>NC_041714.1:1732128-2067128 GCF_900700375.1 Denticeps clupeoides | reverse complement strand
TGTCTTGCTCAGGTATTAAGTAAGGTTTTTACTGTGACTTTGTGGTCTTCTGGTTCATAAGCGAGTGTCTTAACTGGGTTTCTGGACTGAAAGTCATACCCTACTCTGGTTTTCTAGATATCAACTGTTTTTAAGACCCTTTCATTGGGACTAGTTCATCTGATTTGTTATGCAAGTATACTACAAAGAATAAAGTCTACAGGTGGATGGCGGTGCCATCAATTCAGAAACATCACGGTGATGATGATAATGAATGTTTCTCATATTCCTGACCACTACTGGATGGTTAGAGTGAAAGTACATTTTCTGTATAAATGTGTAAAATAACATGATTTTACTGGGCCTTGGCAATTTGCATGAAAGAGACTGTTTAATGAAATGGTTTGATGTGCAGCATTGTAATTATGTAGCTTTTCTTTGTCTTATGAGATGTAATGGGCTCCGAAATGATCGCTTTAGATGGATGGGAGGGATTTATCTGTTGTCATTTTGATAATTCCCCCCTGCAAGGCTTTCAGATGCAGTTGACACCTATTACAATTGTCTATTCGGTCTATTATTAAAATGTTCATTGTGAAAAATACTCTGAGATGAGTTGTTTTAATGTGAATTAATGAATGGTGTGTGTGTGTGTGTGTGTGTGTGTGTGTGTGTGTGTGTGGTGTGTGTGTGTGTGTGTGTATATACAGTGCATCCGGAAAGTATTAAAAGGTGATTACTTTCTGGATGCAGCGTGTGTGTGGTGTATATATAGAATTTAATATGCCTGTGATTATATGAATACTATGTGTGGTTTTACTTGTACACTGACAAAATGTTTGGTCTGTTACTAGGGATGGTAGGATTAGGATTTTATATCCCATTGAGCACACATAGCTCATTACCTCTACACAATATAAATGTTAATAAAACATAACCAGTAAAAAAACTTTATATTGTTTGCCTCTGGTTCTTTTAGCCTCTATCATCAGTGAGTCATTTTGGGTTTATTTTTCTTTATTTTTCTTTATTTTTAGTATTGCTTCAGAGCATGACATGACCAATGAACTAGAATGTGTTGTTTCATGGACCTTTTGCAGGTCATTAAACTGAGATTTTAGTTTAGTCAATGAATCCGCTTCAGTACTGTATCATTTCAGTGAGACTGAATATAGTGATGTCACTGGTATAACAGGACCCTATTTAGCATCATATACAATTTTAAATAAGAACTATTTACAGAATGCAAAGTGAGTGAAAGCAAACTCTAAATCAAGTCATTATTTGGGCTGGTCAGTATGACAGACCACTTACTATTGTGCTAATATTTTTATATTTTTTTGCATTGCTTTTAACAATAATCCAGGACTCTGGAATAACTTTGCATTGGTGTACATAACTTTAGGATGCACCAAATTTTTGACAGTAGTGCATTTAACAACACTGTTTTACAGCTTTACTTTTTTTGTTTTAAATTGGTTAATACAAAGTTTTTCCATTTGAAGCACAATTCTACAAGAAAGGTAACTTATTGAAATGTGTTTTGGCTTAAAGTGTTTTAATAAACTTAGATTTTATTTAATTTATATTCCAAGTGCAAGTGTTTTAAGGGCTTGAACTTGATCTCGGGCTGATGATCTGTTTGCTGCTGCTCGTTGCTAAAAGGCAGCGGGGGCACGCTTGGCAGTACACACAGCACAGCATGTAATGTGTTCAGTATGCCTTTTCAATATTTCATTTTCTAGAATTTTGCTCAGTCTTGTGTGGTACTTGTCTGGCTCGGACCCATGGCTAAAGCCAGTCTGTCTAGCTGAGAGGGTCCTGGCTACTCCCCTCTGTCTCACTGCAGAAAGCGCACTTTCAAATGTTCAGGAATATGTGGGCCCCACCCCTCACGGTCCCCGATTGGTTTACAATATGATATGGGTTCTCTGAGAAACGAGGTCTCACATTAGAGCCCTGCAGTCATTTCTTATAGGTACACTTTCACACAGTCAGGGATTTTTTTTTAGGATAAAATTTCTGTATACGATCAATAATTTATACCAAACAAGTGCTAATGATAAATTGAAAGTCATTTTAATTTTCATTTAAGGCATTTGGTAGACGCCCTTATCCAGAGCGACTTACAACGTGCTTCCATGTTACCATCCATGAAGTGATCAGTTCTGGTTCATTAGGACCCCAACTATGAACAATCTTTTTATTCACTCGTTGTAGATTCTGTACATAATTCAGACATTAAGAAGGTTACAAGTTCATCTAAATATTCTTTAAAGAGGAAGGTCTTGAGCTGTCGTTTGAAGGTGCTCAGTGACTGAGCTGTTCTGACCTCAAGGGGAAGTTCATTCCACCACCGAGGGGCCAAGACGGAGAAGAGTCTAGATGGGTGTCTTCCTTTTACCTTCAGAGATGGAGGGACCAGGCGAGCAGTACTGGAGGCTCGGAGTATACGAGGTGCAGTGCGAGGTGTAATAAGGGCTGTGAGGTAGGATGGTGCTACTCCATGTTTGGCTTTGTAGGCCAGCATCAGTATTTTGAACCTGATGCGTGCAGCTACTGGGAGCCAGTGGAGGAACGTAGCAGAGGGGCGGTGTGGAGAATTTGGGAAGGTTGAAGATCAGTCGTGCTGCTTCAGAACCAGTTGTGCAGAAGGCTGGGTGGGGAAACTGCTGCCCAGGGCAGGTTTTGGGAGACATTCAGGTCATACACCATGTCAAGACTGAACACAGCAGTGAGACACAAGGTGTTTCTACTGCATCTGCAAGGTCTTTCCCAGACAAAGATATCAAAGCTGACCGGGGCTACAAGATGTGGATGTGAACAACCAGGCAAAGCAGAGGATGGTTGAGACAGTTTGTACTGATCACTATCTTCAGTCTAAAGAAGGGTCCTGCTCTCAACCTCATCATGTCTGTCTGGAATTACATGAAGTGACAGAAGGATCTGAGGAAGACTACAGGCACAGTTAGTTCTCCAAGAGGTTTAAAATAAAAATTAAGGTTTTAAAATGTTTAGAAAGAGCAGAGTTCCTTCAAAAACCTAGAAGAATTTATGCAGTTTGATGGGGTGGTCAGATCAAAGAAAAATATATGCACAGTTCTGTAAATACCATTTACTTAAATATTCCTTTTTTTTGTTGTCAAAAGAAAGCATTATACATTCTACACGTCAGAGTCGGAAATCCAAAAAGTTCATAAGAATCATTCATTCTGATGAGCATTGACCCTTGCAGTCCCTGAAATGTCAAATACGGCACGAATGTGCAGCATTATATGTTGTGGTGCTCTGTAGGCCAGAGTGAAATAGGTCAACTGTTCCAATCCATTTTTTTCTGAATGACTGACCATTGAGGTCAGAAATCCACGCTGGGACCATTTTCTCCAGCATTATGTGGCAGTGACTGATTGGAACACAACGAGGACATGATCTCACACACACATTAACATAAAATCTGTCATAATCATGTTTTGTCTTTCGGTGTTTCTTTGTTTCTTAGTTTTTGGTTTCCGACAAAAATGTATTTTCGTTGCATCCATGGATTGCTACTACCGTGCGCTGAGCTGCTAAAGTCCCTCAGAGGCCGAGCTCATCCTGTTGAATCATGTTTTTAGTTTGATTTGCGTCTGAAGACTCTGCAGACATCATTGAAGTTTTTTTTTTACTTTTTACCTCTGTGTGTTGTGATGCATTAATGCGCGACTAATAGAATCAGAGCATCAAAGTGGGCGTTCAAACCAAGATGGAGGATTCTAGCAGTGATTATAAGTTGATTATACTGATTATATATTATATTTAATTTAGCCATATCACTGAACCCTAAAAGGCGAGGACAGAACAATATGAAAGTTGCTTGTTTTTGGCAGTGTAGAACGTGATTCATATCTACTTTTCAGTTTATTAGCTGATATAATGAGGTATAGTTATAAAAGCCATTATGTGGTTGTAACGTGAGGGTAGTGCTCAGTAGTGGCCTTAACCACGCCTACTTTGTCTAGATAAGTAAATAACATTTTATGCATTTATACTATTGCTGTACTATACTATAATAGTACTATTATACTATTCCTGGTATTATTTACACTTGTTTGAGTGTCTCTTTTTCTCTCTACATGCATACTCTCAATTAAATACATGGTTTGTTCCAGAGTCTGCAAGTTCCCTTTTTTAAACATGGAGCAGAATTTTTTCTTTTTTAGAAATTTTTAGTTTGCTGTTTCTGTTTGAACACTATGAGCTCCAAGTAAATTGCATACTACCTTGATTATTATTATGATTATTCATATTCTTTATACTAAAATTTAGTTTGGCCTATGGTGTAATTTACCACAAAAGCAGAGGACTTATTTTGCTGTGTGCTGTGCTGTGTATCACAATGACAATCACTTCACTTTCACTTTTCTTGTTATGGCTGTAGTATCTTAATAGGTGGGTAGGTAATGGACTAGTTAAAAGCAGGGATGGGTTACTGAACAGGTCCAGGGTCTCTGCCCACAGATGCTGCTGTAAATATAAGCATGTACTGTGTTTGTTCATTTCATGTCTTCATTCATTTATTTCCACAAAACTTATCATTTAAGGGTCTACTTTAAGAAATACTCACTGTGGAGCATATTCATGTATCCCGCCTGACCATAATGATGATCAGGGTTATACACAAACGTTTTATATAAATATGTGCCCAGGGGCCACAAGTTAAGTGTTGAAAATGTGTTGCATGCATAGCACCCTGCTCACCTCCCCGGCATAGAAAAAACATTCAGGATTTTTTTTCACTATCAGCCCTGGTGCAATCAGGGAGTCCTCTGTAATGGAGTAAATTAGGTGTGTTTTTTCCATGTGTAAAAGGGCAAAAACCATGATGTGTGGAGCTGCTAACAGGAGAACCCATGACGACAGCACAGGTCCACCACAAAAGAGGACCAGCCTGTGTTATATCACACTTTGTGCTGTCCTTGATTGGATAGGAGAACTGGGAGTGACGGCATCTCACAATAATGTCACTGTGACGCATCTCTGTAAATACCATTCCACAGTGTCACATGACCAGCTGCCTTGCAGACATCAGAGATCACAACTATTTCAAATTGGAAGCTGAATCTAAAATTTTGCAATAAAGGTTTTCGAAAGTATATAAAAATAAACACCTATACTAACAATTTTAATTGCAATAATACACTTGAGGTGATTGCTGTATCCTACTGTGCAAACTATATTTTATGACAAAGAAGGCCGAATTCTGTCTCATGAGTTGTTTCTGCATGTCCCCCCCCCCACATTTAGTACTGGATCAACGAGTTCACTGCCTCTCTGGGAATTGGCGTCTTTCACTCAGGGATTGAGATCTATGGCAGAGGTAAGTCACCATCAGGTTTTGAAGGCTGCCTGTGTTCTTTCCCTTTTATGCTCCATTTTCTGATGCCATTCATTGATTGACCACTCTGTGACAGAACTAGACTGTCCCCGGCCTATCTGTGGTCTGGGTGAAAGGCTGGTTGGAAAACAAACACGTACCTGAACGTCATGTGTTGGTTAGTGGTGAGCCTGAGGATTCAGTTTCATGATTGTATAATTAAACAGGCAGCACTCGTCCTCAGCCTAATAATGAGCTAAGAGTAAAATCTGTTAATTTTTGAAAGAATAGAATCATTTTTGTCATAGAAGCCTTAACAAATGATTCTGGACTATTTACAATGTTTTTGTAGGGTTTACTGCATGAGGAACTTACATTGTGTTAAATATGACATGCAGTTGTGCAACAGCAAAATTGTGAAACAGAAAAGTGCAACATTTTAGATGTTATCTATTATTTTGTCAGTTTTATTTCTTCAAAAAAAATACTCAATCATGCAGTGATCTTAACCTGGTTCTGCAGATGCTTTTATTTCATGGTTACGGTATCATATTCAGAGATTCACTTTTCTTCCCCCAACTCTAATGCATTCCTACTGGTATTTTTCAGATCCCACTATTATGACCATGAGTGTTTGACTGAAAGTGAAACTAATTGTGACATGTGACACATTGTAGGATCATGCATGTGATTAGGCGCCACTGTGTATCAATTTAAAAGTAGAGCAGCCGAGACCAGCAGGTCTATGGAACACTGCAGGCCGCGGAGAAAAATCTGTTCTGCAGTCTGGCAAATTAGCAAGAATTTGGTGAACACTTTTAGAAATTGGTACAACGTGTCAATCCATGTTAGTCTAGTAATTCAGACAGACATGAAATACGTTTCATTTTATTGTGTTAATGTAGACTGTATGGTTTACCGTAGAGCAGTGCTTCCCAACCCTTTCCCCCGAAGCCCCACTGCCTGTCTGATGCCCTGGGCACGCACCCAGACACGTTTAGTTATTGTATAAAGCATCAGTATGGGATCTGTGTGTCTGGCGGGGGATGGAACCACTGTCTTATAATAGCCATATCCTGTGGCTGCTCTAAATATGGTCAGGTACTGAGTGGGAGGGGATTTCTTATTTTCTGTCAAGTTGTCTCATGTTCTGTGAAGATATTGCCTGATCAATATTTATTTCCCGCAGAGTTTGCCTATGGGGGACATCCATATCCATTTTCAGGGATTTTTGAGATTACACCCGGCGATGCCACAGAGCTGGGAGAAACATTTAAATTCAAGTAAGTGTATTAAATAAATAATTGAATCATGCCATGTAGCGTGTGCACGTTCTGTACGTGCTCTGTACAGAACGTGCACACTAATAATTTATACTTGTAAGATGTCCGACATTGAGACATTGTGCTAATATGTGCTGTGGGTCTCCGCTGTCCTCCTCTCAGTGAAACATGGTAGCATTCAGGTCTGTATGTGAACATCAAGACGCAGATATCTGCCTGCAAACATATATACTTAACTACAGCTTAAAGTGTAGCCTATAATCTGAAAACCTTCGAGCAGGTTTTTACAACTTGGAATCAGTTTTTGTTCTACACAGCTTTAATGAAGAATACAGACGTTTTGTTGAGAACTTTTGTTTGCGTTTTTAGGGAAGCCATCATCCTGGGGAGTACGGACTTCACGGAGGAGGATGTGGAGAGAATTGTGGAAGAACTGGGCAAGGAGTACAAGGGCAACGCCTACCACCTCATGCATAAGAACTGCAACCACTTCTCTTCAGCCCTGTCAGAGGTGAAATTCAGTTCCAATTCAGACAAGCCTTGCGGTGCACTAATCCAGTCATTCAGGGAGTTCAAAGTTCAGAATTCTGCTTTAAAGCCCTGGGTTTGAAGGACGTACTTGAAACCCGGGCTGAATGGCATCCAGAACCTGAGAGGAGAGCAATGGCGTTACCAAATTCATACCGAGACGTGAGTTAGCAGGATAATGTAAAAGTCCATTGTGAGATGATGCACAGCGCGTGGTTTCGTGATGAGTTCTTCTTCTCGAGTGTGCAGGATTAACCCCCCCCCCCCCCCCCCCCCCCCCCCCCCCTGCAAGCCCAGGCACGCTCTCATATGTATCTGTAGCAGAGCAGCAGACTGCAGCTGCTCACCCGCTCTGCTGCCACCTCTGGGGAGGGTTCCCATCTCCACTCCCTTGGCTCGTTGGTTATTCATTACAAATGAAGCCTTTTTTTTTTTTTTTTGGTACCAACATCATTGATGCACGTTGTTCTTAAATTTTCCTTTCCTCCTTATGGAATCACATTTGTGCTACAGAGTCTGAACAAAAAAAAGCTGAAAGACAGAAAAAATGACTGATGTGAGAATAAAGTGATATGAAAAGTAACATTTCTGAGTTGATTACGGCTCGCGCCTTTTCTCTCTCGCGGTTTGCTGTGTAATTATGCCGCCCTCTTTCTCGTTTCCACTGCCTGAGGTTTTTCTTTAGTTTTGACATGTGGGCAGGGCTCCCATCATTGGCCAGCTTGTTTTGTGAGTGACAGCTGTATATGACACAACAATGTGTAATCTAGCATAACACAACACAGTCAACATATTTGATAAATAATTCCTGTTCATGAATAATTGTATCAACAAGGAGCATGGTCGCTTCTTCACACCCTCATCCCCAAATCTCGCTCTTCTAGCACTGAACAACGTCCGGGGCGTGGAGCTGCCAATCATACAGCAGCGCCACATTACTGAAGCCTGAGGGGGCTGTCCATACTAGTCCTTCATGTGTTGTGCATCTTTATTCCAGATCCTCTGTGGTCGTGAGATCCCTCGCTGGGTGAACCGACTGGCCTACTTCAGCTCCTGTGTGCCCTTCCTTCAGAGCTGCCTGCCTAAAGAGTGGTTGACCCCTGCTGCACTGCAGTCCAGCGTGAGCCAGGAGCTCCAGGGAGAGCTGGAGGAGGCGGAGGACGCTGCCGCGTCTGCCTCCACGCCCACTTGTTCAGCCACGCCCCTGCCCCGAGCCAGCCGACCCCAGCCGCGGCGATAGGGCGTCGACCTCTGCAGAGACTCTGGTCCGAAACAATATCTGCCAATTAGAGCACCTGCTGCCTGGCTCCTCTACACTGGCTGCTGATCACAGGTCAAAGGTCCCAGCTGTGGAGGACTGTAGTACAATACCTTATTACTATTATTATTATTATTATTAATAAGATGTCTTTTTATACACCTGAAAGGATGTTCTATCCTTAAGTGCTGCCTTTTTCCTTTTTTATCAACTCAGGACCCTTTGAAACTTCAATTCTTTCTTTTTTTCCAAGAGTGCATCTGGTTTGACTATTCTGGAGCACATTTTGTTTACAACTCTGAATGTGTGTTTGTGTGGGGCAGGTCTGTGTGTGTGTGTGTGTGTGTTTCAGTAAGGTGCCACCTGGGCCAAATTCTAAACCACCCATTGTTTCCTTCCTTCTTCTTCTTTTTTTTTTTTTTATTGAAATAATGTGTCTTTACGTCTCTGTTTGTGTGGTGGTTGTACCTGAGGCCTTTTTTCTTTTCTTTCTTTTTTTTCTTTCTTTCTTCTTTTCTTTTTTTTTACTTTTTGCTCCATATGTGCAGCTCCACAATCTGCAGTTTACCCAGTTTTCTACTTGCAAGTAGCAGACCTGTTCTTGTTCTACAAAGACACAATTTCAGATGTTTTACACAACTAGGTTTGTAGTCTTTGTACCCATTTTTAAAAATAAAAAAAAATATCAAAAACTCTACCGGTTTCTATTTTGCATTTTTACTCACTTCTTAAATTAGTGGAAGTGTTGGTGTTGTGTAGTTTTATTTGAAATAGTCCTCACTTTCCTATCCTCTGAAGGAACCAAATTGGAAGCTTCACATCAAATGAGACTAAAGGGCCCTTCAGTGCCACCTGCTGGTGAGTCCAGTATGTGTGAATTTAACTGCTGACTAAGATTAATAAAAATGACCCAACAAAAAGTACCGTTCTGATTACATTTGGACATTGTGGTCCAGTTGTTAAACATCAATGTGAAGACAACAGAAACCAAACGGAGAGAATAATGACGATAGGCAACCTGCCTTACATTAACTCCAAAGTCAGAGGAGTTGACAAAAGGCTGTTCTGCAACAGGCCAGGTCCAGTGTGTGTGTGTTTCAGTAAGATGACACCTGGGCCAAATTCTAAACCACCCGTTGTTGGTGGTTGCTTTTTAGGAAATAACATGTCTTGATGTCTGTTTTTGTGGTGTTTTTTTCACTCTTTCAAAAGGCTGTTTAGCATCCGGCCTTGAGGTATATTATCATATTACTGTGGTTCAATTCAGATAATCCTGCTTCAGATGATCGGTTAATTTTTGGATGCACAACACGAATAGGCTGTCAGCTGCCAATTTTTTTAAATTTAAGATAAGCATAAAAATGTTATGCTTAATATTTTATTAAGCATAAAAATAAGTATAATTGATCAGTAATTATTATTGATCAAAAACATGTTTTTGTTGCAATTTATCAGGACTTCGTCCATTCCTAACTGCTGTGTTCCTGGATAACGATGTAAAACATAATTAGAAAAAAATGATTGACATCGGACTGAATTTAAGTTTATTGTCATTGTACAGTTGCCTAGACAACAGAATTTGTTCACGAGTCCATAAAGGTGCAAGAAAAGTGTCAAGTACAAGATATAAGAACACAATACAAGAGAACATGTACAGACAGTACAAAACGGTACAGGAGACATTCAGTTATCAACATCAAAAATGTGATGGAGCTCCCTTCGGCTCTTTAAGAGAGCTGAAGTCACAAGAAGATCGTCTAAGTTTTGGTGGACTGAACAATCCAAAGGTAGGGCAATGCATATGGAAAAACTGGCCAGAGTTTGAGGCAGAATGTTTCAGGTCTGTTGGAAAAGGTGACAACCTCTCCTGCTGCCTGCACTTGCATCAGCGAAAAGCGGTCCAGGAATTTGGTCAGAAGGATGGAGAGAAAAAGGGTCAATGAGGGGGCTCTGATATAGCATGAGGTTTCCAACCAGTCCCAAGTAGTACCAACCGGGTTGAATGCCCAGAGTCCAGCAAGATGTTCAGAACGAAGGGCATTAAGGAGGATAATGGCCAGGATCTCTGGAACCGAACATCAGCGATCTGCACGAGTCCAGAAAGAAAAACTCCAGGAAGGAAATAGGAACAAATAGAAAACAAGAATAAGTAGCCATAGTAGAGCATGGCGAGGACTCGGAAAGGAGCAGCTCCAAAGAGCCTCTGGCAGCACCCGTAACACTGCTGATACGCCACCTTTAAAAGCCGCTCCTGAGACACACAGACAGAAACACGATGTTGCCGACTGTCCAACCTGTGGTCAACACATTCTTGTTTTCAGCGGCAGCTTTGGTTCTTCCCAGGATGATGAAAACATCGGCGATCAACAGACTAATGGCATGGACAGAAGGCGTGATGAGTGGATTTTAAAATGGTTTAAGTGGGAATGTTACACTAGAGCTGAATATTTGTTTCACATATAAAATAAAAACATTTTACATTTTGCAGATGCTTTTATGGCAAGTTTAATTAACAAAGAATCATTTCTAAACATTATTCTTTCTAAATAATTTCTAAAATTGTCTGTAGGCGTGTGTGAGTGCATAATTTAAAAGTATCTGACAGCTTGTGGCACATTTTTTTAATGACTGATAATTTGCAGTTTGTGAAGTTTGTAACCTGGACAGAAGGAATAAAGGAATCAGCACCATCAACAGCTCCTCTTTCCTATCCAGTGGCTGTTAGTAATGCAGCAGCTACATATAATAAAGACGTAACATGGGGCTCTGCGGTGTCCTTCTCCAAACAAAATTCGCCTTCGGTTTATCATCACTCTGCTCACACGGCTTTTTTCCACCAGAATCCACATACCGCCGTCTAAGGAAGACTCTGAGTCCTGTCTCCACTGCCACTACATGTGCAGTGTGGTAAACAGTCTGGAAAACATTGAAGGCGCATTCAGTTCCCCACCAAGCATTTCACACAAATTGTGTCCATTTTTCATATTTCATCAACCCACAAAGAAATCTCAAAATCTAGTTGCATCCATCAATTGTCAGTGATTACTGGAAGTATATGTCATAATAATTCGGTTTCATCGCTGCTAGTCAATTCAACATCCCGTTAAATGATTTGAAAGCATCTGTTGTCATTTGATTGAATTTTGCCCCCCGTGTTTTGGGCCGAAATTGAATTGCTGTGATTTGTGTTGGGACACGGCAGTAACGCAACACCATCGTGGATGGTTGGAGAGCGCTGAAAGGGAGCTCATGTTCTTGTTTGGACAGACATGTTTAACATGAATCATGCAAGCCATAACAGCACTTCCTGCAGGTTGGAAGCACGCCGCTGCGGTGCCGGATTTGCTCTTTCGCCTCCTCGCTTCATCTGGTAAGGCTGAGACCTCTTGTTTTTAATAATATTCATTCTTAATTATTATTATTACCATATGCTGAAGTGCTTGATTTATTGCATCGTGGACAAATAAATAAGAACATACACTGATGTTTTGGATTGTAGCACTAAGTTTCAGACAGTTTCTCATTGATCATATTTTACATGAATTAAGATGTCTTATTTTCCTACAAGAGTACAATGTTAGTAGTGCGGACAAAGTCCACTAATCTTTTCATTAATATCATTAAATAACTGAGAGTGGTGTCTATTAAACAATCATACAGTTTCCAGACGGTGAGCAAATTTAAAAGCATGTAGGTTAAATAAACGAGTTTGCGTGTGAACTCAGATCTGATCTGCCCCGCAGAGCATGACAGATTCAGCCGTCATCCGCGCCGTTCACATGACACTTCGAACTGTTTGCCCGTTTATTTATTCCTGAGCTGAAAGGCCAGCGTGTTTGATCATGGCTGGTGACTCTAGTTGGTAGAGATGAAGCTCCTGTGCTTGTCTATTGGCAGATGCCTGGATCTCTCCACGGTGGAAAATGGAGGTTCTTTACAACAAAAGCATGGAGTATTTCAACATAACAGACCCCAGTGACTTATACTACCCAATGTTCATTTACAGCTGGGGCGTGTTCTCAGTCGGCCTCCCTGTCTCGTTTTTGGCTGTATATGGATTGTACTTCCAGATCAAGGCTGACCACGTCACCCCAGTATATGTGATCAACCTCCTCATCTCAGATGTTCTCCAACTCTGTGCCAAGCCCACTTTTCTTAGCATACCACCACTCGGTATGGTATATGAGCTGATGGTGTTCATTTATGCTCTGGGCTTGCTCTCCAGCACCATGTTCATGGTGTGCATTGCTGCAGAGAGATACTGCATGATAGCCCACCCCGTGTGGTTTAGATTTCGCAGAGAAATAAAAAATTCAATTTTTGTTTCTTTCTGTGTTTGGCTAGTCGCCATGGCAACAGTGACCATTGTTGTACTTTCAGGCCTGGCTGGAATTGTTGATGTCAGAAAGTTACTGCTTGCTACCATGATTTTGTCTCTTTTACCATATCCATTTGTCTTGTTCTTCTTTATGGGCACCTGGCGGGCTCTGTCCATGTCCATAGCCCTGTCTCGTCACGAACGGCGGAGGATTCTGGGAATATTAGCTTTTGTGTTGTGTGTTTACACAGTACTCTTCTTACCACACATGGTGGTTATTCTCATTCTCTATATTAAACCTGCCTTCATGAAAAGCGTGAACATGCAACTTACAACAATTGTCACTGACTTTATATTATGCTTGAACCCACTGGTGGACCCCGTACTCTATGTGCTCATGAGGAAGGACAAACGAAATGTTCTCCCGTCCACCTTCTGTTGCCAGGCTTCAGGACACAAACAAAATCAGGAAACCTCTTCTGCATTTATGGGGGAAACCAGTTTTTAAAATGGAACCCTGTAACCTTTTGGTTTTATTTTGTATGCTCTGGTTAAAGAAGTGCTTTTTAAAAATGTGCAAGCTGTAAATCCTGGTTTTAGACCGTATTCATTATTTGAATTAATCCTATGTAATCCTAGTGCCTCAGTATAAATATGTTTCTCAATAAACCGTATTCGTAATCGTATTTTGAACGAGCACATTTCCCACATTCAGGTTTAACTCGAAGAGCATGTAATGCTATAGCTGCTACTGTAACATTGAATAGTAATTAATATTGGTACACATTTGTGCACATTTAATTTTTATTTTTTTATGGAAAATCATGGCTAATACTACTCCTAAATGTAGACCATGTTAATGTTTTATGCCAATCAGTGAATCAGATAATCCATTTACAGTGACTAATGCAATGCTTGATAAATGTTGGTAAATGAAATGATTAAAAACTACAATCAACATACAGTATTTTCCCACCCATATTTGGTGATTTACCAGACATAGTTGATACTGTGAATAAGTAAAGAAATCCGACAATGAATAGTCAACTGTACAACTTGTGGCTTTTTAACAAAGATGCGCACCATTTTGTGTGGTGTGTACTGATGTGGCACATGACTAACGGTACATCATTGTTGTAATATGTAAATCAGAACAGAATCTGAATGTGCTAATGAATTCTAGTTAGTAATCATACACATAAGATCGTGGGGTCATACAGAAGTCGGGATTGAGACTCTCAATGGTGCAATCGGACGTGTCCATGGTGCACAAGCTGCAGTCGCAGCTCAAAGCCACCGGGAATGTGACGTGAGGATCAACTCCAGGAGGACAGTCAGGCAGGTGAATAGTCTCATAGCGAACATCACGGTAAGTGCACACATGCTGGTACACCATGGAGAAGGGGCTCCTATAGACAGGTTCCTGGAAAACAGGGCACACACATGAACCAATCTGTTGCAAATGCAGCATATTTAACATGTATATCATGCGTCCAATACCTTTGTCAGACAATGGCCACTGCAGATAGATGTTTGAAACACCAAACACTTCGGACACCCCTCTTTCTCAACAGACACTGTCTCATTGACTGGCTCACAGGGCTGGAGGAGATATCCTTCCACAGGGGCCATCAGCAAACACAAGGCCACAAAAAGCAGCATAGCGCCAGTCTGGTTAAAAGACATCCTGAAGATTAACAATACCAAACAGACATGATCTCAAAATATTCTCATTCCAAAATTGCAATATTAAATATTTTGATTAATCTGAATTTCAAATACCTTACCTTGCAAATGTATAGGCTGATTTGGAGCTGGGATAGGCATACTGGTCCTTTTATAGTCTGCCCGGCCTTGTTTATGAATGAATGACCCTCAGATGTTCCTTACACCTGCTGTCCACAGCCTCGGAGTTCATCCCCAGTGGATTATGGGTGGACACTTTGACACGGTGACTTCCTGCCTGTCTTTGTTCAGCAGCTTTGTGCAATACATTAATGACCTCCATTAATGTCTAATTACATTTCTGATGACATAATGCAAGTTGTTAAGAGAGATCGTGAAACCATTTCCATAGTAGCAAAACAGAATAACAATCATTTCTAACAGCAACATTACTGTCTCATAATTATTATTTTTACTACATTATTATATAAAACCAGTAATACTCTGTTTGATATCTAATGCTTCTTGCTCAGGAATCCATCAAACTGACCCAATGTATGTATTTTTATCAGTGTTGGATGTAATTTAGTATTTCCTAATGTTAAAAAAAGCAAAAGACTAATGCCTTTCTGAAGTAGGAAACATACATATTGCGTCTTGTTTCTAGTCGGACCGCGTTTATTTGCGCACCGGTCAGAAAGTCAACAGACATGTTCAGCCAGAGACGGTGATTATACAACGATTACCAGGACATACAGACTTATAATGACCATCGAGGAACATGATGACAAAAAGCAGGTCTGCGTCTTATTAAGTCTCTGTGGGTCGCTTTTACTGTCGTCACTTGTATGTCGCTTGCTAGCCACTTAGCATTAGCGTGTCTTCCTTAGATCACTTGATTTGACCGAATGATGCTGCCACAGAACGTTCATTCAAATCTGTTCACACGACTCCTCTTTTTACATATGTTTTATGTATATTAGAAAACCTGGCTCGTTATAGATAATTTATTTCTAAAGATGAATTATTTGGCCGAAATTTACCCATCTAACGTGGATGGTCCACTTAATATTTATTTAAGAAATATAAGTAGGATTTTCAGAATGGCAGCATTTGTTGCCGTAGGAATTATCGTTTGTTCTTGCATACAGGGTTTTAAACTGATGGGCATCCTGGACATTCAGAACACGCCATGTGCAAGAGGAGCTGTGTTGCACGGGGCAGGAGGATGCTTAGTTGCAGGACTTGTCCACTTCTTAGCCACAAGTAGGTCTGTCCTGAGTATCTGACTCCTGTCGGTCACTTCTGAGATTTAATCGCAGCATGTATCTTGCTGTTCTTTACAGGCCGAGTAAAGAGGTCTTTTGATGTTGGAGTAGCTGGATTTATGCTGACAACATTGGGATCATGGTGTGCATTATTAAAATATATATGGCTTCATAGCATTGTTGTGCGTAATTGTGTAATTGGCCTGAATGTTTCTAAATTTTTTCTCAGGTTCTACTGTCGATACAACAACGCCAAGATTCGCATGCAGCAGCGAGTGATCCAGGCTGGATTACGGAATAAAGTGATGTATGAGGGGACGAGTATGGACCCTTCATACAAAGCAAAAACGGATGAGAAGAGTTCATAGCTCTGTATTGTTCACTTTAGTTACAGAGCACCCACTTCCCAAATGTTCATTGTTGGGTCTTGCCTTCTATTAAATTATATTGTACGCTTGTACACTCTGTGTAATTTGTAATAAATATGAGAATTAAACATACTTAGCCTGGGACATGTTTTACACCGATAAGCATGCTTGAAAAGAACCCTGCGGTTTCCGTGCAGATAGTCATGTAAGCGGACACTCTGTTATGTTTTAACATCAGTGCCTGGCTACATCTAGGGCCGCCTGTTTTTGTGTGTTGCTGCACAGCTTTTTTTAAGTCCTGCATCCTGCTTATTGAGATGTCCCGTGTTTCCAGTGCATATTTATTTTAATATTTATAAATGTGCTATATAGGTTTTTTTTTTTCTGTACTAATTCAACCAAAAACAAATACAGTATTACAATGTTTCAAACAGCGGCACTGATATCCAGTAATTGAGAAGAGAGAAATGAGGTCTGAACATTTTTGTAATTTCGCTCATTGATGTGAAGGCACTCACGTCTCACCAGGGTAAACCTTTTTTTGGTTTTCTCCCTCATGCCAGTCTTATCATATTTAAATTCACTTTAAATTATTTTCAATAAAGAATGAATCCAGACAAAGATTAAATATTAATCAGAGAAAAGAGACTCATCACAGTTAGTTGACATCCTCAAAGATAGACTCTCTGTGAAGACAAAGGAAAAGTTGGTAGAATCAATTTAGAGAAGGACAATCTTTAGTTCATATGACCTTGGACTACATCTGCTGGAAGGAAAGTGATACATGGTTGGAACTGTAAGGAGAAACAAGCCTGAGCTTCCACCTGCACTGGAAACAGAGCAGGCTCAGTTCTCATCCAAGTTTGTCTTCACCTAGACAAACTTCACCATGATCTGGTGCCTTTATTTCTTTTATATTTTACGACATTCTCAGCGTATCTCCTTTTTTCAGTGGTCTGAGATAAGGCCGGCCTGGAAGTACAACAGGAGGTGGCCGTTCATGAAGGAGCTTGGGTGACAACTGATGACACCTCACATCATGCCATGTGTGGGCAGCATTCAGTTACATTTCTGTTCCTTCTGTGGTGACCTCACAAATTTAACTATTTCTGTTTTCTCTGTGATTTAATTTAATAAATTTGGATTTGACTTGACAGATTTTATCCTACACACCAACCACCGGCAGCCCAGTCCGAGTGAGATGACTGAATCCTGCAGAGAGCTCAGCTCTCATGATAGCAGCAAAAGAAACGGAGCATCTTCTGTTCTGGCCATGTCTGTCCAAGACTCTGACAGCATGTGAAGAGGCCTTACCCCAATAATACCCCCCCAAATAATCACCTCAATAATAATAATAAACATAACATACAGTATGTATGTCTATGCTACATGGATTAATAATTTCAGCTTAATATTTGGAAGAATGACTGAGAAATACTCATCTTAGGGAAACATTTGTGCATATCTGCATTTGTGCATATTGTAAAATTTGAATTAAATGTAAGTAAGTAAGGTGAAGTGATTGTCATTGTGGTTCACAGCAACACAGCACACGGTGCACACAGTGAAAAGTGCCCTCTGCTTTTAACCAACCTTGGTGAGCAGTGGGCAGCCATGACAGGTGCTCGGGGAGCAGGATGTTGGGACGGTGCTTTGCTCAGTGGCACCATGGCGGATCGGGATTCGAACCGGCAACCATCTGATTATCACCAAAACAGCACGATGGCCAAAAACAGGAAAGAGTGTAAAGGGGTAAAAGGGAGAGAACTTAAACAAACCCACAGGCGTGTGGCGATTACCAGAACTCAAACACATCAAACAGTTTTCAGGTCCACAAAAAAGGTCAAGTTCACGAGAGCTCCTGATCAGCGGCTGCATGGTGCCTTTTATTTCCTGTCCTGATTGGGCACAGGTGATGTCCCCACCTAATGCCAATCCTGACAAATACAGGGCTGCTTCCTTAACCGCTAGGCCACCACTGCCCTGTATACAAAAATGTATTACACATTTTAGTGTGTAAAGTTATTACAAAAAATGGCATTTAAGTGCTCCTCCTTGAACCGCCACTTTATCGTGGTGGAGGAGTTTGAGAGCCCTAATGATCCTAGGAGCTACATTGTCTGGGGCACTTGGTGCCCCTGGTAGGGTCTCCCATGACAAATTGGTCTTAGGTAAAGGGTTAAACAAAGAACGGTTCAGAAGACCTTTTACGGAAGGAACAACAAAGAGCCAGTTTACCTGGCCCGGAGGGTTACCTGGAGCCAGGCCTGGGGTTGGGGCCCGTGAGTGAGTGCCTGGTGGCCAGGCTTTCGCCCATGGGGCCTGGTGTGCCCAACATGAACTGGGTACATGGGCTCATCCAACTGTGGACCCACCACCTGCAGAAGTAGCATGAAGGGTCCGGTGCAATGTGGATTGGGTGGCTGACCGAGGAACCCAAGTCCTTGAGAGAGGTTGGACACTCTCCTTTGCTGGAGTTGCTCCGGTTGAGTGGCGGAGGCCTGGAGTTGGCTTTTTGTTAGCCCCAAGACTCTCAACCTGTTTGTTGGGGTTTACCCAGGGGGACGAGAGGGTAGCTTCCCTGCGCCTTTGGGTCAGGGAAAGGGTCCTGACGGTTTGCGCTTATGCGCCGAATAATAACTCCAGAAGGGCGTGATTGGGAGGAATGGCCCGCCAGATCTGAACTTGAGTGGTGTTTCATTATTGGACTTTTCTGCAAGCTGCAGTTTGGCCATAATGAGCACCATGTTCGAACATAAGGATACCCATTGGTACACTTGTTACCAGGACAGCCTAGGTCACAGGTTGATGATTGACTTTGTAGTCGTATCATCTGACCTGTGGCCATATGTTTTTGACACTCAGATGAAGAGAGGAGTGGAGCTGTCAACTGATCACCATCTTGTTGTGATTTGGATCACATGGCACGGGAAGTAGCCACGGAGACCTGGCAGACCCAAACGTATAGTAAGAGTCTGCTGGGATAACCTGGTAAAAGAACCTGTCAAGATGGTCTTTAATTCCCACCTCCGTCAGAACTTTGACTGTGTCCCGAGAGCAGTGGGGGGACATTGAGTCCGAATGGACCTTGTTCTGCTCTGCGATTGTTGAGGCAGCTGTTACTAGCTGTGGTCACAAGGTGGCCGGTGCCAGTCATGGCGATAACAACCATACCCGCTGGTGGACACCAGAGGTTAGGGGAGCTGCAAGGCTGAAGAAGGAGGCCTATGGGGCATGGCTGGTCTGTGGGTCTCCAGAAGCAGCAGACAGGTAACGGACAGCCAGTCGGGGTGCAGCAGTGGCAGTTGCCGAGGCAAAATCTCGGGTGAGGGAGGAATTCAGTGAGGCCATGGATAAAGACTACCGATCGGCTCCAAAGAGGTTCTGGCAAACCCTCCGATGCCTCAGGAGAGGAAGGCAACAGTTCACTCACACTGTGCAGTGGGGATGGGGAGTTGCTGACGTTGACTGGGGCTATAGTTGGGCGGTGGAAGGAATACTTTAAGGAGCTCCTCAATCCCACCGACGCGCATTCTTATGAGGAGTCAGAACTGGGGTGCCTGGGTATGGACTGTCCAATTGCCCCGGAGATTGGACAGTCCATACCCAGGCATCCCAGTTCTGACTCCTCATAAGAATGCGCGTCGGTTCCCAGGGGTACCTGATGGGGGGCGCTCCAGGAGTATGGGGTGGATGGCCTTTTGTTAAGGGCCATTCATTCCCTGTACCAGAGGAGCGTGAGTTTGGTCCGCATAGCGGGCAGTAAGTCGGACTGGCACAGACCTTTACATGCAGACAATATTAAGATATTGGAGATATTAAGGTGGATGTGTGATATTGTTTTGTTTTCTAGGTATACAGCAACAGTTAATCTGTCACATGATTCCATCCATGTGAACGGGAGCAACACGGAGATGAGGTAACGTGACTCCCATAAATTGGCAAGATGGCCACTGCCAGCTGCTCAGTCATTGATTGGCATTCGTCAATTTGATTAGGCTCTTTCTCCATCTAAACTTGTAAGAATTATCCTGTTCATCTCCTCACCTCTCCACTCTTCCCTTTCATCCTGTCCCTTCCCCAATTCAACTGAAAATGCAAACGTCAACATTTGTGCGGTGTCTTGGCTCATGCCGGCTCTCATTTGCATATTAAACCAGAGGAAACTTACCTGCCTCCTTGCGTCCAATCACACCGGGGTTTCTTGTAAACAAGCATAAAACCTCCCATATACAGTGATGCTGAAAGATCCTACATTTTTGGGGGTGAGTGCGAATGTCTTGGTTCAATGGCATTATGTGGACGGTTATGGTGCTCAAATGTGTGACATTAAAGTCTTCCTAGGAGCGTTTACGACTGCTCACGCCTAGAATTGTACTCTGTGATGGATAAATTGGGAGACTGTTTTGTCTCAAAAGACGGTGACTGGCAGCCACCCTTTGGGCCGTATTTGGGTGATCTTACAGACGAGGTAGGCCCCAGGGACTACATTAAAGAATGTTGTTCAGGCTGTCCAAAAACGTACGGCTATACCGCAGCTAAAGGTAAAACATGCATAAAGGCCAAGAGAATCACACTCAATGCTGAGAACTCAAAAGCGGTAAATCTGCACTCTGGTTGATTTGGTTAACAACTATGTAACCGATAAGAGACAGGACACAACATATTTAACACTAGGAATAAAAGACACCTCACATTACAGAACGAATCAGACGTCAAAAGATTCAAAGTTGGGTACAGTGCTGCTTCAGGACTTTACGACACTCCCCTACGATGAGTTTGAGAGATGTTACAGGTAAATATGTAAATGTGCCTGTAATGTTTGTATACATGTATATTTACAAAAAGTGTTGTTTGTATTATTTGTCTGTGTGTAATATGTCTCTAACATTTTATATATACAGTAAAGTTTGGACACACCTTCTCATACAATGTGTTTTCTTTATCTTGACCATTTTCTTGACCATCTTTATCAATGACCATTTACATTGGTAGATTCTCACTGAAGGCATCAAAACTATGAATGAACACCTGTGGAGTTATGTTAAAAAGGTGAAATAAGTTAAAACATGTTTATATTCTAGTTTCTTTGCTCTGATTACTGCTTTGCACACTCTTGGCATTCTCTCGATGAACTTCGTCGTCACCTGAAATGGTTTTCACTTCACTTGGTTTTCACCCTACCTTATCAGGGTTAATTAGTGGAATTTCTTGCTTTGTCAATGGGGTCGGGACCATCAGTTGTATTGTGCAGAGGTCAGGTTACTACACAGCCGACAGCTCTAATGGACAACTGTTAAAATTCATATTATGGCAAGAACCAATCAGCTAATTAAAGAAAAACGAGTGCCCATCATTACTTTAAGAAATGAAGGTCAGTCAGTCCGGAAAATTGCGAAAACTTTGTGTCCCCAAGTGGAGTCACAAAAACCAGCGCTACAACAAAACTGGCACAAATGAGGACCGACCCAGGAAAGGAAAACCAAGAGTAATCTCTGCTTCTCAAGACAAGTTCATCCGAGCCACCAGCCACAGAAATCGCAAGTTATTAGCAGCTCAGATCAGAGACCAGATAAATGCCACACAGAGTTCTAGCAGCAGACCCATCTCTAGAACAACTGGTAAGAGGAGACTGCGCGAATCAAGCCTTCAAGGTCAAATAGCTGCCAGGAAACCAATGCTTAGGACGGGCAACAAGCAGAAGAGATTTGTTTGGGCCAAAATTTGAGATCTTTGGTTCCAACCGCAGTGTCTTTGTGAAACGCAGAAAAGGTGAATGGATGAATTCCACATGGCTGGTGAAGAATGGAGGAGGAGGTGTGATTGTGTGGGGGTGTTTTGCTGTTGGGGATTTATTCAAGATTGAAGGCACACTGAACCAGCATGGCCACCAAAGCATCCTGCAGAGACATGCCGTCCCATCCGGTTTGCTTTTAGTTGGACGATCATTTATTTTTCAACAGGACAATGACCCCAAACACACCTCCAGGCTGTGTAAAGCTACTTGACCAAGAAGGAGAGTGATGGAGTGCTGCGGCAGATGACCTGGCCTCCACAGTGGGACCTGAACCCAATCGAGATGGTTTGGGGTGAGCTGGACCGCAGAGTGAAGGCAAAGGGGCCAACAAGTGCTAAACACCTCTGGGAATTCCTTCAAGACTGTTGGAAAACCATTTCAGGTGACGACCTCTTGAAGCTCATGCTAAGAGTGTGCAAAGCAGTAATCAGAGCAAAGGGTGGCGATTTTGAAGAAACTAGAATATAAAACATGTTTTCAGTTATTTCACCTTTTTTTGTTAAGTACTTAACTCCACATGTGTTCATTCATAGTTTTGATGCCTTCAGTGAGAATCTACCAACGTAAATGGTCATGAAGATAAAGAAACCACATGACTGTGAGAATACTGTACAGTCAACTTTCTGATGAAGATCTCGACACTCTTATTTCCAGTATAAAGGAAGCCATGCCACATGCTGTATATCGCTTGGTAAAGGCAACTCTGCTTTTGCAGGGACACCGGGTCTAGTATTTCAAAGTCCGAGCCTCAATGCATAGATCCAATGTAGATCCAGCTGGCATCTTATCCAAACTTGGACAAATGGGTTGTGTTGTGAGGTGTAAATACTTAGTGCCATGCCCAAAAAGCCTTGTAGGTCAAGTATGATGTATAGTACATGCAAAATTATATTAGAAGTTGTATACTTTAGCTTAGCCTTTTTCTATGTCTGACTGTAATGAAATATCTAAGTGTGTGTGTGTGTGTGTGTGTATATGCATGTTGGTGATGGACTGATCATTTACAATTTTTAAGGGGTTAGTGCAGACCAGGGGGCAGTAGCTCAGCTGATTCTGTCTGTGCACATCCCTGATAGCTGGAAAAAGTGTACACAACCAGCGGTGAGCTGTAAAGAATATGCCTGGTATGGCCTTTGCAATAAGTAGGTGAAATCCAGTGTTACTATGTGCACAGTAGTAATCAATTAATTTTCTTCTTAGAGTCGAGGGGGTGGGGCAGCTTGCAAAAGGTTAAGAACCTCTGCCATAAAGCAAGTGTGAGAGAGAGAGTGAGAGCACATGTGTATGCACAAGTAGAATATGGTGATTCTAGAGTTTAGGTGGTGTTGCTGCGATATCACATTCATACTGTTATTAATAGTACTACTGCTAATAATCTATCAATTTCATACTCTTAACTGCAAGTGCCAACTGTTTGGGATCTAATCTATTAGACTATAATATGTTGAGACAACAATAGTTGTGTGTATATTGTCAGAGTATTTCTTTTCATTTGGATTTTTTGATTTTCATTTACAAGGTGCAGTTGGAGTAACCCCAGTGTAAATCTAAGCTGCAATATCACTTGCATTAAGTCTTCCTACATGAAAGTGACGTGATTGTCACACGTGATGGACAGCACCACAGCACACAGTGAAATTTGTCCTCTGCATTTAACCCATCACCCTGAGTGAGCAGTGGGCAGCCATGACAGGCGCCCGGGGAGCAGTGTGTGGGGACGGTGCTTTGCTCAGTGGCACCTCAGTGGTACCTTGGCAGATCGGGATTCGAACCAGCAACCTTCTGATTACGAGGCTGCTTCCTTAACCACTAGGCCACCACTGCCCATACATGTCATGATTAAATGCTTTTAACTGATCAACCAGTCAGAACCCGACCTGTTAGACAGGCTGTTACGTCCTGGTGTTTTTAGGTGTGTTTCTGTTCTGTGTTTGCAGGATGCCTGGTGATTGCAGACTGAGCCCTCCTGTTCCTGCTGTGGACAGCCAGAATAGTTTTCTTTTTCGGGGCTGCACTTGCCGTGCCATCCACCCCGCCCGCCTCCCTACCATTTCTCGATTGCATCACTTCCGGTTTACCCTGCGCTTCCCCTTCATTCATAAGGAATGAAACCAACGTATCCACGACGGTATAAACATTCTTTACAACATTTTCACATAGTTTAACAATAGACATCGGTTACATAGGCACACAACATTATGATATGTCCTATTCTAAAACTATGATTTCAGCATGGTTTCTATGATTCCACACACATGCACATGACAACCTTCATGTACAAGATTAGACCAAACCTCAGAAATCCTTTTGGCGAACATCATGTGTTTTTAAGATTGTTCAAACGTTTGCAAGATGTTGCATAAAATGATGCACCTCATCACCAATAGTGTTACACAACAAAGATGTTAGTTCAGATTTAGCTAAATCTTTTGATGGTCCAGTACAAATGTGTACAGAAAAGTCTTCTCAACCCAACTCTTTAGCACTTCATAAATCACATCCACACTTTGTGAGTCAACACAATTGATATAAGTTGGTTTAATTTATAATAAAATCTTTAAAACACTCTTCGTCTTTGGTTTTGTCTCTGTCCTTAGACCCTGGGATGAAACAGTGACAATTCAGCTGTTTAGGAGGGTGACGGCGGCTGTTCCTTTGTTGGCTGGTCCAGGTCTGCAGGTTTCTATATCGTCTGCCAGAGGGCAGCAGGTCAATGTGTCCAGGGTATGAGGGATCTGTGATGATCTTCCCTGCCTTTATCCTGGTACTTGAGAGGGACAGGTCATGGATGGAGGACAGGGGGACACCATTTATCTTTTCTGCTGTCCGCACAGTCCATTGCAGTGTTTTCCTGTGCAGTTAAGTGGCTGCTCCATACTAGACTGTGATGGAGGACATCCTCGGTTGTCTCAAGAGGATGGAGGAGATGTTGGTCTCCCACTTCAGGTCCTGGTGGTACCCAGGAACTTGAGCTTGTTCAGCTCCAGGTTCTGCTAACTGACCCAGAGTACCAGCCATTCAACTTCCTGTCGGTATAAAGATTCATTACTATCCCAAAAGAGTCCAGTGACGGTGGAGTTGTCTGCAAACTTCCTGGAGGTGTTCCTGGAGGTGTAGTCATCAGTGTAGAGGAAGAAAAGCAGTGGGGACACAACACATCCTTAAGGGGAACCAGTTCTGTTTCAGAAGTGACCTCCTCCAGCCTTACTTGTTGTCAGGTAGCTGGTGATCCACAGACAAGTAGAAGGTGAAAAGTTCAGCTGGGAGAGTTTGAAAGCTGATCTAAAGTCCACATTGCATTTTCACTCCATCATCAACCAACCAGTTTGCATGGAAAGCAAACCTCAGAGGGTCTAGTTGGTGTCCTGTAATGCCCATGTAATACAACCAAACATTTCCATATGTTTTGAGATAAATTAAAATCATTATATTATGGTGGACGTTATTATACTAAGCATTACGAAGTGAGATATGATGTGTAACTAATCATTGCAAACAGAATTTTGGACTATAAGCATAATATCAAAATTAGAATAAAACAGATCAAATGAATGTGGTTAGATGAAGAACAGAAGACGACAGAAGAAGGACTGAATAAGGACAATTCACAATATTTGGACTTGAAATCTGAGTGAAGTAAAGTATGGACCTGGTGGTCCGTATGTAATACCCAGGATCAGTTGACTATCTGACTCATCTCTAGTGCCAGTACCATCAATCCTCGCAATCAGTAGTTCAAATGAATCTTTTACAATCTCATGTGGCTGCGAGACACTGATATCATATAGTCATATATGGCGGCCAGTCCACCGTCACGCTGTCTAATAACCATGTGTTATTTCTTTCAGAATAACACTTTATTTTGTTAATTTCTTTTGACATTTATTTTAACTCTTGTGGCCTTCTTCCAGAATGTGTCTCTGGTGTTATTTTCTCGGATGTCAGTGTACGCCTGACCTGCTCACCGTCTTTTCATGTTAACCCTGAACGGTGGAATGTTCATTTGTCAAACTTGAATATCCTTCAGGAAACATGGGTGACCCTGTTAGTGACCCTGCCATTTTATTTTACATTAAATCATTTGTAAATTTTAGGTCATTTTTTGATTCCTTAAATGCCAGCTGTGATTAACAATAATATATCTTTTTATAATAAACAATATGTCACAAGTCCCAAAATCTCAAGACTACATATTTAATAACTGAGGGATAATCATACAATAGGTTATGCAAATTCACTGTATAAAACACTTCTTGTAAATGACTTGTGCGTTGTGAAAGTCCTGCCTGAAATCATTTTAATCATTCCATATGACAACAGATAAAATATTTGTTTTATTTCAACAGAGGTGGAAAAACGATGCTAGTCACAAAAAACACAAAATAGCAACAAGTCATTGTGTTCTTTAAACATTAACATTTATTGTAGTACATATGTTCACATTTTATATACATTTTATTCAAGAACCCTGTATATGGGGGAATGCAGCTGTGTAAAGGCTTGTGGGGAAAAAGTTCTGTTGTGTGACATTCTTTAATTTCAAGTCCAGAGAACTTTATTTGTCCCCGAGGGGCAATTTAGAAGGCACAGTGGAGCAGCTCATGAATAACACTTGTTCCAATGACATAGAATAAAATGTTCCCTGTATTGCACTACGAACAACGTACATAACATGTACATAACCGGAGCAGTAAGGTACATTTAAAAAGTGTGTGAGGTGATAATCGTCCAGAGTTCAATAGAAGGACAGCTTTAGGAACAAAGGGTTCAGAGGGTATGAGGGATCTCTAATGATCTTGGAGCACACGTTGACTGCTCTGTAACCGATTTCTGTTCTGCATGGTGTTGGAACGGATCCAGCCGATGATGGAGAAGGATATGACGCTCTCTATGAAGGAGAAGTAAAAGGTCTGTAAAATGTCTTTTCTGACTCCAAATGGCTTGAGCTTCCTGAGTAGGTGTTGCCGCTGATGACACTATCTGAGGATCTCCTCTGTGTTTGAGGAGAACTTCAGTAGGTGGTCAAAGATGGTGCCCAGGTATTTATACTCCTCAACTAGCTCTATCGGTTTCCGGTGGTTGGAGGTGGTAACTGCTGCATCCAGGTACCTCCATTTCTTTGGGTTTACTTACGTTCAGTTCCAGATGTGAAGTGTCACACCAGTCCACAAACTCCTGCAGAACAGGACCATGGATGAGAGAGGGGTCTGACAGCAGGGACAGGAGAACTGTGTTGGGCTGTCTGTGTATAAGATGAAGAGCAGGGGGGACAGCACGCAGCCTTGGGGTGATCCGGTCGAGGTGTAACGGAGGTTGGAGAGTGTTGTTAACCAGAACTCTCAGTGGTCTGTGGGTCAGAAAGTCCAATATCCACAGGATTGTCTGTATGTTGCTTGACTTAACTTTAATTTATGGTTATTCTTTCATTGTTTTTTATTCAGTCAAGATACTGTCCTAAACCAGCTCATGCATTGTGAGTTTATTTCAATCAAGTGACTTATTGAACTTGTTGGGGGTGGAGTAGCTTAAAAGCCTAATCCTGTGTTCTGTATCATCTCCGGTCATCTTCATTCTTCACTTGGTCAACTGAGAATGGCTACTGGAAACCCGAACAGCCTCCACCCTTAGCAAAACCGTATCCTTGAAACTACAAAAATGTCAGAACACATAAAAAGGTATTGTAATTGAGCATGAAAATTAGTATATATTCTGGTTTGAAAGGTTCAGTGCAAACCCAGATTGACCTAATCAGTCTTGGATTCCGTAGAGTTCCAAAATATTGATGCAGACTCCCCTTCTCCAATATGCTTTAATTATCGTAAGATGCAGTCCTTCTGTAGCTTTTGTATTTACATTCCTCATACATGCACTTTACCTGTAAATTACTATTCTTCAGTACTTCTGGCTAGATGATAATTGGCTTTATACCTGTTGTAACTTTAGAAAGCTAAGTATAATTTAGGACTAATATGTGAAGAAACAGCAGGTTCCTAAGTAATGCATTTAATATATAATGTGTTATAAAGGTGTACATTCACAAGAAGATCCACATGCAAACATGCAACGCCTGCGGCAAAATTTGTAATGATGCTGATACACAGACAGCACAGAGAATCAAGAAACTCACATAGGTAAGCTGTGCCCTTGCAACATAAGGATATTTATTATATTCATAGTGCTGCAATTGTCTGATAACTATGAAACTTCACAATAAACTGTTATATGAACACTTCTTATGTTATGATATATGAAGGTAAGTAGATAATGATAAAAGCGTAAGAAACAACAAATTCATCTAATGTCTGTAATCATGCACGTTACAAAATGTAATAAACAATACAGGATTTAATATCGTGTTCTGTCACGTGACCTGTCAGGTGACGTCATCGCACCAGGAAACCAAAAACCTGCGCTGTTATTAGTCCAAATCCGAGAATACTGACCCAGCTGTACTCCCCTTTAACCTGGCCTTCTCAACTCCGTCTTCTCGCCATCATTTTACCTTCCCCGACTGCACGCCGTGGGCTGGGGAGCGCTTTAAGTTTCCCGCGTTTGTAAAATAAAGGCGAGATTCATCTCCCTTCGCGCTACTCTGCACGGGTACAAACGCGCCAATAAACATCATTTATTTAAATTTAACAAGATTTATTTTCAGTAACATCACGTTCAGTGTTGACAAAGAGAAATATCTATTTCCGTGTATTAAACGTCAAATAATTAATCATTAATATAACGCAATTAATGATATTAAAAGCAGCAAATGTTGCCACCAAATGAAATAAACCGAAAGAAATCTACTGACGTCAAAGTAAACATCCTGCACCACAGTGGACTTCTGCAGCCAGACTCTTCTCACAACTCTCGACCGACGGCCGTAAACGGGAGAGGGGCGTGCTGCGTTCCAATTCTCTCCTCTGGTCCCTTCATCCTCCATCCCCCCGCACTTCTGCAACACGTCACGCGCGTGACACAAAATGTGACAACTTCGGGTAGCGGGGACGTCAAAATTCGTAGCACACACGTCTGCTGGCTCAAGTCATGATCCATAAGAGGTGTGAACGAGTAGCTGTCGATTGGGAATTTAATAAATACGAACTATCTTTAAAATGGCGGTTGGGATGCGAGCAGGGACATGAGACGAGGGAAAGTAGTCCTTTCCAGTATTGGAACACAAGCCCTTTTGCCCGAAAATGTGAAATGTGATACTGCGTTCCAATAAAACACACAAACAGATCTAAAACTATTAATAAACTATATAAAAATAATAAAGAGTAGCGCGTCCGAAGCGCATTTGGCCACATGTTTTCGTTCTTATTGTGTATGGCTAGCCTGCGCCCGATCTGTTTTGCGACAGTTTACGACGGTTCGCGCATGACTCCTCGGCATTTGGCCAGACGCCCGCTGACGGCTGGGCGCGAGTACCCGCAGCCGATGTGTAACGCATCACGCTTTACTGTAGCACGCGGCGGCGGGTCGCTCTCAGCCCATCCTCATGGCTTGTAGTCTGTGACGGAACCCTGAGACCGCAAAAGCCCGACGCTCTCCGACATATCGACTATGATCTAGCAGAGGTGCGGCAAGACCGATACGACATAGATCTCGTCGCGGGGTCAAGGTAGCGCCATTTCACCGGAGGAAACCTCGGTAATTTATTCACGTTGGTTGCAATAAAACGGGTCTAGGCGTCGCGGAAAATCTCCTCAGCATCTCGTCGGACCGTCCGCGGGGATTTGCAGGATGCCACGCCGTTCGGCGGCCCCGGCTTGTGGGTCTGTGATCGGTACATCCACCGGTAACCCTGCGGCGGAGCTGGGGTATAAAGAGGTCGACGCCCGCCGTGCTGTTCGAGTCAGGTGGATTTCCTCGTTAACCAGGAAGCGTTTCGGTGGAAATGGAGCATAGATTTGCCGCGACCCACCCGTGCTTCCTAGGCATCGCGAGCCCTCTTCCTGAATAGCGTGCTTTTAATAATTAATATCACACAAGAAAGAATGTACCAGATCCGTCAGCGTGTACTCGGACCCCCCCGAAGCGGGCTATCGACCTGTCTGTGTGGGTATATTCTGATGGGTGTGCGTGTGATGCGCATACGTTTATGGCGGGCTGGTTGAACCCAGGCCCAGTTGTGCCCGTACAGTCCGCTTATGGCGCGCGGCTCTTCCGCTCAGCGCCGCCACAAGGTCAGAGTCCGGTGTTGCCAGGTCCGCCCATCCTCATCCACAATTTGCTTAGTTGTGCTTACTGGCTATTCGATCTAAATCATGTGACTGAAATGAATAAACGCCGCTTCCTTTATTACGGTTGCTTTAAACATGGTACTGTAATCTAGGTGAAAACTCACATCGTGCATCACGTGAAACGTTTAGCTGTATTTTAGCTATTTTATGTCGGATTAAAACCGTACGGATTTAAAGGCAGCCGTCTTGTGCACGAAAGGAGTTTTGGCCTAGCCGTGTAAGATGAAGCTGCCGGATTCTCTCGCGAGATCTGGCAACCCTCGTCGGCGAAGCACTTCGAACCGCCGGCGGTTTTTATCAGGTTCGTCCAGAAGAAAAAGGAACGGCGATATTTTACGTTTAGTTGGCCTTTCGTCGTCCGACTGAGCTGTTTTATTTGCCAGATTTATTTTCGCGCGGCTTCCGTCAGGCCCCGCTTTAATCCTTTCCCAGAATGCATTGTGGCCCTCTCTGTCTGCGCTAATGTATTTCCTGTTTATCGCCGCTGTGCTTTGTTTGGCTTATTTCCCCCCGTAAGCGCTCTGAAACTGGCGACTTTCGGGTTTATTTATTTCGAATTTTCTACCCACATTGATGTGGAAATGAAGCGAGCCCCCCGAATTTGAGCGCAAACGCCGCGTTCCCGGCCTGCGCCGCGGCGGTCGGGCTTCACGTTTATTCCCGGCTCTTCCGTTTGATTGAAACGCGAGCTGATCTCGACTCTTCTTCCTGGTTTATCTCGTGTTTGGTGGGGATTTGTGCCGCTGGTCCTTCACCTCCGACAAGGCAGAGCATCAATATAACATCCGTTTTAATCAGAAGCCAAACGTATGGTGAAAATTCAGGTTTTAATTACTACTCGCGAGGTAGAGCCTTAATATTGTTAAAATGGTCTGGACGATTTCATGTTGTTGAAGTTGAGCTGTTCCTCTGCCCTCCTTGTGGTTTTAGACGGCGGCGGGCTTGTGAAGCGGCGTTGGCAGTGAGGGCCTGCAGGAACCCGCCCTGATGGAGGACCCAGAGACCGAGCTGACCTTCGCCGAGCCGGACGCGCTCGGCGCCGACTTCATCACGGTGGAGCTGGACACGCAGCCCATCGAGTACGTGGTGAAGTGGGCGGAGGTGGGCTCCAAGTTCACCATTTCCTGCGTGAAGAAGGACGCGGAGGAGGGCTCCTGCTTCACGCCGGGCCAGGTTAAGGGCGAGGCCGATGACACGTTTTTCGCCCAGTACGAGGCGGTGTACCCCGAATGCGAGGACGTGGTGACGTCGGTGGAGGTGCCCCAGCCGGACCGGAGCGACTCCGAGACGGAAGACCTGACCGAGGCCGCGATCAGTCAGCTGGGCTGCATGGACGAGGACGGCGCGGTCTTGGCTTGGGACAAGGGCGTCACCAGAACTCAGCCCTACTACTGCCACATCTGCGGGAAGGGCTACAGCCACTCCTCCAGCCTCTCCCGGCACGTGCAGTCCCACACGAGAAACCGGCAGGGCGGGCCGCCCAAAGAGGAGTACGGCAAGCCGGGCGAGAACAAAAAGACGCTGCAGTGCAACGTGTGCGGCGTGCGCTGCAACGGCAAGCGGCTGCTGGCCATCCACAAGAAGAGCCACAAGAGCAAGAGGCTGCACACGTGCAACGCCTGCGGCAAGCACTTCAACCACAGCTCCAGCCTGTCCCGGCACCGGCTCATCCACAAAGGCAAAGCCGCGCCCTCCGCCAAGGCCCCGCCCCCCCCCGCTCGCCCTGCCCGACCTCGGCCTCGCCCAGGTCCCCGCCCACGTCGCGGCCAAAAAGAACAAGGCGGCCGGCGGCGAGAAGCAGTACCAGTGCTCCCAGTGCGACCGCGTCTTCAGAAACTCCACCAGCCTGTCCAAGCACCAGGTGGCGCACGTGCGGAAGCTCCTCAACTCCTACACGCAGAACAAGGACGCGCTGGCCAAGTCCTCGGACCTGAAGATCCGCCTGAAGCTCTGCTCCCGCGGCAAGCCCAACTACTACACGCTGTGCAAGAAGAACAAGCGGTCCAAGGCGGCCCGGGCGCGGCTGGCGGCGCAGGACACCGCCCGGCCCTACGCCTGCCTGCACTGCGACAAGCGCTTCGGCAACACCGCCAGCCTGGCGCGCCACGAGCACACGCACGCCGGCCAGAAGCAGTACACCTGCAACGTCTGCAAGAAGACCTTCATCCGCCTGTCCAACCTCAAGCAGCACCAGCAGACCCACTCCTCCGGCAAGCTGTACTCCTGCAGCCACTGCGGCAAGACTTTCGTCCACTCGTCCAGCTTCTCCCGCCACAAGAAGGTCCACATGGGGGACAGACTGAGCCCCAAGCCGGAGCAGGGCAACCTGGCCATCGACGAGGGCGCCCCGCTCGAGTCGGACTCCGACTGAGACCTCCGAATCCTCCGTTCCCCCCCCGTCGTCTCCGACCCCCTGTCCCCCACCCCCTTTTTATTAGATTTTGGACTTGTTGGAATTGTTTTTTTTTTTTTTTTTTTATTCTAGTAGCGGATTCTGCCTCGCGCTGCCGAGGCTTCAATCATAAATTATTCTGTCCCCAGGCTCCTCCCCTTTTTAGTGAATATATGCACTGGCCATTTGCCATAATGAAAATTGTTCAGAGTCGATATGGAGTTTTTTTGGTAGCCATTCCCTGTTTAGTTGTAGAGCTACGGATGAATAATTTAATGCTAATTTAAGGATTGACTTTTGACAGCTGTGTAGTGCGCTCTTTGTGTCGGGTATCAATATTTCTCCAAAGTCAGAAACATTAATAAAAATGTGTGGGCACAATTGATGGCAAGTTTATTTATTATTTTTGATTGTTGCCCAAAAAGAGAGGCCGTCCGTCGCCCCCAAAAGCATCATGGAGTAATTAACGGTCCGTCTGCGGGGTCGGGGCTACAGGGGGCCCCGTTTTCTAACGCTCCGAACTGCACGGCGAGCAGAGAGAGGTGCTTCCCGCACAACAAGGTCCCTCCGCTTTTCGCAGAATCGCCCTCGTGGCCGAGACGTCGGGTGGGACGCTGATAAAATGTCCCTGTCTTCAGTCTCACTGTGTCAGTTTGTCAAAATATGAAATCCACCCTACCCACCAGGATTATAAAGGAGTAAATTCAATACTCTGCGTATACAACATATAGTTCATTATAAATATATTGTGACTTCATCTATATTATATTATATATATATATATATATTGTGTGTGCATGATGAATATAACATGAGAAATGTTGTTTTTACATCCGCTGTATGTGTACGGACATTTGTAGAAGTGGGAGTTTTTGAGGTTTTACTCTTGTGTGCGGCGTTTATTTTGCAATGATGTTCAGATAATATGACTTTGTGGAGTCGGCAAGGGATTTCATATTTTAACAAGTGTTGCACTATGTGGAGGTCAGGACGAAAGCACTACGTATTTATAATATAGACTTGGAACAAACGCAAAGTGTGCTTCACGGGGCGGATAAAAGAGTGGAACCTTCCTGTCCCCATCCGCTCCATCTCCCTCTCTCTCTTTTTTTTTTTTGTTAAAAAAAGAACTTTGAATATACTCAGAAAAAAGCGACAAAAACACAGAATAAAAAAAAAAAAAAAAAGTGCCCTCGATGACTACTTTGTGTGTGTTTTCACCAAAGCTTTCATGTTCCGCCTGTGCTAGCACATTATATATCGTTCTATGAGTTCGGCGGTCCACTCCCCAAATAAGGAAGTGTTCTTGCTCTAGTCCGTTTGTTGGTTCTGTTGTTATTCCTCCATCTCGTGGTTCCTACCTTCCCCACCATGGTTTTACCCTCTCCAACGAAAGTGAAATCCCTTTTCTTTACGTTTTGATGCAGCGGACCTACATCCATAGAGAGCTGTACGGTTTTGTATTGTGTTTGCCATTAGAATAAAAGTTGAGTTCTGTCTTGCGATTCTTTTGTAATAAACCATTAATTGAAGACCAGTGCTGATTTCATGACTGGAGTTGGTTTTTCCATGAAAATGTGAAAGGGGCACAAATGAGTTTCATCTTTTTTTCAGAAGGGGATCAAATTCGTTTTGGCCAACCAAGAAGCCTCCTGGCATGATGGACTCTACTGAGGACCAGGTTGGTTTGTCCAGTTACAGACGTGATCAAGCCCCTGACCTGAAATAAATGATGTTTCTAAAGTCTGTTCACTGGTGTTGCATTTAACACTTCTCAAAACAGTGTTTTGCAATAACAAATGTACTTCAAAATCTAAATGTCATGAATCCTGCTAAGAAGTTTGAATATTAAATTGTTGGTCATATGACCATGAGTTGAAATGAATGGATTTGATGATAAAAAGTGTTTTATTGGCCAGTTTTGTAGACTCAGATTATTTAAAAATCTCTAACTAACCCTCTTAACGTCTTAAAATAAGATCTGAGGTCCCATGATGTCTGAATTGTTCATTCTGTTGTAATGAAGAGTGCAGGCTGCAGCGCACACGCCGCCCGGTAGGTGGCAGCAACACACCGACAACCAGCATCAGAAAAACCTCATTTATCACAGAGAGACACAAGACGGTAGGATAATGTAAGAATAAAGAGTATGATAACGACAATAGTAAAAACGAACTAAATAAGTCTGAATAGAATAAGTTGAATCAAAATAAAATTAAATCAGTGTAAAGAAAGAAAGAACCATAATATGAATAAAGTAATAATATTACACATTGTAATTAGGTGGTTTAGCACAATATAGAGGACAGCATTCAGTATTGCACGTAGTATTTTTTCGGTGAGCGTCTGCGGGAGGCGTTTGGAAGGAAGGATTTTCTGTGGCATTCAGTGAAGCACCTTAAGTTGTGGAGCACCAAATACCGAGCCAACTTTCCTGATCAGTTTGTTCAGTCTCTTCCTGTATGCCACTTTCATGCTGCCACCCCAGCAAACTACAGCATAGAGAACGGCACTGGCCACCAGAGACCCGTACAACATCTGCAGACTCTGATCTGCAAAGATCAGAGTCTACACAGGAAGTACAGCCTACTTCGACTCCTCTTTTAAGTGGCCGGAGAGGTCGTGCACCATTCCGGTTTATTGTCAATGTGCACAGCCAGGTATCTGTAGTCCTGACCAATCTCCACAGGAGTGGAGTGACACTAGATCGGGACCTACTACCAGTTTATTTGTCTTTTGGATGTTGATTCAGCCGTCCTGTATTCCGAGTCGTCCCCACCCTTGTTACATCTGAGTATTGCTGCATCATCTGAGAATCATTGCAGCCCTCCGTGTTGTACTGGAAGTCCGATGTGTGCTTCCTGCGGAGGACCGGTGACAGACGCAACGACACAGCACCGTGTCAGAATTCCGCGTAGTCGTACGTACTGTGGCCTGTCAGTCAGGTCCAAAATTCATTCAGCACAGCAGACACTTCCCTCCCCAGCCAGGCTGGCTGAATGGTGTTCAAGGCACTGGAGAAGTGGACACATTTTTTATTAATTCCATTTGTAATGTGTATAAATGTCCTATATAAACAGGCCAAAATCATAATTTCTTCAAGTCTATGCAGCATGTGGACACTCTCTGGACCCGGGTGAGGCCAGCGCAGGATGCCCTCCAGTTTGCCTACCAGGCCAGGATTGGAGTGGATGATGCCATCACCTTCCTGCTACACATACACACACACACACACTTTTTACATACACACACACTTATATAGTGGCCACCTTCCCCACTGCTGGCCTAGCGGACCTGTAATTGGAAGATTGCGGGTTCAGATTCTGAACTGCCAAGGTGCCACTGAGGTCCCCTTGATCAAAGCAGCATCCCCACAGTGATTAAATGCAGAGGACACATTTCATTGTGTCACCGTGTGCTGTGCTGCAGTGTTTCAAAATAACAATCACTTGACTTTCACTTCATGTTGTACAGTGCAATTTACTCTGCTGCTTTTACAAACACAGTGAGCAGCGATTTAAAAAATGTACCATCTGAGATTCCATGAGGTATCTTGTCTTTGTCCCAAATCAAGGAGCGCTGTTCCATGAGATACGTTCAGTTTTGTACTGCAATTGTGGTTTTATTTATTAAGTTCATACCTGTCTTTGTGTTTTTGTGCTGATCGTGCTGGTTGTTCTATACTACACCATGACATGAACAATATTTCAAGATATGAAATTAGTCACTCAACAAATGACAAGCTGATATTCTGCCAATAGTGTGATGTGTTTTTTTGGTGCTGCTTGTAAGTCTGTCAGATGCGTCTTGGATAAGCTCGAGCTGGTTTGTAGTTTTGGTTTGTCCTTCAGACAAAGTCTTGAAATAATAAACCGAATTGCTTGAATTGCTTGAACGTCCGAATCCTTGTCTGCAACGTGTCAGTATGGACCAGAAAAGCATTCAAAGTCAAAAAATATGCAGCAAAATGTTGCTATTGCCAGTAGACCAGTGTCCTAAGGACATCGAAGCATGCTGGTCACCAGCAAACCCAGAGAAGTAAATGAACAGGACTGCACTTTTTGGAATACTTGTTTGTAATCTTCATAATTGAAGTGATTTGAACGAGCCCACAGCATATAAATGAAAAGAACTCGGCGGCTGTGCTTGAATGTGTATTGAATTAGCGCCGCTCTGCTGCCTTTCATCCCGGCCTCCTCCTTTCTTGAGAGCTAAGATAAGCGAATTCCCCCTAATTCCTGTTTGGAAGTCTGCTCGAGTGCAGTTTAGCAGTCAGTCGTGAACCCCGCCCTGCCCGGCCAGCCCAGCCCATAGGGGGCTCCCTACTCCAGTTTAACGTCCAGCCCTGAGAGCACAGGGTGAAGGAGCAGACTGAGCGCGAGAAAAGAGGGGGGGGGGACGCGCCCCTCGCCATTAGCATTCTGCTGCTGCAGCTGGGGGTTCTCGCGCTGTCAAAATCAGGCAATAAAGTTTGCCATTGTTGCCAGGGCTTGTGGGCTCAGACTTCCTGGCAACCCCAAACGAAATGACCCAGGCTTTTCTGTGTGCCTAGAAACGGGCCCTCTGTTCCCTAACAAAAAGGCCATTGAGCTGAAGGGGGAAAATGGCCTCCGCACGCTGCAGAAAGGAGGCTGAGGGCTCCCCCTAAGAAATCAGCCGCTGTGGGAAATGGTAGCGGTGATGTCACTCCGAATGCATTTACAGTGTTTTTGTCTTTGTCTTCTTCTTCCTCAGAACCCCCGTAATGTTCTCTTCCTGTCCCCCCCCAGTGTGTGTGTGTGCCGAGTTCTGGTCTCTGTGGAAACGCAGCAGCGGCGTTGCAGGGCTGCCGGGCCTCTGTCTCTGAAGAAAGCCGATAGATGGAGTTTTTTTGGACACCTTCAAAACACATTTGTACTCCTTCACACTTGAGTTCCTTTCAGCCAGATAAAAGGCTTGAAAGACTGTTCTGAGTGTGTGACCTCACCAGAGAAGGGGAGGCGGGGAAGAGGGATGTATTTTCCCAAACAGCCTGCTGCTTTCTGGAGATGGGAAGTTGTTGCTGGAGGTGTTCATCTTCTCCTACATTCTGAGATTTGGGTCACAGCGATGACTGACATTAAATCTTCTAATAACTGAAATGATCAGGGTCACTGAGCCATGGTATTAGCATCAGCTCATGCCTCCTCGGATACGAGACACAAGTTCAGCTATTTCAGCTTTATGAACACATTGGTTCAAAGTACCTAGCAGGGTCTAAGATACAGTTGCATGAACCAATGGGACAGTTTCTTACTTTCTCTTTTATCATATATGCAAAATCCAACAATCAACTAGTAGAATCAGATAGGGCAGATTATTTCTCTCTCTGTGATGCAATCTCTGTCTCTGATTGTCTTACACTAGGGGGTCTCAAACACGTGAGCCCGTGGGCCACTTGCTGCCCGTGGGATGATATTTTGTTTAGTGTTAATGCAGCCCGCAAAATTTCATTTTTATGTTTTTATTCAGTGAATGCTATATTAAGAATGGCCTGAGTTTCTGGTTCCTTTTTTTGTGCAAGCAGAGAAACATTTCTTAACAATGGAGCGCCCGTGTAACATCTCATAGCCATCATAGAATTACTACTTACTGTAGTAAACATGCTTGACTTCACCGATGTTTGATTAGGCATCGTATGGATTGTATTTTGTTTTTCCATCAGTTGAATGGGCTGATTTGTTTGAAAGTTGAGGCCGATATGATCGTCACTATCCGTGATGTGATGATGTGTTATCACGATGAATCTACAAATGAACAAATTAAGGTCACCGAGAGGATAGGACCTCCGATTGGGCCCCTCAGCTACAGCTCTCGTCCGCCGTCCCACTTCGGAGCCAGGCCCCAACCTGGTTATACAATGTTGGCTAGGATGTACCGCTGAATCCATTCTAAATAAAACCTACATAACTCTATCCCATGGTTTTTGTATAATAAATACATAATGATGTCTCAGTGCCCGGTAGCAGTCACCTTTCGTTGCACTTGCTATCTCGGTACGTTATACCAGAAGTAAATGTCATGAAAGAAGAAATAAAGAAGATTGTTGCATGAAGTAAAAGCAGAAATGGCGCAAAGAATCAAGAAGTAGGCAAGATGCCATGTTCATGTTCATGTATGAATTACATTCATATTCAGGACAGTTTATGTTCAGAAGAACCCATTGACGTTTAGAAATGTTAGTAATGACAATTGACAAGATTAGATTTTTTTGTGTAGAATACCTGATGTGCCCAGTCTCCTGCGGCCCCCCAGCTAATTTGAGTTTGAGACCCCTGTCTTACACATGCGTTCCGTGACATAATAAATTATTATAGTCTCTTTGTTAAAATCATGGTAACATGTTGACACGGACACACACACATCTTACATTCAGGTCTACACAAAAACAGGGTCGCCATATATGATATGTTGTAACGAGTGTTTTAATGAACTGGCCACCATTGCTGCTAGACTGTTAGACGTAACACATTTTATTTTCACTTCTTGAAATGCTTTTTATTTTACTTCATTTAAATGTGAAGAGTTTAATGCAATTGATGTAATGATTTCATTAAAAATCTGCTAAAAACATCAGGCTACTTTTACCTTAATGCTTGATCGTAGTATTGTTGATAGGCGGCATCCTTTTCATTCTCTCTCTCCCCATCATCTACACAAGTGCAGACTTGGAAGGATAAGAATACAAAACCAAACTTTACATTGATTCATTACACTTTCACAGAGCTGAAACAGGCCTTGCGTTGTGCTTGTGTCTGATAAGTGTTTTTTTCTTAATGAGGCAAAAATCCAAGAAGACCCAAAGGGCAAAACAATTAGATAAGCAGAAGCTAATTACTCCAACAATAATGTGCGGGGCTCCCCGCTTCTTAGCCGGAGCATGTTTACAGCACGCAAACCCAAGTACTGCTGCTTTGAAAATGAAAAGCTTGGCTAAACATTGCAGGGGGGAGTTTAGGAAGCTCATAATGCACGTTTCAGATAACGCTGTTGCACGCTATTGTGAGACTCCGCAGACAAATGTGCTTTGTGCAGCGTAGCAACTGCTTCGAATGAAAATGAGCACATGGGTTCCAGTAAGCCGCTTGGGGAGAACGTTTCACTGAAGGCTGAGGAGGAGTGGCCTTTCAATTAGGTGAAGACCGATTGCTTGCATGACGCTCTCTGGGATGCATGTTAATGCACATTGCGAATAAGGCCCACGTGGTACAAAAACTTCATTTATTTTTGCTTCTTATATATGAGTTCAATTGTTGTCTTATATACAAGTTCTATTGCACAGTGGAGATCACTAAAACGTTCATCTATAGATGCTGCTCCTCATAGTCTTCTCATTTCCCTGGTTCCAATGTCTCTTCTCTTCTAAAATGACAGCCAGAGCACTTTGCTTTTAACTGGTGCAACATGTATGGGCCAGCCAATCACCTGACCCAAATCCTATAGAAAATCTATGTATGGAATTAAAGCTCAGAGGCTCACAGAACCTTCGGGACCTGTTTGTAAGGAAGAATGGGCCAAAGGAGCACCTGAACGATGCATGTGTCTAGTTTCTCCATAGAGGAGGCGTCTTGAAGCTGTCGTCACCAAAAAAGGACTTTTGTATGAAGTATTAAATACATTTCAGTAAGCGTGTTCAATATTTTTCCCCTGTGTCACTGAAATGTATTAAACACAATTTCATTGATGGACACCTATGGTTTGATTTCTTTGTGGATGGGCTGTTACTGACATCTGGTGAGAATTTCATGTCAATAGCACCTTCAGAGACATATTTACTTAGAAAATTGGTGACTGCTTTATGCCAACATTGCTGGAAAGATGATTGAACGCATCCGTATAATAATTTAACATGAATTCCCGAACATCAAGCACATTTGATCCCAAGCAATATATGTTGTTCATGAATGATACACTTCAAATGCTAAAGAATGGCCGACCGACTGCATGGTCAGATATTCCACTTCCACCATGTCTGGACTCGATGAAATAACATGCTTGAACTGGCTGGTAGATGACTATTAGCCCTACGTGTTCCATTAATTCTGTATAATGGAAAACTTTGGTGGCATGTGAGTGTGTGATCTGGATGAATTTACCTGGCATTTAGTAATCAAGACTACATCTATAGATGATATAAAGAATGCCATGGACATGGAGGCCACCTGGACACAGGAACCTAGCTGTGTACGTTTTTAGTAAATGTGCTGTTTTGCAGTCATGCTGTAACAGTGATGAAGGTGATGTGAACTGATTTTGTTCCGTTGGCCTGTCACCACTAAGAATTCCCAGTCCTGTTAGGGACACAGAGGTCACAAACGCTGCAGCCTGGGTTAAAGCGATCCCTAAGTTTGTCCTAAACAGCCCCTGAGGACACTTCAGCAATCTCAGCTTTCCTGGAGGCAGCACAGCATTATCCTCTCATTAGAGCAGACTGGCCCGTCTCCCTGGACTGTCTCCCCTGCCCCGGCTTTGTGTTACAGCAGGACGGGGCAGGCAGTGGTGCAAGGCTCTGGCAGGCCACTGTGGGGAGGGTGGGCTTTGCCGATTCAGGAGGAACATGATCTCATCCCCAGTGCTCCTCTGAATGCAAAATGAAGTCGAAGAAAGAGGATTCTTCGTCCTGATTGATTCCAGCTCTTAGAGATGTATTGGATTATCTAAGTGCAATCTCTCTCTCTCTCTCTCTCTCTCTATCTGTCTGTGTGTGAGTCTAAGATTTAAAGAAACTTTTTTTTTAATACTGCTAATGGCTAATGGGACCATGAACATAAAATATGAGCGTATTAATGATCATTAGATCTCCAGTCAGTAGCAGTTTTCATCTAATGGTGCAGAATAAGAAGTCCAAGTGAGGAAGAGAGTGTCCACTTGCATCAGCCATCACCCAACATGCACTGCGGGGGGCACTTACACTTTTCACTTCTCATTTCTTCATCTTGAGCTCTAAACATGGTTACATGTTGTGAGCTCAACATCCTCTTTCACAGAAGCCCGATAACCACAGGCCCCGCCTTGGCGCCAGAGTCAGGGAAAGTGAAAAAGACGGAGATACGGGAGCTGGGCTCCGGATTTATTCCCCTCTCTCTTTTCACACACTTTCATGGCTGAACACCCGGTGGCGACACAAGATGCGATTTTTTCTCCTCTGCAACGCCGCCAGGCCCCAGCATGTCTTATCTGTGCAGAACAGAGGCCTGCTGATTCCCCAGCAATTTCAGGCCCTCTGATAGACAAGGCAATTGGTCTGCAAAACTGTGTATAGGAGGGGGAAAGAACAGGAAGAGCAAAATGGAAGAAGAAGAAAAAAAAAATGATTTAAAGACGATTATCGATCATAACTGATTTATTTGAATAAACCTCACTGAAGGTCATGAGACACACTTAGATAATGAGCACAGAAACACTTCCTGCTAATGTAATAATTTCACTAGAGGATTTCACGATCAGTCAGTAATGGGTGGAGTGTGAGGAGAAGGTAAAATACAGATCATTTTGTTTTCCATAAACTCCTCTGGACTGACTTATATTTACTTATTTATTTAAATTATTTTATTTATTACATGCTTTCTTCACATTGTGGGGACATAATCTTTGCTGAGGCAAAAAAACCCCCCACAAAAATACATTTAAATATGCTACCATTCAAAAGTTTAGGGTCATTTAGAATAGAAAAAAAAAACTAATAATAAATAATCATTGACAAGGTTTAAAATAATGATGTAGCCAAACCCACATCTGTTTGTGCACTGTATACTGGTGTGTGTTTGGTCAGTTTTATTGCTTCTTCATCCAGTGCGACTGTTGTCAGCTCTACTAAAATAATTGAAAATGTTTTTGTAATAATGAATGAAGCTTTTAAAGTGACAGACTTGGTTTAATGAACAAAGCATCATTCCACTGGAACTCAAGACTAATTGTTGCTGATGAAGTTCCTCTATACATGTATGCAGATATTCCATAATTAAGAAACTTTTCCAGCTATTCAATTGTTTGTTGTCTTTCTAATCCACAAGGAAACAATTGTTTCCTATCAAAAACGAGGACATTTCTAAATGGCCCTAAGCCCCGAATGAATGATTGTGTGTATGTAAACACACACACACACACACACACACACACACACACACACACACACACACATTGATAAAAGGAATCCTGTCAGCTGAAGGAACCAGACAGAACAATAATATGGAGACAAGGCATTAAATGTTGTTTATTACACACATATAAAACGAGATAGAAAAATACATTATAATCTCATTGTAACAATGGCTGTTAATACAGACATTTTCTCCTAGGCAATATTTGGGTTGGGACATCATTCACTTACACTGACACACACACACAGAATCCAGCTTTATGACAGAACATAATTCCAGGCATAAAGCACACTTGTTCGTCACACTTGTTAATGAAATTTCACAGTCAGGAAATAATTTACCTACAGACTCACACAAGACCAAAATAATAATGGCGCCTGTGAGCTCGCCAGCCTTATCTGGTGCCGTGAGACTCGCCATCAAAAGGAACTTGGGTGAGTCTGTTTGTTCTTGAATAGAAAACTCGATTCTGTTCTCTACACACGCCTCTACACCAATAAACCAGCATGGTAAACAGCAAAAAATCCAAAACATACTGGGTCTTCAACTCATCGTTATCATCATCATCTTGGCACTGCAGGCTTCTAAACAAAATATGGCACCATTAAAGCAAGGGGGACAAAAACTCAACTAAAAATACTCAACTCCTGAAACTGATCATCCCCACATTCTGTTGCATAGAAACCAAGGAAGGGACACTGGGGGACATGTTGACCTGCAGACCAGGCAGTAGACACAGAGCGGCCTGTCAGGGCAGCAGGCGTGCAGTAATTGATTCAGGGATTAATGACCCTAATGTTTGGCCCCGAAGGCTGCGAATGTTCACAAAGGAGAAAAACCAACCAAATATTCTACAATGGTCATATGGTTAGATTTCTTATGGCATTGTTACAATGACCAGTGCACTGATGCGTATATAGAGAGGGACGTAAAACAGATTTACTCCTCCTCAGTTCCTGCCCCGCTCCTGGATACGGGGCTTGTGGGACAGGGACTTGGCCAGTGTTTATGCTGAATGTCTCGAAGCCGACAACAACAAGGACACGGGCGGGACGGCGGCTCCCTGCTCTGCGCTGTTCTCACGCTTTAATGACTAAGTTTGAATGGAATGGAGCACTGCTTCCAGGAGGCCGGAGAAGCTCGTGGATCGCCGTCCTCGCCGCTAAACTGTGTGCTGTTTTATCAGCGGGCGCTCGAATGACATCTTCTAATCATCTTAAGGACACTTCAGCCCCCTTCTGTTCTGAAGGCCTATTTATTAATAATTATACTTCAATTTACATGACAGGTCAAAGGTTTGGGTGACCTGTCCTGGTGACAAAATAACACTAGAAACCACAGATTGCAAAAAGTTTCAAGTATTTCTAATGTTTGAAATTGGGGTGTAATGTGTGTCCCCCTAAAACCATACGTTTGTTCAACGTCTGTGTTTACTGCCTGTGTCTGTGATGTGACACGTTCCAGTCGTTCAAAGCTCGAGGAGAGAAAGCAAGGCACTTCTGTGGCTTTTCCCTTTCAATAAAAAGCTCAGCCTCCAAAAGACGAAAGTAAAAAAGGTAGTTTTGGTCATCAGTACCTCGGCATCCACAAGAAACAGAAAGCTGGATTGTTTTCACTTCATAAAGGGTTTCGGTGTTCACATTTTTCTTTTATTTCTTTTTCTTCTGTCTTTTTTTTTTTTTTAACCAAACTTTGAAGTATAAATTTAGTTTACGGCTGAAAAAATATATGTTGTTCTCTTCCCCACTATCCAAGTGGAATAAAAATGCCTTTGTTTTTTTTTTTATTCTGGATTTTTCTGTTGTAATTTAGCTATCTACAAATTTCACACATCTGTACAGCATGTAGGCAAGCATGGCTTTAACATCCCCAGAGGAACATCTTCACTCGACAGTGTTCAGTTATTTAAGGAAAAGCAAAGTTTCCTCCGGAGGGCACCAGTTCCCCCAGCCCCGCCCACACGGCCCCGCCCCCCGCAGCGCACTCATGGGTAAGCACTGTCACACATACTGTACTTTCAGGCGGTTGCGTTGCCAGGGCAATGGGAAGGTCACCCGGGCCAGGTCTTGGTCTTGGTCTTGGTGGCCGTGGGCCGGGCTTTGCGGTGCGGCGTGTGTGCCGCTGGTTATTATGGGGTGTGTGGGTCTCAGGAGCGAACAGTACATTGCTTATTGCTTCATTGAGCTGAGTGCAGAGTGTGTGTGGGAGGAGAAGCTCTGCAAGCGTGTCCTGGCGTCTCTCGCCTTCAGCACAAGGCTGCGTGCGTAATACTTTTTCTTTTCGTTTAGACCAGAGCAGAGAGCAGCAGACAATGGGCAGGTCATCACTGGGAGAGGAGCTCAGAGGTCAGAAGGTCAAGGGTTAGTTGCCAGTGGTGGCTGGGTGGGTTAGAAAATAAAACAGAGAAGGGAAAAAAACAAAAGGGGGTCGGGGAGGGAAGAAAGGAAAAAAAGAGGAGATTAGTCTTGGCCATAGATAAGGCAGGATGACAACATGACAAACTGACCAAAAATACAATCTGGATGGCAGACGAGTCTCCCCAGGGCCCTGCCCAAAACGGGGCAGTGCCTGGGTGGACCGGCTGCATCCAACAGCAGTCAGGAGCTTCATCTGAACAGTTGAGTAAAATCATGGTGCTGTGGCATGATTTTACACACGGCGTGACAGACACCCCGGCCAAACCCCCATGTTACAGAGGAGAGGGGAGAACTCAAAAGGAGGCGGTCAAGAAACGGAAAAGAAGCCATGGGTGCCATGTCTACGGGTTAGTAAGATGGACAGATCAGATGAGAGGAGAGGAGCCTTCTGGAGGCTCCGCCCACAGGCTGCCAGTTATGATGGATATGAGCATTAACGTCCCTCAGTTAAAGGAGCGATTAATTTAGAGGAAGGCGAAGTTTTGAGTGGAGACATAGCATAAGACCACAATTAAGCAGAGAAATAATTTAAGGGCCAATACTCAATAAAATACTCAATAAAATTTTTATTGCCTTTTTTCCCAAAAAATCTTTTGTCTATTTACAACAACATAAAAATCTTGGCCTTAATAATACAAAGCAACACTACAATAATTTCTTTTTTCTAGATAATCGCAAAATAGCCATGGAGGTTGGAGCTGTGAGAACTCGAAAGTTGTGGCTTGAGATGTCCCCACAGCTTTGGGAACTGTTGACATTTCACAGGACACATAATATAAAATGCTCTGGCATATAAACACTGGAAAAAACGTCCTGTCACTTGTATAAAGCCCTATGATATATTCAAAAAATATAGGAGTTTTATTTTTTCTTCTAATGTGTTGCTATAAAGCTGCTATGATGCATAATTTTTCATTCCTACAAAGAGCCCTCTAGAATATCATCTGCTATTTTCAAAATACAAGTAAAATCTGACATTTCATATACATTCCTGCTTTAAATTTTATATATATATTTTTATATATTTATAGATACTTTAAGAGGCCACAAGTAAATACTATTTTCTTTGCAACAACAAAAATGTAAAGAAGCTTACAGTAAAACATAAAAAAATGTCTCAAGTGGAAATATCAGTTTTTGAATAGCTGTAATGCATTCATGTTCAGATCGTTCTCGTCTACAGTGTGGACCTGATGGTGCTGCTTCACCACAGCATCCAGTTTAAGACTCTGCAGTGTTTAAACAGGCGTCACTTTCAGAATTCAGCTCATCTTTGTCTGAGGTTTGACGTTTTTTTTTTGCTGTATTTTTTTTATTCACTTTTTTCTTGCGCCTGCTGATCAGGCCAATGAATGCAGCTCATTCAGTGCAAAATAAGACTTTGTGCCCCCTCTCATCCAATCGAGCCAACGCCAAACTGGTGTGTGGCATCCTAACCACAGTCAAACCACACTGTCATGTCTGCAAAAACGCAGTTGAGACATCGACAAAAAAATATCTGCTCTGTGGAATCTCAAAGGTTCGTCTGAAAGCAGTAGTACCATTGTAAAAATAAGAATAAAAAAAAAAAACATCCAACAGGCAATGATGAATTGTAGGAAAAAAAAAAGAAAAAACTAAATGAATACAAAAAAAAAACAAAAAAAACACAATTGTCAGAAATCATCAGCCTGATTTTTCACTTCTGTGACATTTTTCTCAAGACAGAATCACACACTTGTCAAGACATGCAAACCCCCCCCCCCAAAAAAAAACACAACACATACTCCAGTTATTTTACACACACACACCAAGGTTAGGCCTGAATCTAGTCCACAGTCTTTCGGCGATGGACTGAACGCAGGCCTCGCAGGTACTCGTGCTGGACTTTCTCTAGCAGTTAATGGCGCACATTTACTCCAGTTTACCTCCCTGTCCGGCGGCACACTCCACATGCACTACGCGGTTACCGTCTTCCGGTTACGCCACCGTCAAAATCTTTCTTTCAGTTTGGGGACGTCCACAGTTCTTAGGCCTTTGAATCTGTTCACTGCATGCACAAGTTACAAATAATGATTTGTGCATTTTACAGGCAACCATTGTGTAGGCCACAGACTATAAAGTGCAAAATGGATGTTTTTATATTCTCTGTAATTGCTGTTCTGAGCAGTTATGCTAGATATGCCAGATATGCTCTATGCTGAAATACTGGGTGTAGGTAAGTGACGGTACTCAGACAGAAAGAAACTGTGGACAGATACACCAGACTGCAAGTGATGAGTAGGTAATATGGGTGGGGAACCTGATGGGTGGGTAATGTGTCAGTGAGCTGATCCAAATAACGTGTAGAGAGCTTTTGCCAACAGTTTACTTGCAAATGTGCTGGTTCCCCGGGCTGAAAAACGTGCAAACTTGCTTCTTCATGGAGAAAGAAAAGAATGAAGTGTATTTGAATTTGAGGTCTGCGATCAGTTTAAAGACCATTTGGATCCGTTACGCTAAATCAAATCTGGTGCAGTTAGACTGGCCACAGTTTAAATTGTTTTAGTCACAATATCGCTCAGCCTGGATTGTACACAATATCAGCAATCCACATTCTTGTTCACCAAACCATCCCAACATACTGCGATCCATGTAGTGTTTTCATTCAGTAGTAGTTCAGGCCAGAGAAGCCTCAACTGAATAAAAGTGACAGACTTAGGCCTTGACAAGGAACCAGGCACATTTGTTCTATTTTCTAACCTCAGCTTTTCCATTATTTGTCATAAACATCACATCGGCTTCACGCAGTCATCGAAATAATGGAGTTAAATGGACCAGAGCACATTTACCATGTGGGAGTGTGTGTATCTACTAGAATAACTTTTCTTGAGTTTGCGGTTGTGAAGGTGTCATCTTGATTTCTTAGACTTTGCCGTCTGCAAGAATGTAAGCTTGGATGAAGAACACAGAAATAAGGGGCTAAACTAACCTCGGTCTGCGGTCACAACCCTTTGGTAAGGATGGACCCGCAGTTCGTGCCTTCGAACCTTTGCTGCCACTGCACCTGCTTGGATTGCAACAATATGACCAGAAACACAGGAATTAGCAGATTCATCAGGATTGACGACAGTGAATTTCCATCAAAAGTCATCAAACCAGCATGGTGACCAACAGATCTGACAAATAACACAGAGCCAAAAAAAAAAGAAAAAGAATTCCATTACAATTTAAGGCACAAATAACACTTTTCACACTATATACTGTACTCAGCACACACACTTGTAAAAGTTTGTCACATTTGTCCCACAACTGTATCTGAACCACACCAAATCCATCAAACTAATTTGATGGACATGAGATGAGTATGCAGACGCACCCAGGGGGGATTAAAAATAAAAATCCATATATATATATATACACACACACACACACACACACACACAGCTAAAGTATATATATATATATATATACTACAAAAAAATACTGATCATCCCCCTCTGAGCAAACGTCCAAAGTGGCAAGCGTTTAGGCAACTTCGCAGTAGTAGAAAGAAAAAAATCATCTTCTTCTTCTTACAAAACACAAGGAGTAGAAAACAACGGCAATGACTGCAGTAAATATTAGTAAAGACGTTCTTTTAAAACCAAATCATAGCATAGAAGCAGTCAGTGGAACAGTTCTGTGCATACATAAAGGTGTACGTGTGTGTGTTTGTGTGTTATGGTCCACAGGTAAGCAGGAAGCGCATGGCCTCTTTGGGACAGTAAGGCCAGTGTAAACGTCAGTAGCGAGGTGGCCATCTGTGTGTATGTGTGTGTGTGTGTGTGTGTGAGTAACTGACTGCTAGGCCAGGGCACATTGGTTTATGCCAGTGAGAAGGCAGCTGTGGAACGAAAGCGCACGTATGTGTTTATGGGGACATACATATGCATGTGTGATATAACACTTGGCTGAGGGGCTCGGTAAGGATCCATGAAACGTGTTTTAGCCTTTCGTGGGGAAAGCCACACCTGAAGGACAGAGGAAGGGAAGGGGGGTTAGTAGAAGTGAGGAGTGTTGTCTCCTCAGGAAGCCACACACACACACACACACACACACACACACACACACACACACCCTCAGCTGTATTCATAAAGGCATTAGGGGTTTGGTTCTCATATGCCTCCCATCAGCGATGGATGACAGTTCTAGAATATGTGTCTCGCGTATACACCCAATAAGCCTGAATTTTAAACAAATCTCTCCTGACCCCCAATTGGCCCCTCAAGACCAGATGAGCGCCCCCTACTACGCAGTATGCAGCAGTATGGGGCTCAGTGCTTAGTTTTTTTGCTCCCTCATTGTACACAGAAATAAACACACAACACTGTTCAGTATAAAAAAAAGACAACAACGACAAAATAAAAGCATGAAGAAAATAAAATTCCACAGAAAGTCACATGTTGGGTGTGAGACACGCAACAGGAAGTGGACGCCGTGGCCTCCCCGCACGGTGGATGTAGGCCGGGGAGCCGCTTGCTCTGCCAGTCCGACATGCGGGAGGTGGGGAGAGAGGGAGTGAAGGAGAGAGGGAGGGAGAGAGGGAGGGGTGGGGCCGGGGTTTAAAAGGGCAGGTGGCCGGAGGCGTCGCCCCGCCCAGCCATGAGGGGGAGGTGGCAGGAGTGAAAGCCCAGGCAGAACGGCAGCTCCTCCGCCTTTGAGGACGCTGTACAGGTTACACAACAGAGAGAGAAAGCGGTGAAATTCTTCAGCTTCTGCACAATCCTCCCTCCCTCCTCTCGCGCTCTCTCACTCCTCTCCGACCGAAAAACCCATCACCTCCCCCCACCTGTGCCACGCCCGCCACCTTCAGATCTCCTGTAAAGTGGGCGGGTCCGCGGCGCTCTTCGGGGACCGGGCTGGATGTGGTTGCAGGGGAGCAGGCGGTGTTTGGGGTTCGGACTGATTGGTGGGTGGATGCTCAACTTGACAGAGCGCCCATGGGAGGCACTGGAAGTGGTGTTTGTCGTGTGAAATTTTTAATCCTCTTTACACAAGTGGCTTAATGAGGACGTGGAACAGCAGTGTAAGTGTGTGTGTGTGTGTGTGTGTTAGTGGGGTTTTATCATTCATATGAAGCCGGCCAGGCACTTATACATGCCCCAGTCAAACACATTTTTCTTTAAAGGCTTTATGTTTTTAGGCGGATGGAAACGCCTCATAACAGGATTAGTGAGAACTTTTCTATTTCATACTTCTCTCCTTTGTATTATTTCACTGTTTTACTTTTCTTAGAAATAAGAAATTCTTCCAGAGGCTTTTTTGGGGGAGGCGGGCAAGTGCTGACTGGTTGAGGAGGAGGAGGAAGGTGAGGATGAATATTTAGGAGGAGTGCCGCAGGAGTAGGGCAGGGGGTGCGGGTGTCCACGGTGCCCCGGCGTGGGCATGAGGGTGGTGATGAGGTGGGGGGTGCTGGCACTCGCAGGGCGGGCACTGCTTACCTAACACCCCGCTGGAGTCGATGGGGTACTCCAGGATGGAGGTGGCGGGGGCCAGGGCGTAGGGGTATTCATAGGGCGCCGCGTAGATCAGGCCCGACTCGGGCCCAGGGGGCACCAGCGTGGCAGTGGCGGCTGGGTGAGGGGAGCCGTTGGGCATGACTGTCTGGATCTGGCGGATTAGGGGCATGATGGTGGGCCCTGCTGGGGTGGGGGTCCGAAGGGCAGTGGGGGGCAGAACCGGGGCAGGCCCAGCGATGATGCGAGGGGCCTGGGCACTTGCTGCAAGAGAGAAGGCAAGGGCAGCTTGGGGAAACACACGCAAACACACACACAGGTGGAGGAGGGGGGGTGTTCAGAGAGAAGAGGGAGGGAGGAGAGAAAAAGAGATCAATTAGTATTTAGCAGTACAGTGCACACAGAGCAATTCTTCTGTCAATCAAGACCAGTCAGCTGCCAATCATCTCTCTCTCCTTCACACACACACACACTGTATGCAATCAATTCAGTGCTTCAGTCGCAAAATTGTCGCATGAATGGCAGTTTATTTAATTCCAGAAGCAGAAATACTGAGAGCACAGCACATGCAGGTGGAGCACCCATGGTGCTTGCAGATGGAGCAGCTTCCAGTCTGCATGTGGCAGGTATCAACAGCGGATGGTCCAGCCTGCTATATTAGCTATGCAAGAGGGGCGGAGCTTACGGGTTTTGATGTTGGCGTCTCTGTAGGTGCCATTGAGGATGGCCAGCTCCATTAACTGCATCTTCTTCAGACTGTCCTCTCCCTCGGCCTGCAGTACACACAAATCAATGTAAGGTATATTTATTTAGCTGTTGAGTCTGAAACATGAATTTGTGTCTAGTTTTGATGGCGCTGAAGTACAGTGTAAGATGGTATAATATGTTTAGGAGTTTTACGATGTACTTTACGTGCACATACACACATTTGCACACATGCATCACGCATCCCAATCACATGCGTTTGCTCACACGCACACATCATAAGACCCTTTGTCAGAAGACTCAACTTTTGCAAAGTATGTTTGAGTTTAGTACAGGATATTTTAGGGAGAAAAAACAATCTATATCAGGCCTTTCATATTTACATAATCTTTTATCCCATGGCTTTCATCAGTAGAGACCAAAAATGACTTTAACAGCTTTCTTATCGCCTGTACGTTTCATCTCTACTGATGCAAGTCATTAAAAACGACATCAGCCTCTCTTTTATTTTAAACTAATATGAGGACTCAATCCCCCATATCCATCCATCCAGTCATGGGTGCTGGAGAACTTGGCCCTAGGAGCCCTGTTAGGCTTGTACTCCCAGCCTATGAACCTTTGATCCTCATTGTTTTCACCTGTGCCATGTCTTGACTTCACCATTTTACCTAACTGTGCTGTATAGAAGCCTGCATCATGTGTCTTGTCTATGCCTGTTGTTTGTCTACCATTGTGTGAAAAGCAGTGTGTGTGTGTGTGTGTGTGTATCCTCCTGTAATTGTGCCTCCTGCATCCTTTAGTGTCCTTGATTTTTTTGATCTTCAGTGCATCTTTGAGATCATCACAGTTTTTTTTATCTATTCTTCATGCCCTGTTCTAACTGCTTGGCTCTCTGACTCACGTTGGCAGATTTCCTCGTAATCTTGACTCTTAATCTGGCATCTGGGCAGGCAGGCCATGACAAGACTTTTACTTTGTTCTTTTTGAAATGTTCCTTTCCAGATCTCCCATGTTTTAGATCGGATCCACCCACGCTTTACTTACAACTTGACTTGAAGTAAGAGGCTTTTCTGTAAAACCGTGCGTTCCTCACTTTTGTTCTATCTTGAACTTCAGGCTGAACTCCAGAGCCTGAAGAAGATGTGAAAACTGCTCTGCTCTGTTTGAACTGCTCTGTTCCTCTCTCCACAAAGGCTCTTCTTTTCTCGCCCAGATGCCTTTGCTGATGACAACCAAATTAATCATCTTTCATCAGAACACACAGCCTCTGGAACACACAGCCCTGATCGGGAAATCAGATGTGAGATGTGAATTTTCATGCCACTTGTCTCTAAGCACGTCTCTCCTGCTGCTTGTTTCGGATCCGTGTGAATTTCATGGAGACTTTCCCGGGCTTTCTTGCAAGATCGGAGCTATATACAGTATATGTGCTGTGACAGCTGTAAATCTTCACACTCCTTCAAAAGGCACATTGATATGATTAACTTAAAGCAATGAACTCATCTACATATGTTGTTATTATTAGATGAACTGGCCAAAATCCTTCCTGAAGAAATGTCCATGAAAGTGAATTCACAAGCAGTCCAAAGGTGTCCAGAACAGCAGCAACATCAGGAGAACCAGAACAAATAAAGAAAGACCTTGAATAGCATTTTCCACATTCAACACACTACATTTACATTTATCAGAAGCCATTATACAGAGCGACTTACAGTCAGTATTTACAGGGACAGTCCCCCTGAGACACTCAGGGTTAAGTGTCTTGCTCAGGGACACAATGGTAGTAAGTGGGATTTGAACCTGGGTCTTCTGGTTCATAGGTGAGTGTGTTACCCACTAGGCTACTACCACATTAAAGGGCAAAACTCTGCAGACTCTGTTAGAAACCTAACCCTAGGGGAATGGAAAAGGACTTTGTGCAAAAGCCAAGTCAAATTCTCCATTAAACCAGAAAAATCTGACCATGACTGATCAATGACTGATCCGAAATCCAGTTTATTATTATGTATTCGAATATTACCTAGATCAATCTAAAACCATTCAAAATATAGAAATTTATTTTTTATACAGTTCTATACAATTCTATAGTATCATGTGTACAGTTCATTGGGCTCCTTTACAGCAGCATGGTTGTTTAGTGAGGTGGTGTGAGATCTATGGGATTTAGTATGAGAATTACTATATGGGGTTATAAAAATTAAAGGTTTATATAATGTCTTGGGTCCTTTTGTGAAAGTGCAGTAATAACTCTGGGCCAACTAGAGGCGCTGTTTTGTCATTTTGGGTCTGCTGCCCTGTTGCACTTTACACTGAAGACAGCTGCTGGGCCTTTTATGTATGGAGGTATTTGACCCATGCGTGGGCAGGGCAGGTTTTAAATCTCCCACTTTCGTCATTCATGCTTCCCTGGTCTTTCTTTCCCTCTTTTTCCCTCTTTCTGCAAAATGGGCTGTGCCAGACAGAAAGTTTTACACCACAATGCAGGAGATACTGTGTGAGTCCTCACAAGGACAGAAAAGGCTGAAATGTTGTGTGATTGTAGGCCAGAGTTTCTCAGGGTGCTTGATCACCGCAGACTTGTCACCAAATGCAACATGTTATCTAGCGTGTTAAATTCCTGGTCAAGTCACTGGCAGTGTGGGACCTCCAACTTTCTCTGTAAAACGACCCGCAGTGATTGTGAAAGTGAAATTGAATCCACTGAATTTTGCTGAATCCAGTCAGAGTGAAGAAGGATGAGAGGCGCGGCTAATCTCACACTTCACTCTGCATTAACCTCTCTATCTGCGCACCTTCTCAAGTGTGCAGAACAATTACCGCAATGGGGGGACGTAATACACACAAAGACATTTTTTAATCTCTCACCCCGACAGAACGCTGCTCTCCCTCCTTTTTCTGTGATCCAATCCCCTCTGCAGTGAGAAACGAGGTGCGCTGGAGGTTGAAGGAACGGGTATTGATAAGTGACCTCTGCTAACCCAGTTAAAATGATTGAGATGTTGTAGGGCGCCATTGTGACAGCGCGCAAATCGACTCCCGTCTGATGGAAAGAGAGGGGTGGGGAGAAGGTGGAACGAGGGCAGCGTGTTCAGGTCGGCCGTGGTGGAATGCTTTTTATGTCCGCTCGCATAAAATCATCCTGGGGCGGAGCGAGCTGGGATCACAGTGACCTTTGGAACACAGTGGCCGCCAGACCCACCTCACCCCGCTCTCCCAGTCCCACTGCTACAAGCTCACCCCACTACAGAAACACGAGGGGTGGTAGCAGCCTAGTGGGTAAGACACTTGCCTATAAACCAGAAGTGTCCCTGAGTGTCCCAGGGGGGACTGTCCCTGTAACTACTGATTGTTAGCTACTCTGGATAAAGTCATGTGATAAATGCTGTAAAGTCACTATAAAGTGTAATAATAAAGTGAAGTGATTGTCACTTGTGATACACAGCAGCACAGCACACGGTGCACACAGTGAAATGTGTCCTCTGTATTTAACCCATCACCCTGAGTGAGCAGTGGGCAGCCATGACAGGTGCCAGGGGAGCAGTGTGTGGGGACGGTGCTTTGCTCAGACGGTGCTTTGGCCGCTTCCTTAACCGCTAGTTCACTTCTCTGCTCTTCTTGCCCTCTGTTGTTCTTTGTCTGACTCTCGCTTCAGGATCAAGATTAAATGTTGGTTTATGCGCATATTCCTGTTTGTCAGGATCTCTTACTGAGGACCTGAAATAGATTTATAATAATTTAAAATCAACTAGATTATATCGATTATGCACACACACACACACACACACACACACACACACACACACACGTCAGATGCTTTGCTTAATCCCACAATGGGAAACACCAGATATGCCCACTGACATACATCTTATTTGAGTGACACCGCAGGGACAGTCACCCAAAGCACAACCTCTGTAACCAAAACATTTGCTGAATTTTGCATAAAAGCAGAGGGGACATCCTGGTCCTCGCGAAGACAGAAACCTACTGTCGTTGTTCCCTGGCTAAAGGGCCTTTATGAGGAGGCCGTTTCACTGTAACAGGTCACCTTGGGCGTGAGCTGTGATTGGCTTAAGGCCGGGGGCTGAGCTTGGGGGCGTTGAGAGGGAGGTGGGAGCGGGGCAGAGACCCAGACGGATGAAGCGCTCCAAGAACGCTTCTCAATCCCAGCATGCACAGCTGTGTTCCCCGGGCTCCCTGCTGGCGCCGTGCCGCGCCACCGCCTCATCCTCTCCCCGAGCCACACTTCCTGCACCGGAATGTCGCTGTGGGACTGTCTTGCATTCCCAGCATCCTCCTGGGGCTCTAGAGCTGCCAGGGAGCAGGGTGGGTGCCAGAGAGAATTCAATCAGTGATAAGAAGAGAATGAGCTCCCACATTCAAAAAAATTGCAGCAGATTATACGTTTGTGGACTGAAGGAACTGACTTGGTCTCCACTCCTAAAACGTATGAGTATGAGGAACAGCAGTTACACCCAGAACACACATTCCTCCACACTGAGACTGGTGTCGAGGTCAGTGGGAACAGGCAGCATGGGTGATGAGATGCAGCCATTGTGAGCAGCTGTGTACACTATGTCTCTCTCTCTCTCTCTCTCTCTCTCACTCACACACACACACACACACACACACACACACACACACACACACTACATAGAGTATTTGCAAAAGGGATTCAAAAAGTACAAGATTGGATGTATCTTTAAAAACTGCATTTTTATGTTTCGTCCCACCTACTGCTGTTACCTGGCAAGAAACAAAAGATCAATTTAGTTAAATAATACAATAAAACCCTTTAAATATTGTGCTTATAAAAACATAAATACCAATAAACATCACTCAGATTAATATCTTACTTTTAGGCTGTTCATATGTATAAACATTTTATGTTTACTGTATTTAACTTTATTTAATTGTTTTATGACTATATGTCTGCAATTTTTTTTTCTTACTGCTGAAACACATTTATAACTCAAACATAATCATGTTTGTCAAACTAGAAAATGCGCTGACTGACTTTTAAAATGTAACATGTGCTATTACCTTTATTAATTAAGCAATTTTAACCTTTTGACTTTGTGTTTCAGGGGATCCCACATTTAACTGAGAAACCCCACATTTTATTTCTCAATTCAGCCAAGTTCTGTGCTGACAGGGTGAGCACAGAATCCTGCTTTCACTTTACCAGCTGCTGATGGCAACAACATCGTGTTAAACACGTCCTTCCAAAAGATGCGGATGATCCGGCGAGCTTGAATACATGTTTCAGATTGGGGTTCTGCTGTGCTGGAGCACAGACGGCGCTCTTGCGTTGACATGAAATCAGCCTCTAATGCTTCCCTCAACCAGTTTCCTTCAAAAGGCAGAAGGTTACACAACGCCATTGTGTGTACGTCAATAAAACCTCCTTTCATCACGAGGGCTTCCTGAATGAGCTGGAACATCTTACACACACATTCATGCAGCACAATTAGACAGCAGGTTTTTCTCAGAATAGCTAGAGTGGGCAGAGACTTTTCCTGGATGTCCAGGCCACATGCTGGTGCTACTGATGACCAACGGAAAAAACGGTTCTCTAGAACAGTTCTTCCCTGAAGCCCCCCCCTGGCAGCAGGTCGCTGGAGTTGAACGCTCGTTGCCGCTCTTCCTTCACGCATATTCTGATCATCCCTGCATTTGCAGAGCGGTCATGAAGGTGAAGAGACGGCTCCTCTGAAGACCCTGGTGAAAATGTGTGTTTCTCCTGCGAGATTTCTGTAACCCAAAGTCACCCTGAGCTAGTCTCTCCCCACCGGGCCTGATGATCTTGGTGAGCCCCCCCTGCAGAGTCCTGGGCCTTTGAAGAAAGGGACCAGTGTCCCTGGTGTGTGCGCTGGCGTCGCGTCTGCATGCTAATTTATGCCACTTTGGTAATTGCCACCCGCAATGCAGGAGCAGGAAAAATGAGTGACGCTCGATTCTTATGGTCTCAGAACGTCCGTGGTTTCCAGCCTCAGAGAGAAGATCGTTCGGTTCAGGCCCATTTCAGACATTTAGATACCAAGCTACACCGCGGGTGGCGGGCTACATCTGCCGATTCTCCTTCCAGCCAGCCAGACGCCCCATTGAGGGAGGCCGGTTTGCCACCTCTTGGTTTGTGAAGCTGCGAGAAATAAAGTGCTCTGCAATCTGGCCTTCAGGAGCAGACTGACTGATCCACCCTCCATCATACGCTCTGCCCCTCTCTTTTCCATCCAAACAAAGAACAACAGAGTCTGGGGTTCAACACACGAAGGGATCCGAGGCTTTACTACTGAGAGGGAGAGGGGGTCTCAGTGTTAAAAACGATGGCTTTAATTGGTTTTCATGGAGGAAGATGAAAAGTTCATAAAACAAACCCCATCCAGGAGGGAAAAGCATTTGGTCATCTTCCAAACCCACATTAGCAGCACATAGCATGTTTGGAGATGCTGCCTGAAACCGGTCAGGGACTCGAGGGTGCGAACACACACACACACACACAAAAAATCAATTATAACGTAGATATCCAGGCATCCAAACACAGAGGCAAATTGGCACAGTCATGCATGGAGACTCAGTTATTATCTTTCCCTCTTACACACACGGGCATGAAAACCAACCTCTCTCCTTCTTTCTATTTCTATAAAGCAACATGTACAGATAAACAAATTCCTTTTGTCACATTTTCACACGTTTGGTCCAAAAAATATAATACAAATCACAGTCAGAAATAAGTTGGGACAGTGGGGACAGTGGAGTCTGACAATGGTAACACACAAGTGGCATCTAACAAAGCTCCCCATAGCCTGCAGACATCGAGCACGCATTTCGTTTTATTGGAGAGGAGCACAACAGAAACGTTGTGGGGTTTCAAGCAAATTCTACCTTGGAGAGGAAATCTCGAGCTTTTAGGACTGGAAAAAAAAAAGAAAAGAGAAATCTTCACACCACTTCAGCCTCACTCAACATCCGCTGATCTCTTTCTGTTGGAATAATATTTCTGGGACTTTTTTGTTGGGGAAATAAATGAATAAATATATAAATATAAACAGAACCCGTCCGAGCTTGAAACCCGGGCTTTAAAAAACGCAAGTGGCTCCTGTATAATTCATCTGAGCAGAGAGAACACAATGGAGGCCGATCCATCACAGACAAAGGCACCGAGCACTGGCAGGGAGAAACCCGAGTTAGGAAACGTCCGACGCCACACCACTTCACTGCCAGACCCCCCCAGACCGGCCCACAGCACGGCACCATCCAAATAACGAAGACCAATGCACTGAGCAGAGTAAAGAAAAAAAGGGAATTCTGGGCCCGTAATCACTGTGTGTCTCATATGAGACTAATAATGAGACAAAATATGTTTTTCTTCTGTCAATTACTGATATTGGTTATGCTAGTCAGCCAAACATACAGGAAGAATCCAATTTTAGCCCTGGTGGTTGAGAATTGATTGAGAATTCATATTCTTTTATTTGCTAATTCTCAACAACGTCCCCGGACGCGCCCTCCTCTTCACCATCTAACATCATGCCTCGGAAGTGTTCGTACGTTGCTATGTACAGGGTGGTAGTAGCCTAGTGTGTAAGACACTCGCCTATGAAGCAGAAGACCCGGGTTCAAATCCCACTTACTACCATTGTGTCCCTGAGCAAGACACTTAACCCTAAGTTGCTCCAGGGGGGACTGTCCCTGTAACTACGGATTGTAAGTCGCTCTGGATAAGGGCGTCTGATAAATGCTGTAAATGTAAGTCGCTCTGGATAAGGGCGTCTGTCAAATGCCGTAAAATGTACACACTATCTGCACAACGCAGTGCGATGATAATACGCTTTAAACGGACTGATATTTTATGTCAGGTCAGTGAGATTATTGTGGGACTGCAAGCAGCAGCAGGCCGGAAATGAAACTGTCCACCCCACAGCACGAGATGAGGGCTGTTCAGAGAGAAATGAAACTTGCTGCTGCTGCGAGCGAGGGCCACAGTTGACCCGCAGAGCGTCTAGCTCAGTGTTGAATTACGCTGCACTCTTGGAGCGTGTGTGTTCTAGCGCAGGAAGGCTTTCTAACCAAAGTTTCATGTTCCAACAGTTCACATTCACAGGTCCCCCCAAAAATGTATGTAGTCCATGTCCTCCATCCACAGCTGACAACACAGAGGCCATCTTAGTAGGATTAAAGAGCCTTGCCTCGGTCACATGACCCCACTCAGCTTTGAAGGCCAGCAGGAGCAAGGGGTTCTTAACAAGTTGCCTGGGAGACGCATTCTATAGCCCCATTCACCCCTCCTCTCAAGCGCTTTCTTTCTCTGTCGCTTTTTTAAAGCCCCACTGTACTGTCACAGGGCCAAGGCTGGAAGAGTTACTCAACGGAGGGAAATAGAAAGAGAGAAAGAGAGAGAGAGTATTAGGGTTCCCCGTGGGAGGATGGTGCGGGGCAGACTTTCACCCTTTACTTCTAAACAAAGGTCCTTTTGATGCTCCTCGGCCCTCCAGACCTGGATGATTACTCAACCATGTGACCAGAGAACACACACACACACACACACACACTGTGTGATCTGTGAAAGCATGCAAAGACAGCAACATGCATGCATGTGTGCATTCACATTTATGCACAGATGCATTTTTATGCAATGCATACATTCAAACTTATTTATCAAAAATAAAACACATACGTTTACACACACAGTATTCACATTCCCCCTCGCTCACATGAAGCGAGTGTGTTTGGGGCCATGTGAAAACACGCCACGCTAGAGAGACTCCATTGTGCTGCAGCAGAAGCAGATGGGGACTCCCACAAACCAGCAAGCGTATTATTCACCTCCCTCCCTCGCTCCCTCCCTCAGTCCTTCCACCCTTAGGCTCCCCGACTCTCTCCATCTTCACGCTTTCTGAAGAGTGTGGAGAGATGCTGGTGCTGGGAGCCGAGGCCCTGCCAGACAGCCGCTGTGTGGGATGAGGCGTACGGAAGCTCCCGGCTCTGCCACAGTCTGAGTCTCACCTGCGTTTCACTGATACACACCCCGGCCTATAAAAACACTGCTGCGCTGTGACAGAACGGATGTGTGTGTGTGTATTTGCACCTGTTAACACACCCACACAGTGGGGTGCCAAACCCAAACCTCTCACATCCAAACTAATTCAAACACACACACACACACACACAACAATCTTGCATTTACAGTACAGCGACAGGCTGTTGTGTGTGTGTGTGTGTGTGTGTGTGTGTGTATATAATAAATATATATACTCATGAGCAGTATTGTGCATGAACGTGTTTATTGAATCCCATTTATGGAACACTGAACTGGATAAATCCTTCAAACCGTTTGCCCGATTCTTACTGCACATTGACGCCTGTGCGCTCAAACAATATTTGAAATGAGAACGGATCCAGAACAGATCACACAGGAGAGACAGATTGATGCGAGACTCCCAGCATGGTGCTGGCGACACATGCTTGTCTGCATGAAGACAGCCTGTCTGAGCATTTTAACTGGTTTTGGACGTATGCTTGTTCTGTGTGTCTGGCTGTGTTTTTGTGTCCTGTCTCTTTCAGGTTGACTTTGTGGGAGGAGTTGAAGACTACGAGCTCCACCTACCATCTGCATATTGGTCACCTCCACCTATATAAAGAGACTTTGGATGGTGTTCGGGAGGTCCCCAGGGTCCACGGAGACCTGCAAGGAGCTCATTCATGTGTCTTGTTGCTTTGAGTGATATACCCCTTGTTGTTAGCTTTGTATGAGACCTTTTTTTGTTAATTTTTGTGCGTGTTTCAGTTCCCTTCTGGCCCACCCCTTCCTTTAGGCTGTTCTCATGTTGGTTATCTGTGCCGAGTTTGCTGTTTTATTGTAAACCATCTCACTGTACGCTTTGGTTTAGTATGTAACAGTGGACCTCCTCTTCTCCACACCCGCCTCATGTTTCTTAACCCCTAGACTTGGGAACGTGACATGAGTGACGGATACTAAATGAAAAAAGGACGAAATTGCATTAACTCAATTCGTTCTGAAGACATGCACAAACTTGCACAACATTACATGTACACTCTACGATCGCAATGATATCACGCTGACTATACATTTATATAAAGCAATGGCAGGCCTATTCATATGGATGCAGGGTACCCGGGTATCTTACATATCGACTCCAGACCCAAACACAACTCTCAAGGTGTATCTCCATGTGTGATGCGAGTATAGTGACATCACGTCAGTCTCATTAAAATTTGTCTTTATCTGGCGGCCCTGCGCATGATGGAGCTGAGGGCTGGAAGCCTGCAGCAGCTCTGATGGACGGAACTTTAATTACAACGACCCCCTCTTCCCCCCAGCTCTGCTTACCACGCCCCCCAAGCCAGGAGGGATACTGACTGCCTGTCTGCTTCACGGTGGTGGTAAGGGGTTCGTCATGAAGGAGCTGTGGGTGGACTGCAAAAAAAGTGCGTCCCACATGAGTAAAGCATTATTCTGGCACTATAACTGAACGCAGTAGACATATCAATATTGTTTTATTTTTTAGGTTTTCCCCAAATTACTCCAAATGTAATGCCATGAGAATCACACACACAGAGTATCACTAAAAACTTTTGATTTAGTGCGCTGAAAATATGCAGCAGGTAAAATTAGACTAATCATGTACATTTGCATTCATGTTCATCTGAAATTCAGAAGATGAACGTCACTTGAAGATCAATCACAGCCGTCTCAGAGATGTCATCTCATTGTTGTTCCCCAGATCTTGGAACATGTCCTGCAGACAGATTTCCCTGAGGGGTAGTATTCAGTAAGATGGTCGAGTCACTTGAATGCACTATTGTCTTTTTCTGCAGTCGAAACGTTGCATTTCTACCCATCTCTACCACAGACTACTATGGGAGTTTATTAACGTATTGCACATAAATTAAATACAATTCAAAGAAATTTATGTGAATCAAAACTTGTCCACACTGCCTAGGTGAAACTTTGATCCATCGGGTGTGCCATGACTCAAGAGATGGAAAATCATGACTCTACTGCTCCACAATTCACAGTTCTCTGTATTCAGTCTCTGGTCCAATCAGAAGAATAATCATGCAACAAGACTACTACAGAAGTACAGGAGGGTATTTCTATTCCAATAAAACAAAAAAATATGTGTCTGAAAATGATGTGTATGAGATGTGAGCTGTCCACACAGCCGTCCAGTAGAGGACCACCTATGTACTGGACATCAATGAAGATCAAAATTTCATCCTTTTACAAGGGACACAGATGCCTCCAGTTCAGCTTTACCTACTGCCATTACAGAGCTTTTCATCAGCACGAATTGCTGTCACATTCCTGCTACTGGGTGCAATAAGACATCAGACCTCTCTTTCACACGCACACACAGTAAAGATGCGGTAATTTTCCCCAACTAGAGCTGATGACGAGGCTTATGTGACTCAGAGCTCCATACGGTTAACTGGCACCAGGGGGGCTCTGCCGAGCACCCTTTCCGTGAACGCAATCACGCGCTGCCGTGTACCGCTTCTCTTTCCCAGAATCCACTCACAATGGCATTGATGATAATTGCCCACAACCGTTAACTGCACTGTGCTTCTGACTGACAGACTGACTTTTCTGCACGAGCAGTGATGCTGCTATACTGGTAATAACTGATGATGATGATGACGACAGTGAATAATGGCTATTATTACAATGACTATATCCAATCTTACAAACAGCAGCAAGAAATGTATTGGAGTTGTTCACTACAGTTGACTATGTTTTTTTATGTTTATATTACAACCATGTGTCAATTTAACCTTGGTTGGGTCCAAGTTACTAAGCTCTACAGATCTACAGTCAGATTTACAGATTTACAGTCCTCTTCACCTTTACTTTGAACCTTCATTTGGAAGTGGTGGGCGGTTTGTCATCCAGGAATTTACAGAAGTTACACTTAACAACAGGCAGCTGTTATCTTTATGCAAAAAAGGTTGTTAGGGGCCTACAACCCTTTCCCCATGGATGCTGGTCCGTTCGGACCCTGGAGGCTGATGTGGTGGCTGTAATGGGTTTTATACCCCTCAGAATGGAGGGCTGTGCTTGACACAAAAGAGACAGGGTACAAATAAGAGAATACAAGTCCCTATAGAGCTTTGTACTCCCCATGGAGGTGGTGCAAAAAATAATATAAATTATAATAAATAAGGGAAGGTGGTTGGTTCTGCCAGAGTGGCTCAGACTCCACAAAAGTTTGATAAACCCTGTTATGGAACAGTGTGTTCAGGCAGAGGGACTGAAGCAGGGTTTAGTGTCGATGGATCTGTAAGGAACGAGTCAAACTTTAGGGATTCTCTGTTGATTAGGTGGGGACAGAAGGTCAGGGCAGGTCCTCTCATTTAAAAAAAAATCTGCTAATTATAACAAGCAATAAAATATCTTTCCAAGCTTGTGATCTAGATAAAGCGAAAACTAAAATAGATACAGAATGTTCGCTATATTTTTTCTGGTGCTGGTGTGTCTTTGGTGTATGTTGGGACAGTCTTGTGTTCTGCATTAAATCCATCAGTGATGTTGAGCACACTGGTCATGCGTTCTCTGTTAAGACTTTTGGTCGGTCTGTGACAGAATTCATCAAACATCCCCAATGTCACATGATCCAATTAATGGTCATGTGACATAAATAACATCTATGTGGCAACATAATCCATTACTTTGCTATGGTGACTATGGGATCTGTGTGTATCATGTGTTAAAGCAAAATGCTGCTTCATAAACATCATATTTAGGAATTTTTACAGACTTAAATGCTTGTTCAGATTCAGACTCAAATAACCCAGCCTACAAAATAAAAAAATGCAGTGTCATTAAATCACGAATAAAGCACAGTGAATTGGTAGACAAGGATTGATGTGAGATGGTATTGAATGTTCTAATATCAGGGATGGAGGAGTTTCCTGAGGGCTGCCTTATAGTGCCAACCTGAGGGCATTACAATAAATTCACTGAACAGAATCTTACAATTCCTTTTCCTTTTCAATTTTGGAAAGGAAAGATTCCAATATTCTTAGGGCAATGCTCTTTAAATGAAAATGTTATGAGGTGTGTATTTTATACTAGACAGTTTTAGGCACCATTTTCACTGCACTATACATTTATCTCCTTACCCTATAGGACACACACACACATATATGACAGGAAGGAACAGGAAAAATGGTTATCAGCAGAAAAAGGCGCCCATGGACAAACACGGACAAATGCCATACACTTACCTACACAAACACACACACACACACAGGTTCAGACAGGTTAAGTTGCTCATAAGGAGTAGCTCCACAATGTGCTAGTACGTAACTCAGCAAATACAAGGTGTGCGGCAGCTTATTAGGTACGGACACAGTTGACTCTGCGGAAGCGATGGGCCACTTTGCGGTAATGTACTGCCAGGCAATGCTATCAAAGATAATTGGTTTTAAAGGGCAACTGATTTTCTGCTGAAGCTGCCACATTCACTGAAATAAATCCTAAAATAAGAGCCTGAAGGTTCTTCTACAAAAAAATATTCCAATGTAATTTTGCACATATTTCCCTTCGAAAAGAAAAGAAAGAACAGCAATATAACCTTTCATAGCTTTGCAAAGCACAATGTCTCCTATGATCCCATGCAGGATAAAATAACTCATCATCTCCCGCTAAATCAAATGCAATAAGAAGTGTGCAGGAACATGGCTAACATGTCACCCGGTGTCATCATACAGCAGGGTGTAGGGGACTGGAGTGTGGTGTAGTGTCTCATCGTCCTTTGTCACATAAAGTAAAAGTGTTTGAGAGAATGACCGGCAGTAACTCCCTTCCTTTCCCTTGTGAGATCATGATGCGGATTTTCCTGTTCCCCTTTGACACAGCAGATGTAAAAAAGTGCCACATAAACCAACACACACACATTCACACAGAGGAAGTATCACGCGCCCAGGCTAGAAGTGAATCACGGGGGAAGTGGACTCACCGCAGGCACTAGAAGCTTGTTGACCTCCTCCACCGCCCGCTTCAGCTTGATCTCGGCACGATTCTGGGCATCTTCCACCGTGATCAGAACATGGAGGTCTTCGTTCAGGTGCTCCCAGTTGGGCTTCCCCCTGTTCTGCTCCTCCTGTGAAATAAAACATGTGTAACTACCACACACATGTAGTAGAAACCCCATGTCAACTCACAGGGTCTCTGCCCCATCAAAATCTGCCTGTCCTGTGTGAAGGACCACAGAAGCTCCTCACTGGTGAGTCTTTAGATCAGCAGCGACCCTATAATGAAGCAACAAAAAAAGACCCCACAACAAACACACGGCCAGTGAGAACATCCAAGACTTTGATCTGCCCAAACCACAGACACCAAAGAAAACACAGCATGAAGCAAGGGTGGTGGCCTGGTGGACTTCACTACATACAGACATGGTGGACATTGAGTGAAGAACGGTGTGCTGGCATGAATGGCCTCTGGTACACACAACCATAGCGTGGACTGAATGGCCATTGAAAGGGAGGTGAGGGAGGTGGTCTGTCTGGGTTAGGCGCACTGGTTATGGTGATTTTAAATCATCCTTTTTATCCTTTTCATTTAAAATTCTTTTTTATTTGTCCTCTAGGCATATTTAATCTGTTCTGACTTGCAATTTCAATAAAATCTGCAATGCATTATAAATATAAACATAGTAAAACAGGTCAGCGTTTTACAATTAAAAAAAAACTCAATAAGGTTTTAACAGATCATTCTTTAGGTGAAAGTGTCTGAAGAGGAAAAAAGTGGAAAATGTATCAGTACCTTCATATGATGTAAATGATGCAAAGGTTTTTTTATATAGGTGTAGACTGAATTGGTCAGAGCCAAATATTTTTTCACACTGACTGTTTGGAAGTAATTGTCTTATGGTGCATTTAAATATAAGATTATTTCATTTAAAGAGTTATTTGCCTTTAATATAACTGCATCTGACATTTCAGTTTGATAGAATCCTGTTATAGGTTACAAAAAATATGCAATGTTTGAAATATTTTTTTAGTTGAGCAAATCACACATTATGGCATCATGTCAGAAGCCACGGGCCAAAACTGCTTCAGATTTAGACTGAGATGACATGAATTGATAACTGATATCATGTTTTTTGTTCAGATGAGAAATTACTGTCGTGCTTCTGTTATGACACACAATCATTTTTTGTACAGCGTTTAGGAATATCGACAGTGTGCTCTGTAATGGATAATGGTGCTCCAGGAGAATCGATATTCTCACGGATGCATGGATGCAGCTGCCTATACCCACCAGCCTCTATGCTACAAAACTACAGTCTCTGTCTGATATTCAGTCAAAAAAAAGAAAGAAAAAGACCCAAATCAGATTTATGCAATAATCAGCAATGCAAACAGAACTCCTTTTTCTCCTTTCACCGCAAATGAGAAATTGATGGCAATCAGGAGACGGGAATGTGTTCTCCCATTACATGTGCCGATTTTCATTATGAGCCCATTGTATGCCCACGCTTTGTGCCTAGGAGAATGAAACACGGCAGGCGCCTGCCATCACGAAGGACCTGCTATGAGACTTGTTGTAGTGCGGCGTGGTGATATTTTTAGAGCTGCTGTTAGTTGGCTGGGTCATTCGCTTCCTCTTCCTGTGTTTATTCTGCCTGTGACATGGCCTCCTGATTTAGACTGCTTGTGGTCTATGCGTGACAAAGGAAAGGGCAAAAAAAAGACAACTAAATACTGTGACAGAAATGTGTGCTATTGGTCACAAACATCACAGAGCGCAATGGTCAAAGGTAGAAAATGACATGGCGGGGTTGTGAGGGCATGTGACTCCACTGGGCTGTTGAAAAGGAACATGTGCGCCTTGTTTCAGCCTCCCTCTCTTCCCTCCTCTCTCTGGGGTGGACGCAAGGCCAGAGAAGTGGAACGGAACCAATTAGCATTAATTTGTGTCCTGTGTTTTGCGTTATCCCAGAACCTCACCTGAGTAGAGAGGACTGCAGGGTGGAGGGTCACTTTGAGTCAAGCTTGGTCTTCGGAAAAATATCCGGGTGGATCTAACACCTTTTAATGGTCTTTGTTGGCAGTGAGGATTAATAAGTAAAGGTTCAATTGCTTTCGTTCAACCCTTTCACGTAAAATACAAAAATTCCGCATTTTCAGAAAGTTGCCAGGACTGAACCAGTTTTATAATGAGTTCAAATATTGATCCATTACACAAATTTGTATGTGTGTAACAGTGTTTTTAGTACAAAGCAAACACAGTATGGACCCACCCTATCTACATGGCGATAGGCATCCCTTCATGTATGCGCTAGGTCAGCGAAGGTTAACAACTGCTCTAAAAATCGATGGCCCCGCCACACAGAATGAGTGGCAGCTCCTTTGAGTGCCACACTTTGTTATGCACCAGGGAGAGTTGGGGACAATCGACATGTCTCGCCGTCACAAAGCACTGGGTTTAGAGAGCTGGAGGCAGCAGTGAAATACTGAAAAGGATAACAGGGTCCTTTAGGGCTAAATACATAGGCCTGTGCAGAGGTAGAGGATAGGCACTGAATTTGTAATGTCTTATCAATTGTCCCATTTTTCAGCACAAATCATGCAAAATTTTATGTATCTGATGGGACCCAATGAGAAAAATCAGCACACGCCTACAGGTTCCTTTTTGTTGTCCTTATTTTCCTCTTTTGGCCCTCGAGACGTTTTTTTTTGATGGTTCAAATAAAATCCCCTGTTACTCACATGTCCAGCCTCTGCACCTCATTCCTCCTCCAGACGTGACCCCAACACCTACAGTCTGGAACTGCCATTATTCTGAGCCACTTACACTCCCAGCACATAAAACAAGCAAGCAACCAGAACTCTGGAAAACTTGAGACATTTCCTCAATTTGAATAAAATGAAAACTAAAAGACTTTCAAGTGACGTGAACAGAACATAGACAACATAACAGAATTTGTTTGATTTATTATTGCATGACCATTATTTCATAGTCCTGTGTATTCAGTTTTGTTTTATGATGTAAAAAATGCATAACCCATAAATGCATAGGTGTGTTTAAACGTTTAACTGGGATATACATGTGATGGCATCAGTTTGGTGGAAAAGAGGCTTTAAATATTTGCATTACACTTAATCTCTCAAATCCTCGCACCCCTGTTACTGACATACCAACAACATGTACTTGCTGCATATCCACAAAACAGGCAAGAAGCTTCAGCAATTCCACCATCAAGCAAATAAAAGAGTAGGCAGGTACCTGAAGGTCATGGTCAGATGGTCAATCTAGTTTGCTCTGACCCATGTCGTCATAAGGGGAAAGGTCATCATAACGACATAAGCTCCTTATGTCGTCACAAGGAGCCGACCCTTTACCGACCCTTTCTCATGCTTTTTCTTCCCAGAGAATTTCCCACCCCTCCCCTAAAACATTATCTAAGACGTAAAAGAAAAAAAATCATAATAGGGGACCAAATACCAAAATAGTACCAAAGGAGCAGAGTTTTGGAGATTTACTTATTTGGGTTTGCCAATTTTGAGCAGGGGTCAAAGAGATGTAGGTCTTAGCAGGTTTGGCACTGCTTATTTCCTGGCATGTGTTGCGATTTGCCACACTAAAAAGTAGTTAAGCTTGAGGGAATTCTTATAATTCTGATGCATTTTCAAGCAAATTAAATGGATTTAACTAACGGTCGGGTGTAAAATGTAGAAGGTAATCAGACTGCAGGCTTTCCTTCTGGTAAATTTGGGTAAGTATTATCACGCTTTCATCATGTAGATGTCACCAATGTTAATTAGAAGTGGCTGAATGATGATCAACTAATTTGTTGTGTCAACCTATTGATGTTGAATAGCTCAATATATCTTATGCTCTTGATCAAACTGGTTTCCATTCCCTCTGGAATCTGTGAATCTTTGAATAGCTAAAAAATTCAGCCACTGAAAATCTGCATCAGACATCTGCCGGTAATACAAATTAGCCCATGGCTGACTTCATGTTTGCACAACTAATGTCTGCTTTAAATACAAGGGGGAAATCTCCCCGGCACTACCGTACCCCGTGCAGACTTTCCACTTGCAAGCAGAGTGCTGCGGCGGGAATGCTCAGACATACATAGATGTAGAAATGAGGCTGAATTGGCACTTATAATAAAGGTAACTGGCAGAAAAAAAACATGGAGGGAATGGGTATCCCCTGGGCATCTACCGCCAAAGTATGGCAGAACATTAAGTTTGGAGCCTTTTTATGTAATTGTCTATTGCACGATTCTGTGTTTTAAGTGTGTGAACATCTATGTCTTCCTGTCCTAGCACTCTGTACTCCACACTGTGTGTTTTTGCTAAATTGTGACACTGGGACAAGGACACCCTCCATCAGGACCACAAATCAAATCAGACCAAATCAAATGTGGAAGCAGGTTAACTATATTGTCCATAAGAGATGATACATCCACCTCTAAAGAAAAAGAGCGGAGAAAACGATATTGTATGAGGAGTGATAGAACAGACATACATTCCATCAGAGAGCTAGCTAGTTATAGAAATGGATAGCCAGCTAGTTAGATAGATGATAGAGAGATAGCTAGATGGATAGATTCACACACTAGGCCTGGGAGGTGCGATGTGATCCGTAGGCGACCAGCTGAGCACCATCGGGATGCAGAGTTGAACCAGATGTGTGTGAAGCGTTGGGAACTCGGGAAATCTCTGTATCACACACACCAGTTTTATTTTCCTACCAGCAGACACCCTATACCATATCACATTACAATCTCCTCCAGCACTTGTCCAAATAGCTGACAGAGGAAGCAGATCCGCCTCTCCCTGAGAAAGACATGCGGAGCAGGCATGTGCGAGGTGGCTCCACCCGACCTTCACCCACAGATTCACATGTGTGTACATCTGCACATCCCTCTACTTTGAGAGCCAGGGGTCCAGAGTGCCCGTAATCCAAAGTTCACGCAGGCTGGGCCTTGTTAGGAAGCTCCGCCCTGCCAGCAGAGGAGCAGCTAACCCCTGCGGACAGGAGGCCAAGGACAATGTTTGAACACCTGTGCTCTGCTCCGCCAAGCGGGCTGCATGGGACGGGGAATTTGTTATTCATCTGCGAATGTTGGGAATCTCTGTTCCTCAGATGAAGGGTGAGGACGGAGCGGGCTGGAACTAACCAGCCTGTACTGGTTACTCGCACAAACGCAGGGGTCAAGCGGCCACCCTTTTCCTATTCATTCCCTGGATACAGTGTTGTGTGGCTCTGTGACAATGTGTGGTCTAAATGTGTGATAAACTGCTCATTAAAGTGAAAGCTCAACAGCAAATAAGTGTTTGTGCGTGACATTGTGTATCCGTATAAATAAGTAGTGTGTAATTGTGTGTGTGAAGATTCACCTTCTTCTTGTCCCTCATGGAGCCTTTTCCTCGCACCATGATTTTGCAGCCTGTCTCTGCTTCTAGCTGTTTTGCCGTCAGTCCCCGCGGTCCTAGGATCCGTCCCACAAAGTTAAACTGTGAACAAACACAGTTTCAAACATTCATTAGCAATTCCGTCGAGTGATGTCATTTATTAATAGAAAACTGTCAAATACCTGGTTAAGATTCACATTTTTAGACAAACATGCATTTAAATCAATTTTTACACATTTTACTCCATATTCAGAGCTGAGCATTGCGGTTCTATAAGAATGCTGACACAAATAGGTAATGCTGGGCTTTTTAAGAGGAGAATGTCTGTAAATCAATGAACCCCCTTTAATTATGTCACATATTTGGTCACAATGTGACCAAAACTCCATATTAGCTGCCTCAGAAAGTTTCACATTTGTCATGTAAATGTTCTAAAAGGACCGCAGAGGTGACAGAAGAACCAACAGAGGCAGATAGGGGGGTGAAAGTTATCTCATGACCCATCACACAGCACCCTGACAGCACCACCTGACACAGCCCGCTGCACCACCCACGAATCCGCCGCGCCGCTGACAAGATAAGACGTGCCGATCGTTGGGTGCATTGATTGCGATTCATGCTTCTTGTGCGAACGGACGGACTGTCAGTCGGGGACGGCACACAGTCAATTCTGTCACCAGCGCAGCTGATGGACAGGAGTGCCACTTGCCGTGACAGACACTCACTCGCACACACAAAGGGCCAAAAGGTAGACAGACAAAAAGCCACTACAAACAATTACTCTGCTTGAACTTCAGATGAACTCTGGATGGAGACCAGGCCTGAAATGACCTAAATTTAACCAAACTATCTCTACCCAATCTGACAGTGTGCCCTTCAACTTGTTTTATACAGACTTCCTAGTTCTCAAAGCCAAATTCTCACTCATGCAGGGCCAGTGGTGGCCTAGCGGTTAAGGAAGCGGCCCCGTAATCAGAAGGTTCAAATCCTGATGCCACTGAGAAAAATACAGTCCCCACACACTGCTCCCTGGGCGCCTGTCATGGCTGCCCACTCACCAAGGGTGATGGTTAAAAGCAGAGGACACATTTCATTGTGCCACCATGTGCTGTGCTGCAGTGTTTCACAATGACAGTGGTGGCCGATCTGCCAAGGTGCCACTGAGGTGCCACTGAGCAAAGCACCGTCCCCACACACTGCTCCTGGCGCCTGTCATGGCTCCCCATGTGTGCACCGTGTGCTGTGCTTTGCTGTGTATCACAATGCAATCACTTCACTTTCACGAAAGCCACATGAAGGCACAAAACCAACCCAGCTTAATGAAAGGATCCGGCATTCTCAGCCGTCTTAAGTACAAGCAGTGGTATAAAAGGGATGGTAACGCTCATCAGTGCCTCTGTTGATTGAGCATGCCTGGCTTCCGTTGGAACAGCGTCTACTGTACAAATAATAATGTTATTTGTTCAAATTAATGGAAACAAATGTGTACTATTGAACATCATTTTTAATGAACATTCAAAACTGAAGATTAATCAAAACACTGGAATGGGGACATAAAAAAATGCACACCAGTTTTCCAGTTAAGATGCTTATTCTAATGCCCATTCATTTCATAACTACTAAATTACTGTGTGCTGACAATCCTATCAATGTTTGCATAACCTTACAGTACAGTTTCAGTACAGTGGGCTTGTAAAATAAGGCCAATATAGCCAGTTAAGCACCCACCCACTGTATTGTAAGTATTCGGAGAAACTTAGAAACTGGGATATGATATAAACACAATCAGCGTAATTATTATTACAGTGTAAGTATAATTACAGTCTACCCTGCGTATACCACAGTCAGAGCTGGATTTACAGTCAGTGCGCGTTTCTATTGACGGCGTCAATCATCCTTTCTGCTACAGAAACTCCAGTCGCTATAATGTGTGGATCTGAAATAAAGGCGTATCTGATAAGACAAAGTCCTTTTTTGCTTGCTTGCTTGCTGATTTTTTAGTTTTGCACAGTGGACTCAGCCTCCCTCCTGCTCTGGAGTTAATTGGAATCACATCTTTTCCATTTCACATCTTTCCTTCTCTGCTCCGGCTCCCTTTTCCGCAGGGGAACACCGTTCATCAGCGCTACACAGTCGATATGGGGTTGTACTTGGTGTGTGTACACATCTCCAGTCTGTGGGTCCACATTTACACCAAGGCCTTACAGGGCCAATCGATCCGCCTCCCATGTGTACACTCCGTCCCGTCTAACCCCGATGCTGCCGTTTTTCTAGCTTTAACGTGGGAACGACAATGAGGCAGAAAGAAAGAAGGAGTGTGTATTAAACTAGTGTGTTCAGTGTAAAATGCCTTTTCTTTCTGCAGGGCCATGAGGGCGGTGACTGGCTGTGTAGCGTGCGTATTGACATTTAGACAGCATGTATGTCATTGTGCCGCTAAATGTGGACGTGTTTGGGCAGCTTGTCAGCTGTCACATCAGTGGGCCGAGACGTACCATCGCTGAAAAGGGCAAATAGTCTCGCGTGGCACACTTGCTAGAGTCCTCAGAGGACCGTCCCAAGCAAACAAACACACTCACATTCACAGAGGGCACTAAACAGGATCTGGAAGCATCGGTACTATCACTACTACTGCCTATATTTTCACATATTGCATTTCAGATATTTCATTTTCCTTATGGAGTAGTTTGTATTGGTCTATCTCATAAAATCCCATTAAAATACATTTAAGAGTTGACAACTTATTGGGTCATCCAGAATGAGCTGTTATTCATCTAGCTCCTCCCATGTTAAACTTTATTCATTAAAATATCATTAGAGATTGTGTTCTGTGATATAAATACACAACAACATAAATGGTAGTTAGATTCTCTTATTGAAGATACAGGTAAAGTACAAATTGGTTCTTTCCTGTTCTATCAATTTATCTAAATCCTGAGGCCCTTTTTTTTATACTAGCCTTATACTAGCCAGATCCCATGCTTAGATCTGGTTTGAAAATAGGGCCCTGTGCGTTTTTTGCTGCTCCCTCTACAATAATAAAGTCAGTGAATGTAGGAATTCAAACTGAACCACGTAAAACATAAGGACCAAGCAACTGCTGCTAATGCACATATAGTCGTAGGGTACACATGAACCAACCCTTCAGCCTGCACAGATGTGTACTTCCTCTGATCCACAGCCAATTCAACTGAAAAACTGAATAGCAATAGGCAGGTGTCTTAAATAAGGGTGTCCAGAAGGGGCAACTCCGGATCCTGGATTCGGACCGGAGTTTCATGTTTTTCCTGTGTTATTTGATCGTGTTCAACTGTGTCTGACTGTATAAAGCTGCCCTGTTCTGTATAAAGTTGTCTGTTCGCCATCAGGTCATTGTTACTTGATGTCTCCCCTGTCCTGTTCAACATGTATTAAACCCCTGTTCCATGACATCATGCGTATGAGTCCTTCTTCCTGCCATGTCCAGCCATCATTCCAGATCTACTGGCATGTCAAACCAGCGTAAAAACAAGTAAACCAAAAAATATGCAGGACATGTGTCCTCCAGGATTACATTTTGAGAATTCTGGATCGAATGTGGATCCTTAAATCATTTACCGTGGAATATCTCACATTCCTGTCCTCCAAAGTGAAGAGGAGCATGCAGCTTCCTGTTTTACTGTGACAACATCCATTGGGATGATTGGGGAAGGTGCCCTTGGTGGGACTGCAATCAGAGGAGCTGCATCGTAATGGCAGGAGGGTCATTTTCATAAGTACAGTCGGTGCTCAGATAGGAGGAGATTACAGCGCCAGACTGAACACGCAGCCGAGCCGCCGACCTTCACTTCAAGAGCAGCTGACGGGCTGTACATGAACTGTGAAGATGGCGTCATCCGGTAAAACGCGAAAACGTTACATTCCTTCTCCTTCGCCACAATGCATGCAAGATCTGAAAAGGCTCGTCAGTGTCTGCTGACAAAGAGACTGATTCTTCCGAATAAAATGCATTTTTAATATCAAAGTCTTACTGGCATGATTGGTAGTTATGATATGTTCAAATGGACCCAAAATGAACTAACGTCTCTCTGCACGCGCCACAATAACAAGACAAGGACTAATATGAATTTCACTGGTAAAATAAGACAAACATACGCCATGCTTGTAATGTACCAATTTTAATGCCAGCTTAATTATCGGTCCATTCCGGTCCATACCTTTTCCCAGAAAAAGTACAATATAAGAATAATAAAACAATTGCTCTCCTTTACATGTATACTGGAACAATGCAGGCTACAATCCTGACAATTGATGCTGATTTGGTTCACCTTTGTTTCATTAGTGCACATTTTTGTGTTGTTATTGAGGATAATGAGGCTGAATAAAGTCTTTCTTCTGTGATTCCTGTGTTGGAACCCTGTTCACAGTACCAGATTTAACCAACCAGCACCTGTTGCACTGACTGTAAATCCGTCAGAAGCACCTTGTGTGTGAAGTGTGATATGATTCCAGACATCATTCCTGTCTTCATACAGCACTGCTTTAACACTGTTCTCACACACGTAAAATAAGAGTGTGAATGACAGCTGAACCTCCATCTCCTCCGTCTCCTGCTTCCTGCTTTTCTCCGCCGGGTCAAAAGTCAGCCTGGAACCAGAGAATGCGAACGTGTGTATCTGTATCTGGTATCTGTGTGTTGTGAATGTTGTCTGATGAACATAAAAAGCCCAGATCTTCACCCTCACACACAAAACACACGTTCATCGGGATAATAAGTATTAACACATCAAATATCATCTCTCTATTACATTTTACAACCTGCATAGTTGAAATGAAAACGCATCCATGAACCTCATAGCTGTGGGGGCACCGCAGAGGACGGAAGATGGAGGCCAACGCATGGGTTTGCGAGACCACTGAGAAGAGTGAGTTGTGTCCTCCCACTAAAATAACCGTCATTCTTATGGCACAAAACAGGCTGTACACACCGAGAAGACTCACAAGCCGGGTCCCCGGGCGGATGAAAAGGCAGCGGAGGAAAATCGTTTGGGCCGTAATGGGATCCTTTAGTATCTGCTTTTTAAAAGACTGCGCTATTTACTCAATCTGTGTACCGCAGATTAAGTGTGTTTTCCATCAGCTACAATAAAACAGGCAGCGCAATGTAATTAGGGCCGTTTAGGTGCGGCGCTCTGGACTCGGGCGGGGAGACCGACTGCATTATCTTATGAAGACAAACGAGTCGGCGCGGGTAATGGGCAAATTAATTATTGTGCTGCCTTCTAATAGCACTCAGCTCCCACCCCACCCCCAACTCCTCCTCAGGAAGTCTTTTGTTTTCATTACCGAGGAGGACAAGAGGAGGAGACCGGGAGGAGTGTGTGTTAGCTGAGCAACCTTGCTTCTTTGGAATTTTACACTTTGTTTAACACTCTGGGCCCTACATCACACATCATGCAACGCCATACATCATGACCCTTGTGGGGGAACATGTTCATGTGTAAGCACCTCAATAACTATTCTTGATATTTTACCCAGATGTTCTGATTCAAAGCCTCACAACACTGGTTTCAACTTTCCCTGGTGTGTCATGAAAGTCTGACATTAAAGCCAAATCTGTCACGATTGGGCGGACGTGGTGACGCACCTGGCACCAATCTGCAGGGTGGTTATAAGGCGCTATCGAGCATCCCATCGGTGCTGTGACATTGCAACGTATGAGAAGTGGTGGTTTCAGTTCTGGCAATCTCCATGCGCCTGCGGTTTAGTTTCTTGTTCTCCCCTTTTGTTTTCCCTGTTTTTGGCCCTCGCGCCATTTTCCTTTGTTGTGTTATCATTAATAAAATCCCATTCCCAGTATTCCCATTTCTGTGCTTCATTCCCCAGTCAGCTCGCGGACGTGACAGTTCCATGGAATTCCATACTGTAAGTCATATCCTGGTTTATTTTCAAAAGGTTATTAATTGATATTAAATTATTAATACAATGTATTTACAATGGTGCATGTTATTTGGTTATGGGAAATGGAAGGTAGGCTAAATGAAATAGTTAATTTTATTTTTATTGTAGTATTAGAATGACACTATTAAATTTAATCAGGATTTTGCTTGTTCTAAAGTCAAATGGACAGAGTTTAAACATGGTTCTGAAAAGTCTAGCATTACATCTTATAGACCTTACATTACCAACATAGCACATTTACACATAGTGTCATAGTGCAGACTTTGCTAAAACATACACACACAAACCCTTACAAACACAAACATTACAGCCGCATTAAACTCTTGCGTCTTTAATCTCTGCCCAGATTACTTCGATGCTTTACTGTGGCCGCGTGCAGCGCTGAGTGGGAGTGGACTGACGGGTCGCGGCAGGGGAGTGGAGGTCTGGAACGGCCTCACCATGTGGCTCCGTGCTGCCACCCTGTCCTAATGAACCCTAATTAACCTTCATTATCCAGGTAGTGATCCAGAACCACCGCACAACTGCCACACCGCTCTGCTCAGAGTCCGCATGTGTTTGTGAGTGGGAGGTGGGTGTATTTATTATGAGCGTAATAATGAGATCGCTGATTGCTATGCAAAGCTCACCTTCTTAGAAACCTTCTCTCGCTCTTATCCTCTCAGTCTGTTTCTTTTCACAATTTCTCTAATGTGGTTCTGCTTGTGTATTTGCAAAAGAAGAAAGACTGAAGCTCTGGGTGCTCACACACACACACACACACACACACACACACACACACACACTCAATATAGTCAACCCCTCTACACAATCTCATATGCATGCAATATGTATAACTATACAACTTTTTATATCTGATTACGTTATTCTATAACCACCACATACCAGAAACAATCACCACCACAATCAGAAATTGAGGTGAAATGAATTATTGTCAGATGCTATATAAATAAATGAAATGGGCCTGGAGCAAGAGTTTGACTGCTCAACATGGTCAGTTTTTAGCATCACCCCTTTTGTCCTTTTGCAGCTTTCAGTCTTTCAGTTCCAACATGGGAGATTTTAACATAATTTTCAGATGCATTCCATGTGCACATCCGCTTCCAGAATGCAGTCACTGACCAAGTCAACACTGAAAAAATTGGCTGAACTAGCTCCTGTGTATAGGGCCTTCGGCTGCAAGGATATATTGAAGCTATTGGTGAAAGCAGGAAAAGTAGCTCGAAGCTCACCAGTGCATCACAGGGTGAAGACACCAGGGCTGATTAAGAATCACCAATTTGCAGTGAGGAAACCCCCATGAACATGCAAACTCCAGCTAGGAGGCAGCAGCCCCAAATATGTTTTAATGTTATAACTCAGAGAGCCTCAAATCACAGATCAACACATTATCACCAAGCCCCGCTACTCAAACAGACTGACACACACCACCAACCCACATATATGGGGTGGCCTAGCGGTTAAGGAAGCGGCCCCGTAATCAGAAGGTTGCCAGTTCAAATCCCGATCCGCCAAGGTGCCACTGAGGTGCCGCTGAGCAAAGCACCGTCCCCACACACTGCTCCCCAGGTGCCTGTCATGGCTGCCCACTGCTCACCAAGGGTGATGGGTTAAAAGGAGAGGGCACATTTCGTTGTTTTCACTGTGTGCTGTGCTGCAGTGTTTAACAATGACAATCACTTCACTTTCACTTTTTCACTTTCACTTTTCTCCAAATGACAGCACATCCCCTCGACTCTCTGCTTCCGTCTCTGTGGATCCCTGAAGGATGACCAAGGCCAGAGAGAGGACTGCAGGCCTATCAATCTGACTGCACATGCATGAGGCCATTAATAACCACCGCGACCCAGAAAAGGACACAGTGCAGCGCAGTGATAGATGACTTTCCTTCTCCAGCTCGCTGCGTAACAAGGGGAACAATTAAAAGTTACTTTAGCTGCCATCTTGTACACACACATATACATTTATTTGTGATGACAGATAAATACCTATTATTAAAAATTGTATGTGTTATTATTTTATATGTATTTATTTTAAATGCATAACTACCTGATTGAAAAAAGTCAAGCAGACAAGATAAACTGGTGTGAGTGAGTATTTTTTATTAATTCAGGTTGTTTGGTAATTAGAGTTTTTAATAAAAAATTAGTGCAGGTCTGCCAATCTGAAGACACGATAACACAAAGCAACTAATATAAAGTTCACACAAAGTCACAAACAACATTCACTCACACATACATTGCACACATTAACAGAAATGGCAGTCTGTCGATATGTCTATGTCCCCTGAGAGAAGTCGTCAAGTCGTGGGTTTTTTTTTCCCGGCAAATTACTCTCTCCACAATGCAAGGCGTTTGTACAATCAGCTGAACCCTGACTCGCACGGAACTGAAACTGTCGCGTGCCACCATCCATCCATCCATCCATCCATATTCACCGCGTGGTGCACAAAGAGGAAGCGGTGGTGGATTCTCCTGTTCCCGCCGTCTGCCAGCGTGGATTATTTCTCTGCACCAAAGCAGACTCAATAAAAGAAACGTCAAGCAGAGATGTTTTATTGTCCTATGGTTTTTATCGTTATCCCAGCGCTACCAAGTCCAGGTAAATGCCGGTGGTTTTCGGTGTAAACATTTTGCAGGTCAATTGTGTGGACAGCCAAACTGTCCGATCCGCTGAGGTGACGCCTGACAGGAGCAGCTAAAGGAAGGAGGGTTGCTTTTGTTATATGTATTATTTCAGTGGACGTATGAAGGACAGCTGTTGATGGAGATGTAAAATGCAAAGTTGGCGGCTGGGATTGTGCACGCGAAAATGACATCATGTCAACTTGTCGATTTGACTTTCTTGACGAATAAGAAACAATCTGAAGGTGTTAATGCCCCATAATACTGACTGCAGATTTACTGTATGTCTGTAAACTGGGGCCGTTTGGGGGGGCTTGCCCTGCTTTCATGATCTGAACATCTCCAGGCCAGGTTTTCTGGTGTCCCGTGTCTTTCCCCGGCCTAATCTCCTTGGTTGTAATCACCTGTACTATGTTAGAATTGTGTGCATTATTTCTGTTACGGGCCGAGCGTTTGCGTCCTCCCTGCCCTGCGCGCCGCTGTGACACCAGCACTGACAGATGGAAACGTGGGTAATGGGGGGTGGGGGGGTGCAGCTTCCCCTTTATCGGACAGCACAGGCCACAGCCCAGCAGCCCTGAGCCTCTGACCTCATCACAGCCCCCATCCATCATTCCACAGACTTGCTGCTGAGCCCCCACCTTTAGCTCCTCCGCCCCCCCCAGGACGAGGTAATTGGAATGATGAACCCTGCCCTAACACACACACACACACACACACACACACACACAGATGAACTAATTAGAGGGGTTGAAAAGCACTTCCCGTTTTGTACCCCTGGGGGACATTACCGACTGCTGGTTTAAAGCTAATGTTTTAAACCAGGAGGGTTGTCTGCAATTATTATCAAGTCAAGTGTGTGCCCCATATGTGCAACACACTCTGTGTGTGTGTGTGTGTGTGTGTGTGTGTGTGTTTGGAAGATGCTGGTGCAGGCATCTGCTTACTACGATGTGCCTCTAGCTCTGCAGACGCTGTGGTGTGTGTAAGATCCTGTGCGGCTGCATCTGTATTGTTGTTTGTAGGTGTGTGTGAGTATGTGTGTGTGGGAATGTGTGTGTGTGTGTGTACACCTGCATTGCAGTGCATACTAAGCAATGCTAAGACCCTGTTTGTGTAAAACAGCCACGTTAATCTACTGCACACACGTAGGCTAGAGCAGCCCCTTGGTGCTTACAGCGCTGGAGCTGAGAGCAACACACACACACACACACACACACACACACACACACAATAATAATACATTCAATCCATCTGTATCTTACACACACTACAACATCTGCAGAAATAGAGGTGCACCACACTAAATCAGCATCTTACACCGCCACACACACACTCAGACACACACAATAGTAATAATATATTAAATCTGTAATGTAGTGTGCAGTACACCATAGAAAAATCAAGTGCACCATACTAAATCTCACACACAAATAACAGTACATTTATTTCATGTATAGTTATGTTAATATATACATTTAAGAAGGCTTTTAAATCTTAAACCTTATTACCCAGAAAAAACCTCCAGGAAGTACATGTCCAGCTGGAGGTTACTTGAGGTCGGCTCATTTCATCCCACTCTCCCCTAATGAAGCTGCTTGCTGTAATAATGGTTCCACGTGTCCTACAGAGTAGCAAGGGCAGCCAGCAGCTGCCTGTCTGACTTTACCACGCTTTCAGCTCGGACACACACACTCGCCAGCACTGCTGCTTCTACTCCCAAATTACTACAGGACCCTCTACAATGCTTATCGCCACACTCCTGCGGAGCTGCAGTGATCATGCTGTGAGTGATGGCTCCGCAGTGACAGCTGCACTCACGGCCGTGCAGCGGGTGACACGGGTAATGAATCAGCCTGAGACTCTCGCACTAAGGGGGAGGACTTCGGTGCTGAAGACCATCCCCCTGGACATCAGGCTGCAGACACAGTGGCCCCCTCAACAGAAAGTGAGGAGCTTCAGAAGGAAGCTTGCAGGGACCAATCAGTAGAACTCGATCAGTAACCAACCAGCAGCGGAGGAAGTTAATTGGGATCAATGAGCTCTGAACTTGACTTGTTCCCCTGAGCTGTTTGGGTTTAGCTGAGCAGAATGTGAAGGTGATAAGGACCTGTCAGGTTTGTCTCTGTAGTTGCTGAAGCAATGCATGCTGGGAAACGACCACTTTTTGAGTAGGTGGACCTTTTCAGCTGATTAATAGTGTCACCGTGCAGCATTTGTGTTTTAATTAGACTTAATTTTTTATCAACAGATATACCCATATATGATGAAAGAGTGATGACATACCTTAAAAATTCATCTGCTCGACTGAAGCTGCAATTTCAGTCATGAAAAAGCTGCAATTTTATTTTAAGATAATAGCATTATAATCCAACATTAAACCTCAAAATGGACTTAACCCGTAACCAACCTGATGTTTACAAAGCAAGAAACTGCACACATATACCCAGAGTACCATATATAATCTTCAGAGGAGGAATATAAAAGCCCCCTTGAGGACCAGGCACTCACATCAGGATACTCCTTCACGGGCACATAGAGCTTCTCTTGGAGCTGCACAATGGGACCCACGGCATCTGGCAGCTCGGAGCTGCGCTTCTCGGTGCTGCCGTTTAGTGTGTCGTTGTACATGTCCTTCCGCACCCTGCTGATCTCTGGAAGAAAAGAGGTGAGAGAGACAACCAGTTACTACGATGGAGAAGGTGCATTCAGAACAACTCCGACTCTGCTCCAGCCTGACTCGAGGCTTTCGAAGAGAACCAATCACATTTTAAAATCAATAGATCTGATTTGCATTCAAAATGCATTTTTTCCAACACAGACTACATATTTACAGCTGCATTAATAAGCACGATAAGACAATAAGGTATAAATGTTTGTACGATTAAAAAAAGTTTTGTATCTTCATATCTGTGACAAAACAGCAGAAAACGTTTTTTTTTTTCCTTAGCACAACGTGTCACAGATTCCGATGAAAATATGAGCCTGACACGTTTTTGGAAATTCCATGGGTCACATGTTTCCTGTGGGATGCCTGCAGGATGGGAATCAGCTTCACTATTAATCACTATTAGCCGCCTGTCATGATTGGCCAGAGTTCACTGTGGAAAACGCCATTCATTTTCTTTACCCTAATAAATGATGCTGCACGCCAGTGTTAAAACACTTTTTATCATTATTATCACGCCATTTCCTTGAAATATTGTGATATATTTGAGGCTATATCACCCCTCACTTCTCACAATAAGTATTTGTACGACCCACAAAAAGAAAAAAAAAACGAATCACACGAAAACACTTAATTCATAATGAATGCATTATGAATGGTCAGGACATGCATTAATAACTTTATTTCTTCATAGATACGCATAATTATTTATTTATAGCAGCAGCAGTTGGGAGGGCAGCAAGATGAAGACTACGGAGACACAGTTTTGGCAGGTCAGACTGCCGTAAACGCCCTCAAGTTTTCTCTGTCTGTGACCCTATGACAGAATTGGTAAAACAAACATGCCTGAATCGGCTTTACTACGCTCTGCACTTTATTTCCAACGTGCAAATCCGGTGGGATTGCTCTGCTGCTTTTTCAGCACTTCGCCTTTTCATCATTACCCAGTTGGAGTCATAATGGGTGTGGTGAATTACGTAGGTGACGCCGCCTCAGGTGAATCTGAGGAAAGTCGTGCATCGCCACAAGCTACGCCGTTTCCTCAACTCAGGATGATGGAGCGCCGACTCCGCCAAGCGCCTGCCAGCCAGCAAGCAGGCACATGAAGATGGAAGACTGATAATAACCATAATTACATTTCATCTGCTCTCGCACTTAATGAAGTAATAACTCTCCATTTCTTAAACCAACCTGTATTCTCCCCGAGGAGCTGGAGAAAGTGGGAAAAAGAGAGCGAGCGAGAGGGGGGGGCTCTAATAAGGTGGAGAGGATAATTAAAACCACCAAGTCTGTTAATATTTCATAAAAAGACATAAAATATCCTGCTCCCTGAGTGCGGCTGCTACGCGTCATGTAATTCTATTACTGAGGATGAATTCTCATGGTGCAATTCTCAGGGGCGAACCAAGGAGGAGGGAGAGATGTAATTACAATGGAGATGGCGGGCTGCCATTCACCTCGTATACATACACACACACACACACACACACACACACACACACACACACACACACACACACACACACACACACACACACACACACACACACTCACCCCATTGAAACTCCCTGCATGGCTGCGACCTCCCATTCCTTCTCACATATGCATTGTGTGAGAAAGGACATGACACAAGTAAATGTAGTGCTCATAACTGAATGTGCAGCTAATATTGTATTTAAATTGTTCTCAGTAAAACAGGCCGCAGAAGATATTTTTATTTGTTTATTGGCGGGTAATATCAGCCGGTTTTAAGAACGCATGTGGCAATCTGGCCGCTGGAGGAGTGCAGAATGTCAAGTTGTGTTCTTCCTACTTATGCATACATTCATTGGGGGGTAGAGGAGAAAGTGGGCGTTTTGGGCGAAAAACATGGGAGCTGATGTGTTTACTTGTACAAAGTAACTCCCATGAAGAATCAAGGCAAGATTAGAACACAGGCCAACAAGATGTTTGAAGAGGATTTTTCAGCAGATCAGCCAGTCATGCAATAATAGAGATTCTGGCAAAAAGAGGTGACATATGACTCCCATCTAGCCTTCATGGGGAACTGCCATAGCATTGAAAATGATGATGAGAAGGGCAGTGATGTGGGATGATTATGTGATAATCAACAGGCTGATAACAGATATGAAAGATATGCTGCTTTTCTTTTAAATGTTACATTTATAATCACTTAAGAGTTTCTAAGTGCGATATAATAATTTTGTGATAATATTGCAGGGCATATTATGGGAGATTATTGTTTTCCCTGTGCCGCCACTGAACCAAAGGAAGTGGTGAATTTTGGGAATTGCGGCACCTTTCTGTCACACCACCAAGGGTATAATACTTGGTCCCTTCAAAAGCACATTACAGGAGCACTTTTCTGTCACTCTCTGGACACTCCATTGAAGACCGTGCCAGTAAATCTCTCTTTTAATGGTAAATCACTCTTTCAATGGCCAGAAGTAAGTTCAAGGCTTCTGGGTACTGCTTTACAGCGGCATTGCCGCTGGCACTGATTTACGCCTCTGCGAGTTCTGACAAGCGAGCCCGCCGGCCGCTGGAGAATTGGGACTGTGAGAGGGCTTCATCTGACAAGACATATGACAAGTAGGCCAGCCCCGGACACTTCTCCATTTGACACCCAACCTGTGAAGAGCACTTGTGCAAATTGCGATGGTGGAAGAAAACAAGACAGTTTGAACATCTCTCTAGTTAATGTCCTGTCCATGTCTAGCTAGCGAGTCACATAGCTAGCCACCTAGTGACAGCAGGCCAGACAGACAGAAAGATTAAATAAAAAAAATGTGGAATTTCAAAACTACATTTATAGCTACATCATTGTACACTCATCACTGGTAACTGGTAAAATGTGTTTGTTATGTTCACATAAATATGAGAACACTAACTTTTCAAATTATTTGATTATTAACTAGATGAAAAAAAACCTGAACATTATTTATGCTTAGTCAATAATAGCTGTTGCAGGTTTACATGACCTTTATCATTCCCCCAACTATTTTCGAGGAAAAGGAGAGCCTCAAACCATGAATACTATTCCCAGTGTAGGAAAAAAGTGCCTACAGCAAAGTTGTCAAAAGTTTCAAAAAAGATCTGGATTTTTTTTATTAAAAGAAAATATTATTAAGGTTAAACATTTACAATTACTATTTAATAATTATTTGTCAATACAAACCCATACATTGAAAGCTAATTATGCATGTTGCATAAAAACAGTCCAGTCTTGGGTCAGTTTCAATGCAATCTGTCAGTGGGTCAAATTCTGCCTCAGAACTGAACTGACTGAAGTTATTATTTTTATTTATTTTTGTTAAAGTGACAGCTGAGTATGTGCACCATTTTAGATTTATTGTATGTAAATACCTTTGATCAGTTCCATCAGACATATTATGTCTGTCTTAATGTGTGTGTGTGTATGTGTGTGTGTGTGTGTGTGTGTATATATATATATATATAAAAAAAAAAAAGACTCAGTAGGCCAGTAAGTTTTGATAACTGGTTATGTAATTATCATATCCAGTTATCAGCTTTAGGCTGAATTGGTTCATAGATTTACATAATGATAAAAAAACAGAGACCACAATAAATCATTTCAAAACTTGAATATGACCTATAACCTGTGCAATCAATTCACATTAAAGGTGGGGAAAGTTTTGAAATGATTCATTGGCATTTTAACAGGGGTGTGTATACTTTTATACCCACTGTATTTATGCCTAATTGTAAAATGGGAGCCAGCCTAATCAGGGCATTTAGGGCCATTTTGATCTTACCTTTTGAAACCTATTGGCCTTGATTTTGGCATTTATTGCGATAGGATAGATGGCAGGGATTAGCCCGAGTCATGCAGGAGCACCACACGCTGAGGCTTTATGCGGCCTTGATTTATCCACACACCAGGACACATATTTCAGCTATCAGACTGTCTCCTGAACTTTCTCTTTCTGACATATAAATTGCAGAATATTATCATAACAGCATAAAACAATTTCTAGCTTAAATGATGGCTATAAACATACACTCCCAGGGGTCATTTTGTGATGCTTGTATCATTTGATCTGATGCTTCTTGCAGCCTCTATGCACTGCTGAAATGAGGCAAAGGTACGATTGGTAGAAATGTACCGCATGATTTTCTTCCAGGCCAGTTGCTGAGCGCTGTCCAGCGCCTGGACAAAACCGAGACCCAGTCCAGAGGGAAGATGAAACTGTCAGCGGTGATTTATGGACGACATTATTACACAGTTTTGAAAGCTTTTTCTAGTGATTTGTCAGTTTTCTTAGCCTCAGTAGCTCCCCCCTGCTCTGGCCTGAAGCCCTGGTCTCACTGCTCCGCTGAACAGCCAGAGATGGTTGCACAATCAAAACAAGTACACACACGAATGTACTGTATTCATACATGCACATCAAAATGCATAGACACATAGCTGCATGCACCAAATCCATAATGGACTTCTCAACATCATGCCATCAGCATCCTATCAACACAATGTGTTCACAATTTGTGTGAAATGTCCAAATGTCATGTACTCTTTTATTATTGGGCCAATTATAGTGCAGGTATCAGTATGTTTACATGACACTGTAGAATTATAGATTTATTTATTTGACACCTCATATGTGCTATAAATAAATTATTTCAATTGCTTTTCTACTCTACTGTCCTCTTTTACCAATAATGAAAAATGCCATGTTTGGTGTCGACAGAAATGACTGTCAACTAATATGTAAAGTGAATCAATAAAGTAGGTTTGACAAAGATAATAAAAGAGGCACTATCTGCTTGGAACCCTATTAAAAATGACCAAAAGATTGGGACACATAAAGGGACAGAACAATCTCCCCTGCACACCTTATTTAAGATCTCTGCGTCTCTAAAGAGGATGCGACACGGATCTGCTTCCTGGTGATCCCAGGATCGATGCGTAGAGATCCATTTCCTCACCACTTAAACCTGATCTGGCCCACGCTGCTGCCGCAATCAGGCTCGTCTTTCGCCAACATCACAAACTATTAGCACTGCCACTTGTGCCAGAGACCCCCCAGGCAACCACACGGCTTTATCTTCCCACCATCTCCTGTCTTATCACCGCACTGCTGGGCGGCGGCCAGAGAACCCAGGGAAACCATCACATTTGTTTTACAGTGTAACGCCTCCCGGAGATAACCTTGACAACAATGAAAGGATGGCACTCATGTTTCTGTTATGAAATGTTCATTTGAAGACTTATGATTATCTACCATTACACATGACATAAAAATCCACCTACAGCACAAGTCGTAAGTACAGCAATAAACATGTCGCTTGCCCCATAATTATTTAGTCTGCCATTTTAATATAATAACAGCCACCACAAGGTCAGACTTCAGGCCTCATTTTACTCTAAGATTATATAGTTATAATCCACTGCCAAATGAAATATTTAACATTCAAGAGCATTGAATAATGTGAGGAACTTTATTTATAAGGTCGGGGTTCCTCCGCCATTCCTCACCTCCATCCCAGTAAACCAGCACACCTTTCAATGTCAAAACACACCCGGCATCTGAAATTTTTCTCCAGCAGGTCACCGTCCATGCAGTGTAATGGTAAGATGGTACTGTTGAATTAAATAGCTATAATCAACTTCGGAGCCACGTCAATGCTTTGTTTTCATTGGTTGAATCACAGCGCATGTCTTTCTTTTTTCTGATATCTCTTTACTTTATAATGGCAGACGCTGACTAGCAATTGAAATACTGTCACCTGTCCCTTTACTTTATAATGGCAGATCCTGACTAACCTTTTAGTAGTGGCTTTCGGTGGCAGGATGTCACATTCTGCCACTCGTCACAATCAACTAAAAATGTTCCCTTCACAGGATGTTTATATGCTCTCATCACTGGTTGGCCGATACAAATACCACTCCCACGATTCCAAATACATCGCTTTTAATTAAACATATTGTCAAGGTTTTCTATACAAAATTAAGATGGAACTAAAATTGTCATCATGAATCTTTTGTTACTGTAATTGTAATGGTCCTGACTATGGGGGGTGCTCCGATTCCATGTTCCGGAATGTTCAGTGCCTGTCTACCTGATTATCTGATTGTGTTCATCTGGTTTTGGAGTATTTATGTGTCCGGTTTCCGCCTAATCCCTGCCCGGTCATCGTATATATTTTGTGTTCTGTTATGCATGTTGATGTTTCATGTTTGTTCTTGTCTTGCGTTGTGCGTATGCATCCTCCTTCCTCGCCATGTCCAGCCATTGTGACAGTTGATGCTGGGTTGAACTGGTAGCCGCAATGGTGTGACATTCAACAATGTCATGCACATGTTCTTGTTTTTATGGTACAAGAGCAGCTCTAGCTTTAGTCCCTCCAGGTTTTCACGAACTAGAATGCAATGGTAATGCATGTTTATAGCCATTTTTGGAGCAGTTAAATTGCATGGGAACGTGACAATATCATTTGTTTTTTAATCAATCATTAAGTAAAAGGAAAATTGTTCCAGCACAAATAAAAAGCAGTAATTATTGTCTTTAGCATTAATTATTGGTGGTCTGTGATAGCTGCCCAACCTGTGTGTAATTGTACAGCACTGTAGACCTTGGACAGGGTTTTCCAAAGGGGAAAAAAAATTATCAAAATTTATCGCAAATAGTGAGAGCATGTACCTAAATATAAACATTACTGACACAAGTTTTAATGTATAATCAGTATTTTGCCAACCATGACATTTTGTGAACTCCTCCCTGGTCTGAGTGCATAAGTGCACAAACATAGTTGAAACTCATGAGGCACATTTAAAAGTAAATGTGACACTAGTCAACTTTGCTAAAGGCTTGTGACCAGACCAATTATTTAACAACATTAGCATTATTAAAATATAGTCTAGAATAATAAATGAGCATGTAAAAATGGCCTAGTCCTGGACGAGCTGCTGGGGCAGTGGACAGGAAGTGCTCTCGTGTGAGCAGCAGTGGCGCTGTGTGTGTGAGAGCGGCGCCCAGAGCAGAGCCCATCCTTCTAACAGATGGGGATGATACGATATGATATCACCTCGTCTACCACCAGGAGAGAGAGAGAGAGAATAGAAGGAAAGGAGCCGTGTGAGTGTGAGTCTGTGTGTGTGTGTCAATGTAAAATGTGGTATCACCTTCCTTATTGCCAGGGGAGATACACTCAGTGGATATGATGAGAGGAAAGTGTGAAAGAGAGACAGTGGAGGTGTGTTATGTGACTGTGTGTGTGTGTGAGAGAGAGAGAGGGGACTTAAAACAGAGACTTGGATGGGATGGGTAGAAAAAAAAAAGAGCTCTGGCAAATATGACAGATAGAGTCCATGTCCTGAGAGAGACTAAAGGAAGAGAGGAAAAACAAAAGGATATGTGCAGGAATGAGAAATGGACAGAGAGGGAGAGAGCTGGTATAACCGACACCCTTCTGTGATTGTAATTATGAAGCTCTGTCAGAGGTGGCCACGTTGGGAGGAAGGGTTGGGGCAGGGGGGCGAGGCGGGGGGTGGCGAGGTGGAAAGGGCAAGTTCTCAAGCTGAGACGCCATCTGGGCACCGCTCCCGTCAGCATGATAATATCTCTCTCCTCTTCCAAACGCGCCGCTACCCACACGGACAAAACAGGGACCAAATTACAGTCCACACACTGCGGATGGGAATTTTCTGTAAAGTGTTGAACTATTATGGACAGGTGCTGCAAAGTCAACGTGAAATGTTACTTCTGCTGATGTAGACTCTGCTGCTAAAAGAAAACTCGCAGCAACGACTAAACGGTTAATCAATCAAAGTAGGATTCTGTCAATTAACACAAATACTCCACTAAACACACAGCCCAGCCACTGGGGACGCATGTGACAGTCTATTTCTTGGTGCCAGTCCCAAGCATGGGCAAATGGGGAGGTTGCGTCAGGAAGGACGTCAGGCGTAAAACTTCGGCCAAATGAATTATGTGGACAACCAGACCGGTTTACACAATGTAGCAACCGCTAACGAGAGCAGGCAAAGGGACACGACTCCATTAAACAGACGTTCTTTTTATTATTAAACATGTCTGGAATTCTCTACATTTACTGCAACTACCAACCAATCAGAATAGAGCTTTCACCCAGATCATAGTTTAAGGTTTCATTTTACGTCAGATATATCAATTGCAGAAATGTAAGTAACCAGACCAGAGCTTAACAGCCTTGTCAAAAGCATGTAATTACATGGTACAACGTATGTTATAAATGTATTATAAGGTCAGAGAGAAATGCAGATGCGGCCTGGCGGTCAGAGATTTTTCCGGTAACTACAGACCCCGGGTAATGAAGGTTAACTGCTGCAGTGGTCAGCGGGAGGGCAGGGAGTGCTGTTAAATGGTACAGACAGGGTGAGGTAATGAAGTAACATCCCCACACTCCATTACACCCACTCAGACGTGACACGCCTGCCAACAACAAGCCTATCGGGCGCTGCGCTCAAGGCCGGGGATCAAGGAGGGGTTGGTCATAGTGATGTCTCTGGGTGGCTACCAGTTCTTTTCCCTCTGTCCATTTGATAAATTCCTTTTGGAATAAATTAATTTAATAAATTCACAAAAGGAAATAGACAGTGAGTCCTATGATTTGTCAAATAAATCTAATAATTTTTTGTGGTTTTATAAGTATGTAAAGTTTTACAAAGTGGGTATCAAACCTGCCCATTAACCAGAAGAGCACAAAGACCCAGGTACAAACTCCACTTAGTGCCATTGTGTCCCTGAGCAAGACCCTTAACCCATAAGTGTCCCCATGGGGACTGTCCCTGTAACTACTGATTGTAAGCGCTCTGAATAAGGGAGTCTACCAAAAGCCATAAATGTAAATTAGATTTTATATTAATCTAATGCATATCTCCTGGACTCTCTCAGAGCACAAAAATTTGCCACTAATTCTAAACAAGGAAGAAACAACGTCCCTCCACTACTACCCAGCAATAAACAGCATTCACCAACAAACTGCATCAGGGGACTAGTCACCTTTGTCTGCATCAGGCCACACCCATACACATGTGACCAGGAGGAGCAGCCAAAGATTTCCCATCAGGAAAATGAAAGCGGTGGGCGGAGGAGGGGGCTGGATGGATGAGGTTGGAACTCTGGCATCAGCCCACTTCAATTAGCCGAGAGTGCTGGAGTGCAGAGGCAACGGCGTTCCGAAATGCGTATGGCCCCGCCCACCGCAGATGCGGCAAACTGAGCCGAACAACGGGCCTCATCACCCGCCATGCGGCATAATCAGACAGGACAGGACACATCAACACACACACACACACACTGACAAATGGAAACAGGCAATGATGCATGCATCAACAGACATACACATGAGCCCACCGGTCCCCTAAACACACACTCACACTTGGGCCGAGGCATGTCCTCGTAAATCTAAATGTGTTCAGATGTGTGGGACCAAACACACACTCTGTGTGCACACCTGACCTATTTAAAATATAATAACCTATTCAAAGTGCAAGGCAGCATTTTGAAGTGAAACTGAAAGCAAGCAGGATTCTTTAAGGCAAAGCTGCGTATGAGTCTGAATATTTGTGGTAATGCGAGAAATGTTATCACTGCTGGTGTGAGTGAGTGTGTGTGATCTGCCGGAGGTGCTGCTGACTCCAAAAAAGAGGAATAAAACGCGCACCAGGAAGAGGATTCTGCTGGGCTCTGTGCTGAGAACAGCATATGGGCTGCTCTGTTACACACACACACACACACACACACACACAGACCTGCGGCACCACAATCCACATGCAATGCCTCACACACTTGCTACAAGGCATTTCCAATATAACATAAAGTGTTCTGACTTGCATTACATATGTATACACCATCGAATTACCACATATAATAACTTCATGATGTTTCTGGCTGATTCCTGTAGTTTATTTCCCGTAGACAGGGTGGTTAATGCACGTAGTGCTGCTAAATTAGCTATTCATAATTCAGGCCATTTGCACCAATCCACACATTATGCACTAGAGCCCTTTCAATGATTATTCAAACCCTGGAAAATCAATCAGTATCAAATAAGATGAATTCAAGTGGGCTGCACAGTATAATTTATTAATAATTACTTACATTAACTCTGAGTAACCCTGAAGTAGCATAAAATCCTGACTCCATTTGAGACAATATCTCCAACATATTAATGTCTGTATGTAACGCGTTTGCTTCACGGCAGCAGTGTAGGATCAGGTGATGTGCACGTTCTTCAGTAATATGATCTGTGACGGCCCCGGCGATCACAAGACAACGCACTGAGGAGTTAATGGTTTAATCCCTGAAAATGAGGAGCTGTGTAAATCACATGCTTCCAGACATGGAGGATCGCATTTACGCTTTCAAACCAGCCAACATCTCAAAGTCCCCGTCTGAAAAACAGCAGCCGTCTTTGTATGTGGGTTATGAAGCTTCAAGGTCATACTTGTTTTGGGCCATGTGCTTTACCACGGTGTCTTACCCAAAAACACACCCCAGTTAGCCATCTACACTAATAAAGCATAAGAAACTCAACCTCTGCTGGAATGTTGGTTCAGTTTGGCATTGGCATTGCATAAAGGACACCCAGCCCTCCTCAAACAGAGGGTCAAGATTCAATTATGACAAAATGACCACCCAGCAAATCAATGTAATCTTCTGAAAAGGCTTGGAGGTTGTTATTTGTATTCTGCAGATGAAACTGAAATGATGGTGCATTAGTGCAGGGCTTCTCTTCAGCCGTCATAGAGATCAGCTTTGGTCTTCAGCCCAGAACACTTGAGAAGCATTTAGAAGAAGGACGGGATTCGATTAAATGTCTTTCCCTGCACCTTGAACTTAGCTGCCACTAGAGGTAAACGGGGACAGCAATGTCCAGGGATGTGGTCCAGCGTGGCTTTTGTCTTTCAGAGACAAGAAGGTGCATGCAGAGATCACAAAGCAACAAAACGTTGTGTATTAGCACCTCTTGCACAACAGCATCACGACACCTACGGAGAGACGTCCAGCCTCAACCATTTCACATAACGCAGGCCTATGCCTTAACAAAAAAAAACGAAATAACGTGCATTAAAATGGGCAGGAGCATCATGTCGAATGAGACTTTGAACTGTAACCCAGAACTGGGAAAACACGTAGACAGTGAATGAACCGCTCTCCTCTGAGGAAGGACGTTACAATATCACTGACCCCGCCGCTTCCCTCTACGATACAGGCGCCTTTTCATGTATGGGAGAATGTAGTTAACTTATATAATTACTTATATAAAACTGTTATGTTGTTACTTCCTGTTTAATTTCATCAGCATTATTATCATCATCATCATCATCTGTGAACCCTCCAAAAACATAAAGCAAAACCTCTTTATTTATTTATGACACAAAACCATGTCTGTTCCTGCTTCAGACCTGTCGATCAGAGCCATGCCCACGGCCACGTGACACGATGACTGAGCATGCATTTTATTAACTGGCTGCTTGAGAGTAAATGCAGTTTTGAGATCATAAAAATGGATTATTCAGATGGAGGCTATTAGCTCGAAATTCCGCTCACATGATTTACTCTGAGAACATGTCTGAAGCAATTCATAGCTCTGGCCACTTTCGTACGGCTTTCATTTTCCCACAAGTCTGTGCGCCTTTACACTCTGCAAGGTTAGTGTGCTAGTGTTAGGACTTACTCAGCACTCTGGACGCCACTGTCTCAATTACAGAGAGTGCTTTTAAAATGAGAGATGAGAATGCATTATGAGAGCAGACACTGATGTATTCGCTATTAATGATGGGCCCACAGGAAACGAGGCATAATAATAGCCAATCGGTGAGTCGCGAGGGCTTCCGTCGTTTATTTACTCTGCTGTAAGGACAATTTGACCTGTTCACCTGCTCACCTCATATCGTTTCAGCATATGACCGCGTAAACTGGCTGTTCTTGCTTGCGATTCCGAAAGTGGGGGCACGGCCCCTAGGGGCGGCACAGGGCTATTTTAGGCAGGGAGTGTGGAAATGTGTGAAAAGCAATGGATGCTTTTACAGTAGGCAGCCAGGAAGCTTCTTTTTGCTGTGTATTTCCATTGTGGAGCCAATCAGCCCTTTTAACCAATCAGAACATTTCAAATAAATTCCGGTGGCACTTGGAAGCAAAAGAATTGTAAATGTGTGCCGAAGTGGGTGATGGAGCGTGGAAACGCTGCTAAGAAACCACTATGCAATGAAGGCCCTGCTGAATCTGCATTAGTGGTGTTATGGGTAGAGACATGGCCAGAGACGTGGCCTGTGTCCCTCCAGGAGCTGCGGGCCTGAATCTCTCACACATCTGGAGGCCTTGGCTTGACTGTTCGGATATTGATGTATGGCTTTTTTTCTACCTTTCCCTCTCCAAGTCTCTGCAGTGCGCCGCCGAGTTTTTCCGGGTGACCAGCAATCGCTGTAAACATCCTGCTCGGCAAACCGCCGGCTCTGGTGGCGGAGAATGCAGTAATTGAACCTGCATGCTTATTGATTTTTTTCCGGTTATATCAGAGAGTGCATCAGGTGAGTGTTTGGCCAACTGACTTCTAGCAGCCCCGCCCCGCCCTCACCCTCCCTTCTTACCGGCCCTGCGAGAGAAGACTTTAGAATACGAGTGCAGTTTTACCCGCCTGAAGAGGATCTCTGGGAGCCTTTCACGACTCCATTTCATTGGAGCTTCCACTGAATCCAGGGCTGAACATCACTTCTGTCGGGCTACAGCCCAGACCCCTCCGTCGGATTTAATGTCACGGCCAACTGCATTCAGCATAATGTCATAATTCATGAAGCCAACTTCATTAACATTTAACTGAAAAACAAATGTGGGTCGATGATTAAGTGATTTCTATTCACCTGATATATAATATTTAAAGCAGCACAATGTACTTTAAAATGTCATCTTTAGTAGTGAATTAGACACTGGCCTGGGGGCAATTACTTACGTAATGACTGCAACAACACACAAAGGACACAGAACAACACAGAACAATATAAAAAAAAAATATGTCTGAATAATATCTGTAGAATTGCACGTGGTAAGAACATTGCACATAGAAGACTGTTGCATAGTTTTTCACACAATGATAGTTTTAACCTGAAACAAATAAATATACAGTAGATGCAGCGGACTATTGCATAGATTATTGTGTGGGTGTGGGACTAAGGCAGAGGCGCTCAGTGATGCGCTTGAAGCTGGTCACTCTGTGGAGTAGGTGATCTACATCGTCCATGATGGACTGAAGTCTGCATGGTGTTCTCCTTTCCTCACCAACCACAGAACCAGCTTTCCTGATAAGATCGTCAAGTCTCTATAAAGACCAGAAAGTCCCAGGTACAAACCCCACTTTTTACTATTGTGTCCCTGAGCAAGGCACTTATCCCTGAATGTCTCCAGGGGGACTGTCCCTACTGACTGTAAGGCACTCTGGAAAAGTGTGTCTGATCAATGCCGTAAACGTAAATGGTGTCTTCTATGAACAAAACATTTAGGCTGTAAATCAGAAAATGAACTATGGAAGATATGCAATATTCAGTCATTTAGTTCTGCTTCTCATTGTTACTGTTGGCTGACTTCATTGTCTTTAAAACCAGCTTGGATGCAGAATTCTACTTCTGTCTCATCCAAAGCAATTCTCTTTCTTCCTTTCTTAAACTGTGACAGCTCTCTCAGAGTCCCATGGTGCAGTGACTGAGGGTAAATGGATGATCGGTTTTATGATCTTTATTCCCAAAATGTGCCTGAACTGCCACCATACTTGATGATGACTGTTGTGTTATTCAAAATGAGATCATGACAGCCTTGGATGTGCGTATGATGTATGAAATACATGAAACAGTGTCATTATAACTTGGTTTTTGGTCCTTTGCCTCTGGTTGCAACCGAACAGCAAGTACTGCAGCCTCGTGACACGCGCGTTTGAATACACAAAATACCTTTGATGAAAATAACCGCTAGGGAGATAACGGTGCGCACATCAATCTCCAGAGTCAAACCAAGGCGTCAGCCACGACATCCGTAATTAGTCGGAGTCTTCAGCAAACGTGCAGGGGTTAAACAAGGTTTCCACCGGCGCTGGCACGCGAGGCTTGTGACAGAGTGGCGGCTCACGGCAATTTCGGCTGGAATGACAATAATAAGTGCATGTGGAAAACATCGGAGTTAAACACTCTGCTTCTTTCCACATGATTTGTGGGGCCGTGCCTCCCTCCCCTCAAAAAAAAAAAAGGAGGAGCACAGAAAGGAGGGAACAGAAAAAACAGAGGGGACGTGGTCCAAGTTAATTCTGTATGAATTGACTTTGACCCCCCCAATGCAGTGTCTCTGAATTAATTAATTACTCCAATTAAGTGATGAATAAGGCCACTTAGGGTAATTGTTTGAGGAGCTGAAAGCCTCCTCGTCATTCCTGTGGGATCTGAGGGGAAAAGGACAGAGCGCAAAGCTAAACTTTATTTAGCCGTTTTAGTGAACAAAGTCCTTGAAACGTTGTCCCCGTGCGTGATTACCATCGCCTGACCAGGCGCGCCGGATAACCGGGCCTCATTACGATGTTAATACACCCCTGCCGACATTACGGGCCGAGCGGCTTGTTATCAACAACTGTGTGGAGGAGAATTAGAGGATTGCCTTTAATTGTCAATGTCAACCATGTTCTAGAAAATAATGACACTCTTTAGTAGCAGAAAATTCTTTTTTTTTTTTTTTTTGCCTTTGACATCAGTATGTGATGGTGACAATCAAAATTGTGTGTGGTTAAAGCCACTCTGCTTCTTTCGTTCAGATCGTGCTACATATTTGGTGTGTAGATTATGGTCATGAGTCAAGAAACCAACTTCACAAAGATTTCTTTTCAAAGAAAAAATGGTAATGCGTAAAAACCAAATGTCCAAAACTCAAACTACAATAAGAAAAAAAAAAAGATCCAGAGTCAAATTTCTGTATTGTATTAAAGTGTACCATCATAAAGGTTGTTTAAATGCCTCACCAAGGGGCATTCATTCTTTCAACGGTTATATACAAATGTAAAAAAAGAAAAAATTATCAGCAGAAGCTTGAAGATATTGCGACTGCACAGTGCGTAAACCTGTAAAAATGTGTAACCCTGTTGGGTAATGCGTAGATGAAAGCATGCTTCCCTACGGAGCGGTTTCAAAAGGCTGCCTTTCCCCTTGAAGAAGGAACGGGAGAAAGTGTTTTGTGGTGATATGACTGCAGTCTTCCTAAATAACAAACCTCCATTGTTTCATGTCTGGATTATCAGTGTTGCATTCACAAGAAACACAAACCGCCACAGACCAAAGATAAATTATATCCGACTCGAACAGAACTTCACGAGACAAAAGTATGAAAACGCACCTACAGCCGTTTCCATACGAACCTGACAGAGAACATTCCGTATAATCAATTACACCGGCAACTGACTAATGCACTCGGGGAACTGGGGCAACGGCATTGCACCGACGTGAGAGATCTGGAATATCCGGGATATTAAAATACCTGCAACATTAAAGTGGGCGATGATATGAATGGTAGGTCAAAGTTGGAATTTGTAAAACTTTTACCGCTGCGCGTAGTGATGTATAATCAATAAAATCAAACTGCCCCTTCAAAACACACGTGAAGTGGGAATGGGCGAAAAAGCTGACCTTATCAGTGTCGGAGTGTCCAAACTGGTAGTTTAGAAAAAAATATTTTTGTGTGCCGCCTTGAGCCACCTTTTTTTTTTTTTTTTTTTTTTTTTACAAAGAAGCGCAAATCTTACAGCGAGTGCAGCACGCATTCATTCTGAAAGCAGCTTTAGATTTCGCTCCAATGAGCAGAAAAGCTGCTGGTCTTCTGTCTGCCATGGACGTTTGAAACAGGCATTTTCTGGCAGTTGTGGTGTCAAAGGTAGCGCGGACTGAACGGTGACAGTTTTTCTGCTCATTGGAGCAAATCAAAGCGTCCACACGGGTGACCGAGACCTTAACTCTTGTATTTTTAACATCATGTGAATTAATGTAGAAAATTCATGAGATGCATTGTGACGCATCGATATTGAGGCATTGATAATCATAACCGAATCGAATTGTGTGACCAGTGAAGCTTCACACCTCTAATTAATAGTCATAATACAGGGGCAGTGATGGACTAGCAGTTAAGGAAGTGGCCCCGTAATCAGAAGGTGGTCGGTTCGAATCCCGATCTGAGTAAAGCACCGTCCCCACACACTGCTCCCCGAGCGCATGTCATGGCTGCCCAATGCTCACCAAGGGTGATGTAGGGTTAAAAGCAGAGGACACATTTCGTTATGTGCACCGTGGGCTGTGCTGCAGTGTTTCACAATGACAATCACTTCACTTAATTATATTTTGTCGATAGTCTAGAGAGCCCTACAGTGTGCAGGTCTGGTCACGTAAACCTTTGTTGACATAGGGTGGTAGTAGCCTAGTGGGTAATACACTCGCCTAAGAACCAGAAGACCCAGGTTCAAATCCCGCTTACTACCATTGTGTCCCTGAGCAAGACACTTAACCCTAAGTTGCTCCAGGGGGACTGTCCCTGTAACTACTGATTGTAAGTTGCTCTGGATAAGGGCGTCTGATAAATTCTGTAAATGTAAATGTAAATAATGCAGTTATGGAATATATTCATATACTTAATGTCATTTTGTAAATTATGTAAATTATGACTGCACAAATCTGAATTTAAAAGAAAAAGCCCGATTACATCCATCCTGGTTTTAAGACCGAGAAACAGAACTTCAGGGTTGCAGCATCCTGACTCCTCTGGCATCCTGATTAAATTCATCACCTTTATTACTGGCAGAAGTGCTCTGGCAGCACGGATGGCTGCTCTTACTACCAACTGCACGCATTCATCTGCACTAAAGGGGGCTACGGTCTTGTGCGTTGATCTGTGCGCGCCTTCGTCTGGCCTCCTTTGGCTCTAGGCCACCGCCTAGACACATCAGTCAGCGGAGACAGGCCAGGGTCACGGCACACACAAGCCACACAAGGCCACCCAGCTAATGTCCTCATAGATGGTGACAGTGAACTGAATGGTCCTCAATGATGAAATGGAATGCCTGCAGTGTTTCATTTTACTATAAAACAACGTTATCTACACATATTGATAAAAAGTGCATTTTAAGTACTTCTCATGGTGGCTCTGTATGGTAGCATGTCACATTGTGTGTTCTGTCATAAATAATAACTTATCAAAGACAGTGTCAAACGCACTTGACACTTTCCCTCTCACTTGCCCTAGCACCCATATGGCTTTACAGGTTATAACACACACACATGCACAGTGCAGTCAGCTGGTGTGTGTGGATGATGCTGGTGACTCTAAAGCCCCATTCATCTCTTTATGGGTCGACGGGGTGTGAACATTGTAGCAGTCCAACACAAGCTGTGACTGATACTTTATCCTCCTCCATCCCTCCTCAGATGGGATAATGCTGAAGTCGGCAGAAGAGTTTGATTTAACATTGCACTGGCAGACACACACACACACACACCGACGCACAGTACAGAGATGGAAACGGAGATTCAGCCGTCTGGTAGATTAAGCTCATTCACAAGCCCATTGCAACACAGTGATGGCTGCAGAGTCCTCTTATTGTCTGTTTGCACAGAGAGTCGGGCTTCAGCTTGGACAGATTGGTTCAGGCTCTCTTGTTTGTTGTCGCTGGGACTGGATCAATTGGAAAAAAATGCCTCCAGTGTTGAAAAGTCAGAGAAATACACACTTTTCAACACAAACCTGACACCAAGGCAGCGTGGCACAACCTCCACTCTGGCTCTGTCTGCTATCTCCGCAGTGGATCGGAGGTCAGCGCCCAGCCTTCCGCAGGCTAAAGTGGAAATAAAACCAATGTCTCAATCCAGGCTGTCATACTAACAAAAGCCTGGCCTGTCACAACCCCGAGCTCGGGTCCAAAGTGGAAAATGTCTTCCAGCCTGAAACAAGCAATTATCAGCATGTACGCCAGTTCTCTCACACACACACACACACACACAGCGTCGCTGTGAAAAGGGGTTTAGAAAGTCTCTTGACAGACGCATGCTAATTAGCTGCCACTCAACACAAGAGCCCACACACTAAGCTGTGCTACTGGCAGCCTATTCGCGGCACGAGATTGAAAAAGGTTCATATGTGTTTAAATATGGAGTAGAATGAGCCACTGTGCACTGTGCATTGTGAGTCGCAGCAACACCGTTACTCAGTTCCGTGGATCAGACTGAAAGAAGAAGTCTCGCTCTAGACTTCTTTCTCAGCAGCGCTTGAATGGAAACCCTGTCTCGGCAAAGAACGCCGCAAAATCTTCATCGCCCTCCGAGTTTCAACCATGATGTCGCGTTGCTCTTGCCTGAATCTGCGCTTTTCAGGACAGTCTGACACTAAACAGTGAGCTTGATATAAAAGCCGAATCAAAAACATGAAAAACCCAGAGACAAAATAACCCTGCAAGTTTACAATATGCCAGAGAACACTGAAACAATCACAAAAATATCTGTAGCACAATGAAAAGCAGAGAACATTCTACTTTACAAAATGCACAATGCAAAATAAGATCATTCATCAAGCAGGGAAACTAGATTCATGCTCCACTGAAACGTATAATAAATTACAGGCCTGTACTATGACAAATATTCGATTTTTATGAGTGCTTTTTGAAAGTAGATGATAAAATATTCAGTTTTGCATCTTAAATTCTCATAATCCTGCCATGAGCAGTTACGTATTATTATATCACATATATAAAGCAAGCATCTAATACATGAATTTCACTTGAATTGTACCAGAGAGAAGGAAAAGAACTTAATTTAAAAAACAGGAAACCCAACTTGCATATTAAAGTCCAGCATTTTTTTCATAGAAGCAATATTAATGTTTCTGGAGTATGAACACTGTATGACAACCCAGACAATATAAACTGCAGAGATCATGGTACAGGAATCTAGAGATGATTCATGCGCCAAAAGCAGAAAGTCATGAACATGTGTGTCTGTCATTAGCCTGTACAACTTCCGCGCTGTCTACATAGCAAACATTTCGCTATACGGTTAAGAATATGGTACTAACCAGTGGTATTTCGATGGGAAATTTGACTTTCATCAAGAAACAAACTAATCATTTGCTTGGTGGCCCGAACCTTTGTTCTGAGTGGAAGCGGCGTGAGGCCTCTGCAGGGCTGCGCGGGGTGAAAGGGCCTTTAGAAAACCCAGGCATTTTCTGCTCGAGATTCCCTTTTCAGCTCCCTCAGCCTGTGGCAGGACCGTCCCGATACAAAGCACTACCTGGAACCCACAAGCACCCCCTGGCATGAGGTGGGGGTCTTATTGTGAAAGAAAAATCTGCGCTGTCTTGCATGGGTACAAAATTGTTCTCGGGACTTAGTACACAAATCACTTTACTAATTTACTACAGTCTGTTAAGAAAAAAGTACTAGTATACGAGCTTCTAGCTAATTAGCACGGTTATCCAGTAGCAAATTCAATATATGAATCTGGTGGTGATCATTTACGACGAATCTGCTTCTGTCTTATCGGACCGTAATAATTAAAACGCGAACAGGTAGCCGGTGTTCTGCTGACATTCTACCGCGAATCCCGGACAACAAGACAAAAGGCCGTCGCGTCTGCAAGAGTCGAGTGATACACGAACCGCAGTCTAATGAACTACATAAATTTGTGTGTCGTGGCGAAACTGCGGGAGCGAAAACGCGTTGTCCTTGGAGATGGAGCCCCATTGACTCCGGTTCCCACGGGCGACCGAGGCGCAGCTTCATTAAACCCGGACTCCCGGGGCGCATTTCACCCCACTTACAACACCGGGAGTGGGCGGGGGGGTGTCTAGAAGTTCTCTTCTCAGGATATCGGGCACTGCCGCAACCAGTGAAATAAGTTATCAATCCCGAGCCTCGCGGTGACCCTTGACCTTAACGATTGAAAAGTTCAGTCGACTGGACTGGATCGCTACGCCGCATAGAAAACACGTAGCTGTGGGCTCGTCTGTTAATAAGCCCGCCACGCACGCATCCATTTCCCGTTCTTTGCGGTTGTCCAGCGCGAGTTTCGGTGCGGGGTTACCTTCGTCCAGCAGGCGCTCCAGGTGGTTGAAGATGCCGCAGAAGTTGGGCAGGCTGCTCATCAGCTTCTTGTCGTTCATCAGCTGCATCAGGTAGTCTGGGCTCGGCTTCGGCTTTTCCTTCGTTTCCATTTCCCCCACCATATTCCAAAAAACTGCAAAAAACTCACCAAAATCAAAAAATAAAAAAAATAAATACGCAGAGGTATAAATTAATAAATAAAAAATATGTTTTTAGTCACTTGGTTCCCTTGGCAGGTTCTTTTTGGTGCGATCTGCTGCTGCGCGCACCGCTTTATCTGTCGGGTCCTCGCAGGTAACAAAAGAGAAATAAAAATGGAAAAAAAGACGGGAGAGCTAAAAAAAAAAGAAGAAGAAGAAGAAGAAGTGACGACGGCGGAGAGGTAGCCACGTTCCTTCAGTCCAGTCGTAACATGTGCCCTTAATTATAATTCCACAAGTTACCGGGGAACAGTTCGCTTTTCTTTTCACTTTCGTACTTTGGATCCCCCTTCAGCCGCTCCCGCTGTCGGCGGAGCAGAGATGTCCCTGTCCTCGGTGTGCCGGCGCTCTCCGCGCTGCCGCGCTGCGTGGTGTGTGTGTGTGTGCGCGTGTGTGTGTGCGTGTGCGCGCGTGTGTGCGTGTCCGTGCGCTGGAAGCGTCTGTCCGTCTCGGTTAACGGAGCTTCTGCAGTCAGGGTCTCCGGCGGCGGCGGCGGCGGCGGCGACCGTCTAGCGCTCGGCTTCGCCTGTCACGTGACCACAGGCTGGTGGACGCGGACGCGGACGCGGGAGCGCGCTGGAGCCGAGGAGGAGGGACGTTGTGCGCTCACACGCACACGCACACACACACACGAAGATTCTAATAAACTTACTATTATTTAGCGTGCAATTAAGTTCCTTATAAAAATATATGTATATTTAGGGTTGGAGAAGAGTAGCGATAGCTGAATATAAAAAAAGTAATGTATTCAGAATACATTTAGGAAATGCATGGTTAAAACAGCTGTCCTGTATAACCATTTGTTCAATACTCTTTTTTTTAAAAAGTAGCTGCATTCTAATGTTACATCAACAGAATACTGAACATTTTATTTTTGTGTTCCAATATATCCCAATCCTGAAAACAAAGAATCATAGGCTCAAAGGCTCATGGGTCTACCTATGAAGATAATTACTCATCAAACTGATTATCAATCAAGATCCTGCTCACAGTACTGCATAATGACAAGAACAAATGCAGCTTTGCCACCGCAAACACACACTATTAGCCTGTAATAACACAATAACACAATTATAATAAGCCTAATTGTTTAAACAAGGTAGTAATTTGTGGTTTACCTCTAACATGATTCAAATGTAAATGATTGTGACAGATCTGTAATTTCGGTGCCCGTGCATATCTGTCTGAATGTGCTGCACTTGTCTTATGCGTGAAAATCAAACATTTAACTTGTTAGCCTATACAACTTGCACTTTTGAGAAGAAATACTGACAACGCTTTGGACTAAAACAAAAATGTTGCATGCATTTTAAACTAACGCAGACTCTGTGGTCTTAAATATGCCCATAAAATATCCATTCCACCATGGCATTGATTCCATTTCAACAGTGGTTCTCACTCAGAGGGGAAAAGTGTGATTGACTAAATGTCACTGAGCATCCGACGGAATGTCACTGTTAAAGAGATGGGGAAATTAGGTGTTTATTTCAGTGGCTGGTCTCCATTAAAGGCCTGTTAGGATCAAGAGCAAGAACTCGTTTAAATATCTTAACAGTGATCCTTAAGCACCCATCGCAAAGTACCGGCCACTGACAGTGTGGCATCACTGACAGTGAATCTTAATATAGTGCTGAACTGCCACAACATGTCTGCAAATTATAAAATGTGAAAGTGCCTTGTTTTGCTGCTTTTATTTTTTTAAAGCCATCATCTACCATGGGCAACTCCACTGAGCATTTTACACAAACACGTTAATTTAATCTAAAGTATGTTCTCTTCTAAGAACTGTTAATATAAATAGTTTAACTACTTTAATGGCTTTGTTGCTCTTTTTCCATACAAAGAAAGGTTTTCATGGTCAAAGCCTTTGAGATCTAAAAGAGAAACAATTACCAGCTCTGTCTGGTTAGTGTCACATCTTCCAAAAATCCATTTCACGTGAATAGGGCGCGAGCAGGAGAGGATAGCATGGCGGAATTGGGGGTGTCCTTTAAAAACAGAAGGCGAGACAAAATAACGGAAGAATGAGGGGGGCACATAGGCCTGACAGGGCGGAAACAAACGACCCACCAGAACAGGAAAGGATTGTCCCGGCCTTCCCAAGCACCTTTCATCCTTTTGTGGTGGCAGTGGCATTCTCATGCAGATCCAGTTGGATGCTGTCGAGTCTGTGCAGGACACTTCGTACCCTTCAGAAGCTTGGGGGGGGGGTCAGTGTTGTATTTATAACCCCTTGAACACCCCCACCCCCAGCATCGTCTGAAAACCCCTGGCCCCCGTTTCTCTTTCCCACTGTCCCACATGGTGACGGCGGGCTTATTTGAGAAGGGAGGAATTACATTAATGAATGCATTCCTACAGGAGCATTGCCTGAAACCCGGCAGAGAGGGGTGTCCCCCGATCCAACTGAATCTCACTCTCTGTCCCCCTTCAGTTGCCCGCTTGGACAGCACATGCAGTATGCATGGCTGAGCCCAAAAATAAAAGCAGCCTATAAAGTGATGAAACCAGATCCTGTCTGAGGGAAGGGGCACGAGGTCAAGCCCTTGCCATGGCAACGACGCCGCAATGAGAGCGTGTTATTGCTGAATGAAAGGAGATATCACTCTGTCTGTCTCAGATTCGACACTGTCAGAATGCAATTGAGTGACGAGAAAACAGCAGCTTGAACGAACCAAAGTGCGTGGAGCTATAAATGTCCCAAACACAATGAAAGAGCCTGTAAGATGGACAAAGCAGGAAAAAACAATGTCGCTTTCCTGTTCACAATTTAGCATTCTAGCAGCAGTGTATGTAACGCATACAAGTCTTGCAAAAAAGGGGAAAACAAAAAGCCACAAACCATCTCTCACTATTAAAAAACTGGTCACCAACAAAAATGTCCTTGGACCGTATTGCAAAAATGACACAAAATGTTATGTTAAATGACTGGACAACACACACAGTAGGACAACCCGGATCAACCCAGCCATACGGGCACCGGGCTTTGCATTTTGTGCTAATTTGACACGGTGTTGAGATGAAAGAGTGGGGGGAGGGCGTGGGGGAGACTCATGTTAGTTTCAGCATCAGTGGATTGGAATGCAGGCTATTTAACACAGTGGTCAGACAATACCACGGTCCTGAGGACTCCCCACCACCACCAGCACCCGTCCCACTGCAGTCTCCCCCTCACGCTGGAGCACATGGATAAACAAACAGAGAAGTAATTAACAGAAGGTTGTGAGGACAGGTCCTACCGCGAATTCACACTGAATTCGAACGGGGCCCGGGTTGGGTCCTGGGCGGAGCATGAGCGGAGTCCTGGAAACGAAAACGGTCCTTGCAGTAACTGTTATATTCATTCCTGACATCTAGGTTTGAGTTTTGTGGAAATATTACGATGCCTGCAAATGTTTATTTTTAATTATTATTTTTGTTGATATTTTTATGGAGTGTTGCTTGGAAGGTTGAACCACTCTTTCAACGTCATGATAATGAAAAATGAATTAATCTCTCCATCCCATTAATTACATCTTTTACAGAAATGAAATGATCTCACGTTCAGTCTCACGTTGCACCAGTGTTTTACCAATGAGGGGTCTCCAACTGTCTCTCACTGACTCTAAAAGCAACAAGCACAAGAAAGCTATAAAAAACATAAAAAGAGCCAAGACGGTGGGGTCCGTATTCATGTCGTGTGGGTTCTTTGTATTAAAATGGGGTTAAATAGAATCAGTTTTGAAGAATTAGTTCTGTAAAGTGTTTAAAGTTACACTGATTTGGAGTAGATCAACACAAACTCTGTTAGTTTAACACAGAGGTACAACAAGGATTCCCTAAATGATCTACAATAAAAAGCAAAAACAATATTGTAATATTTCTTCAGTCTCTATGAGCTTCTATTTTTATGTAAATTATACAAGTATGTCAGATATACTTACATCAATGATAGTCTTCTGGAAGTTTAGAGTGATATTTAAATGCAGTCATAAACACATTACAGTACATTTACCATAGTAAATCAAATATAATGTCATGAAAAGCATAGGCTTAAAATTCTGCTGTGAACACTTCTGAACACTGAGCCATGTCCCATTTTTATGTAATAAGGCAGCTTAGTCCAATCAAGCCATACCACAGGAATGCACCATCAAAAATGAATGGTATTTTTTTGAGCTCTGTCAGAAAAGAGATATAGCGAGGAAGAGAAGAGGCGCAGTGACACTTGGAATGAAGGAGTAACTACTTTGATTTCAGAAAGGTTGCAGGGCAACACCGTGTCTGTGTGAACATGATGTGGTGGATCCCCTGTGTCATAAACACAAGGCGTTTACAACAAATATAAAAAAATGTCCAAGCTCATTCATCACATGGCGTTCACAGGATTTGAAACCCTGTTGTTTATGCAGTTTTTGCATTTCAGCGTGGTATTTTTACTGCTGGAACTGGAAAAACATCAACCCAGATCCAAACCATGTTTCTAAAACCTGTACCAAGACAAACAGAAAATAAAATCCATCTTCAAACAACACAAGTGACATGTGCCCAGCATCCTGTTTGCAGATGTTTTCAATTTGATCAGTATTTATTTAATTGGAATCCCATTTCTAATGAAGAGATGCTGGTGTGTACATCTGTGCATTGTATGAGCATGTGCTAATATGTCATCTGTGCCTGTCATGTGTGTCACATTGACAGTCTGTTCCAGTGATTGTGCCTTCAGTAACAGATTTTGGGACACATTCTTGCCTTTGAGGATGAGTAGATAACGTGTTAAGAACGTGGCACATGTTGGAGTTAGGGGTGTGTGGTCATGATGTGGGACACTTGAAAAGACATTTCTTTTCATTTCTTGTTTGTGATCATCATCATCATCATCATGGGTGCAACCTTACATAGGTAAAACTGAAAATGAAACGACTGTCAATAGAGCCAGTATGGATCCTATTAACTTCTGCGTGTTGGCCCTTTGTAGTTCTTTTAATGTGCCGCTTCTTATCTCTGCTGATGGATGCATTCATAATGGATATTGATTTTCTTTTCAGAAGCCCTAAATTATGAGCTGCTGAGATTATGTCTGGCCTCTTTGGTGGTTTATGACAGCCGTGATGGTATAGACAGTGCTGCAGCGGTAAACCACGCTCCCCAAAGTATCACATGGCCACTGACATAGTGCGCCATGATCAGAGTCGAAAGGCAATATTCCTTCAGTTAAATCGTGAAGGAAAAACAGCACTGGGGCAGTTTTCAGCACCCTTCACCAATCACAATGTTCGGTGCAGACAGGAAGTCATATTTGAATTTTTCCAGAATAAAAATATTTTTTGTGACGACATAAGAGAACAAATTCCAGAGCCAACCATCTGGCCAAATTTCTAGCCATTTCTAGCCACTGCAGGACCATAGACAGGCTAGGGGAACTCATATTAATGTTAAATAATTTTCATGAAAGTGGACCTTTAATCTTCTTCTTTAATGGAAATTAATGGTAAGTCTATGTTCTGCCCTCCCCATGTTTGTTTGTATTAATTTCTAAAAAAAGAAATAAATATGCAAATATGAGGAAATACATCCTGTTTTTGATTCTTTTGCTTCTGTTAGAACATGTATAAGTGTGATTACGTGTGTGCTTCAAGTTCATGTGATGGTGACTGTGTACATGAATGAGAGGTGACGTGAGATGGGGTTTGTGTGTGGATGTGTGCAGACAGTGACTCGGTGGCTGAGGGGGGGGACACTGGAGCTGATTGTTTCAGGCAGAGGGAGGACAGTGGGCAGCACTGTGACTGGGAGAGGATGGGAGGGGTCCATCGGGACACAAAGACAATTAGCACTTCCACAGCGGAGACATCGCCACAGCGATCACTTTCAAAAATGGGTGTACAAAGGCACCAGGAGCACCACACCCACAAGAAACAGCCAAAGCTGCACTGGTGCACAGAGCAGCTCACATGCTTTCACTTCTCCTCATTGTGTTGTATAGCACGACCCCATTTTACCCCAAAAAACACAGTAAAAACACCTACAAACTCGGACCGTTCAAACAACAACATGCAAACTCACTTACACACACCCTGTGGACTGTACACAGCAGCTTTTAAACATTTCCCAACATGGACTCAAGTTCCTTCAGACATGAAAAATTCTACGGAGGGAATATTAAACACATGTTCTTAAAATGCCCAACTCTTCTGGAGGATGCAATGGTAGTTGAATAGAAGTTGAACCTGGTTGGTTACGCATCTACTTAATAGATGATGTGGCTATCCACCAGACGACCGCTCATCGCCAGGCGTTGTGGTGTGCACCGTGCCAGACCTGGTGTGGATGTGGAGCGAGGCAGGCCTGTCTGTTTGGATTGCAGCAGACTTGCTATTCATGTGCCCCAGAGCGCACGTCCGCTGTGCCAGTGGAGCAGAAGAGGCTGGGAGCGTCAGCCGAGGGGTAAAGATCTCTCGACAACAATGAGAGTCAGTCAGTAATTACTTACTCCTCAAACACTTTAGGTATAAATGGACTAGCTGAACACGTTTTCACCGTTACTTCTGGTCTTGCGCTTTGATTGGCTGAGACACGCTAGAGCCCCCCTGGGAGGATACGTTACCAAGGTCTGCTGTGTGCTACGGACAATAACTGATGCGTGGTTCTTTGTGGTGGTGCAGTGAATGTGGAGCCATTTCACGTGACTGGTCCATCTGAGCCGCACAGTCATGTGTGAGCTCTCCTCAGATGTTTGTCTGCGCAAACGCATTAATATTCAGGTAAATAAAAAGACAAAATAAAAGTGAAGTGATTGTCACATGTGATACACAGCAGCACAGCACACGGTGCACACAGTGAAATTTGTCCTCTGCATTTAACCCATCCCCCTTGGTGAGCAGTGGGCAGCCATGACAGGCACCTGGGGAGCAGTGTGTGGGGACGGTGCTTTGCTCAGTGGCACCTCAGTGGCACCTTGGAGGATCGGGATTCGAACCGGCAACCTTCTGATTACGGGGCCGCTTCCTTAACCGCTAGGCCACCACTGCCCCACTGCATACATATACACTGCATACATATGGCTTGCATTGACCTTTATCCTGATGATTACTGCCTTTCAGAGTGAGGATCTTATTTTCTCTACCCTCATGATTTCTTCGCATTCCAACACGTTTTCAAGGCAAAGCGTTAACCTTCTCATTATTAATCACTAGATTCAGATTTGGTATTTCTGGTATTTTGTCTTCATGTTCAGCATGCAGATTTAATAGATAAAATACAGGTATATAAAGCTTTCATGCCTGGATCAGACATGCTTCTATGTAGAGCAATTTAGCAATTTGATTATGCAAGTCAGCAGAATAAAAGATCCCTCACCCTGGAGGGGCTTTTCCCACAACCTTTTTTAAAGAGCTGCGGCTGAACCTGGAGACCCCTGTGTTTGGGAATTATGAACTCTTTAAAGAGCTTTAGGCTCCACCTTTTGTCTTAGATATGTCTGCTTTCATGTATTTCCACGAAGAAAAACTCTTTATCCCTCCTCTCTTATAATCCATAAGAAGGAAATCTCTTTACTGCACATGGATGTGGGTGGTCCAGCAGCGAGATTCGTCTTTTCCCACACCTCCTTCATCGTTTCTTCATCTCTCCTCAACAATTTACACTTATTCATTTAACAGAGGTTGCTTTCACTTATTACAAGTAATTTATTTCATCATGTTTGTCACTCACTAAGATATGACCACCTGAGCAGCACTCTCAATTGATAGGAATAGGTCAATGGTTTTCATCCTCTCACTCCTTTTTCTTTATATCTCTGTTGCCTTCTCTTATATCTGACTCTTTTCTTTCTTCTGTACATCCAGCTGCTGTGCTACACACTTTCCCCCTTGCCGCACATAATCCCAATAATCCCATCTGCTGTGGCATTCCCACTATTCTACTCCACATCCATCCCCAGAGAAGAGTGTGAAGGCAAAAGCTTCTGATATGCTAGATGGAACCAACAACCACGTCTCGGCCACTGAACCACTCTGAACATCTTGACATTCTGAAAGCTTGAATGTAGCTGTATAATGCAAAATTCTAATCGAATGAAAAATCAAGTCTAAATGTAAATGGAATACTGTTTTAAAAAGGGGACACAAGTTTATTTTTACTGTTCATTAGACCACACAAATCAAATTCAACAATTTGAATAACCATGATAATAACCATAGTAAATCATTTAAATGGGGTCTTATCCAGACTCAACTGGTAGTAGCCTAGTGGGTAACACACTCGCCTATGAACCAGAAGACCCAGGTTCAAATCCTACTGTAATGTAAATGTAAACTGACTGTAATGGAGGGCTGTGGCCATTTAGATGTCTGTTGGCCCCTGGAAAGCGGGGCCCTGGAAATTTACATTTACATTTTAACATTTACAGCATTTATCAGACGCCCTTATCCAGAGTACCTTAATCAGTAATGACAGGGACAGTCCCCCTGGAGACACTGAGGGTTAAGTGTCTTGCTCAGGGACACAATGGTAGTAAGTGGGATTTGAACCTGGGTCTTCTGGTTCACAGGTGAGTGTGTTACCCACTAGGCCACCACGTCCCAGGTTCTGGCTTTGTGTGTGTGTGGTTTGCATGCTCTCCCTGTGTTGGTAAAGGTCTGCTCCAGGTTCTCCAGGTGAGTGAGTGATGATGTTATTTTTTAAATATTTGTCAGCCCTATCATGAATACCTGAAGCAATAATTCACAAGGGGACTGCAATACCATGGTATGTTGGTACTGGAGGCATGAAGCCAGAAGCAGAGTCCAGTGTTAGTAGCTGACAGTATAGTTTATTAGTGTGTTTGTACCTCTACTTACCCTTTAAATTGTATTTATTGCTGCAGCAGTGTTCTGGGTTCCGGTATTGAACTGAGAGTTGTAGTGAATATACAACAATAAAACTTACTGAGAAACAAATTTCTGATCCACCCAAAAGTCCTTAATCAGAAGCTATATGACACTGCAGCCACAAACAAATAAGACCAAAGTATAAGGAAAATCGTTTCCAGGATTCCTGACTGTGGTATAATCAGTGTATACAAATGAAAGAAATTAGACCACAATAAGTCTGTGAAGATTCTCAGTGATCCAGGTGGATTTGTCTGAAAGATTTGTCTGAAGAGTCATGGCAACTGGACTTCTTTCTCACATTTCAGTCTTTAGATCAGTCTTATTGAGTAAACGTGACTGGTTTGATCTGGCAGAAGATGGGTTTGCATTTATGAAGAGCTGGATATGGGATTGCTAAAGTACAGAGCAGGGGATTCTACCTTAAAGAAAGAAGTCCAGTTGCCATGATCAACTTTCAGATAGACCACAATAAATGAGGTTGATTAACCCCAAGTAAAGTTTAGCTGTTCCAGCATGACTTTCATCACATTTATTCAGTTACATTCTACCGCAGAAGCCACAATGAAGTTAGTCACCAGTGGAGAAAAATATTCCGTTTAAGTTCCGTTTAAAAGGTTATCCAAAACAAGTAACCCAGACTGTTCAACTGCAGCAAAACTTTCCCTTTCATCCAAGGTTTACTGTGGGTCACTCATCTGGTAGGAAATAACTGTTTTTGCCTGGATTCTCCATGGGTCACTTTAGCCCCTGAGTGGGCTCTGCGTGCCTCTGGATCCGATCAATATCATTTTATACCACTGCAGAGTGTACAGCAAGGAAGATTTTCACCCTTTTCCCCACCGAGGAGTGACCTTAAGGAGGCCATTAAACCAGCTGTCAGGCCCTTCTTTATGGATGTTACGTGCTGCTGGGTCTTTATTTCTCACTCCACACATCTGCACAGAATTTTCCAGAAGGACCAGAGGACCAGTGCGGGCCGGTTTGCTGCAGCTGTTCGTGGGCCCAGCTGGGGAGTGGCCTGGCGAGTCTGAGGCTCTGGGGATGAGCCACGGCATGCTTAACCGAAGAGCATGCGGCCATCACAGCATCCAGACGTAGGGTCAGGAGGGACCTGAACTGAGGGTCACCGAGGGGTGAGGCCAGGAGTGGTCAGGGCAGGGGAACGGTAGGAATGTGAGGCTCAATCCAGCCTGCAGAATCGGGAATCAGAATTTGGAGTAATGTGACTGCAAAACAACCACAGAAGAGTTACATAACAGCAAGGGTAGAAAACATGAGCAGAATCATGTAAGATCTCTGAGGAGACAGCTCATGAAAACTGTGTAAAATATTGAGAACGCATTTGAGGTGAAATTATTTTTTTTTCTATGTCCTATAGGACTACGTCTCAATGTAACTGTAAACACATTTCAGACTTTAGATCAGGCTTTTTAAGTAAATGTGACTGGTTTGATCTGGCAGAAGATGGGTTTACATTTATGAAGAGCTGGATGTGGGATTGCTAAAGTACAGAGCAGGGATTTTGAGTTCCCTATGCATAAAAGAAGATGAAACAGTCAAGGGAACGATAAACCAAACCAGTCGAACAACATGCACACTCTCTCCACGTATCACTAACTGATTCGTTTTGGGCAGCACGGCTGTGCTGGTCATTCAGTTAATAAGTGCAGAGTTGAAGGGTTCCTTGGTGGAGCGCTGGCTGGAAGCAGGGAGCCGGGTGGGACAGCCAGGACACACTGCTGATGCAGCTGTTAGGGGGAAATTTATACACAAAGCTCTCGCACATACAGTATTTAAATGTGCACCAAGAATGCAACTTGTTCTTATTCACAAATGGACGACTATGGACATTTAAATTTCTTTTAAAGATATTAAGTTGCATGTATTGCATATGGGCCACACGATGGCGGGGAGGTAAGGCTGCACATACCAATCCGGGCACCAGCTTTGAGTGTGTGGAGTTTACATGCTCTCCCTGTGTTGGACAGTGTCTCTCAAGGGTTCTCATCCGTCCAACAGCATGAACGACATGTGTGTACCCAACCCCCCCACATTGTGAATTGGTTTATTCCTTGCCAGAAGTGGAGGATAGTAATGGCTCATAATATCATCTATTAAACTATACCACTATTAAAGTGCTATAAAAACATTTTGTTTCGTATCTGACAAAGAACATTAAAAGTCACCAAAAGAAAGCCAAAAATTCTCAATCTCTACTCTTGGGTGTTCAGTAGTTCAAGTGTTCAAGTTTTTGAGGAAACCATCAAATGCCTCATCATTACACAATTTTTTTTTTTTTTTAAATTGGAAAGACAATTAGGAAATCAACTAATTAAATGTACACATCTGACAAATGAACATATGTAGAAGTGTTGGGATTTATTCATAAGCATCAGATGTTCTAATTCAGATTAAAGTTGATGAGAATTGTTGAGTAAAACTAATAAAAAGTGACATTTGATTTGAGTGACTATTTCATTTAATTCGAGAAAAAAATGTTTATCAATAGATGTGCTAGAAGAACTGGGGGTTGATCTCTCCAAATTTATGCAATAAACAGTTTAGGTAAACCTATATTTGCTCAATGTTGACAGGTTTTATTGTTACTCTAACAAAATGGTTTGCAGTGTAGATAAACAGTGGTTTCATTTTCACACGGATTTGCACTTTTGCACAGTACTGTATTTCTATATAAGAGCGCCAGCAGGTGATATACAACACTCCTGTCCTGCCTGCTTCCTCAATCCGTCTGTGCCAAATAACCTAACTTAAGTCGCATAGTATCTTCGCCGGCTTGGCAACTGACTATGGTGATTGCAGTTTTGACATTAGAGGGGTTGATATATACAGAGTGGAATGAGTGGAAGTCAAAAACTTTAAAAGATGACAAACTGACAGCAGAGAGAGAGGAGAGCTCTAACTTCACATTTGTTAATATACAGCAAAGGAATGGCAGAAGACTGTTGGTCGGGAGAACTGTGCAGGTACACTGGGCTAACTGGGTACACTGGGAGGTATCTTCACTATACAACAATAACTTCCAGGATGCTTTATTCAAGACTTCAATCTCTGGAACAGCTCCAGCTATTTTCCCCCTGAAAAAGCAGGTCCTCCTTTATTCTTCCCACAATTCCCCTGACCTAAAAAAAAAACCTTAACAAGGATCTATCACCAGCCTAACCATTGCCACCAAAAACCACTTCCAACATATCACAGACAACACATGCAGGGACGGTCAGATTCATTATTTCATCATATGACGGGAAAAGGGAAGGTTGACACACGGGGGAACACTAGTCACACGCACATCACCTGACTCCCCACACATGAACAAAACACTGCCTGAAAACACCCAAGACACCTGACAGTTTAAAGCTAAATTCACACCAGAACACGTTCCAGGATCTTGCATCTCCCATTCCTCACTTCAGTACCGGACCTCCTGCTGCAGGCAAAACCTAAATAGGGAATTAAGGGGGTGTGGCCCGAAATTAGTGTTCCAGGAATCCTCGTCAGGTGAGCCCGGTCCTTCTGGGACCCACCGTGACAGATGGCATAGAAAGAGGGACAGTGAGAAGCTCGTGCTCTTCTTTGCACATGTGACTTATAAACAGTAAGGCACCTGTCATTCAGAATGAGGAAACAGGGCGCAGAGTCATCAGTCATCGCCATGGGCTCCTGCCATTTTACACTTTTTTTACAGGTGTCCTGGGTGTCAGAAATAGTTACACATCAAAAAAGAAGGCGTGGATAATTAGTTTTATTTCAGAAAATCCCGAAGACAAACGTGATGTGACGTGACCCATGTAACATGAACATCAGGCCAAATGACGATGTCGGTGTCAGCTTTTGTCCTGAAGTCAGAACTTGGACCAAGCCAGACCGCACAAAGCCAACGTGGCCTGAAGAATAATGAGCAGAGCGTATGATATTATAAGCCTAGTTTAGAGATGTGAAAATATCAGATGAATGACTGTTGAAGTGACGGGCCCACGGGAAGCTTTATATCACCATGTGTGATTGTGAGCTTTTTAAGATGGAAACAAACTTCTTTCAAACGTTACCTCAAACAGATGGCTTTTCCCCAGCGGTTCTCTTCTCATGTGTGAAAGCTCATTATCTCGACCATGCCCATGGACCCCCCCACACACACACACACATTCTCGAAGTGCAGAACAAAGAAGCCATCAATCTGTGTGTGAAGACAGAATAATGTAGTCAATACCCCTGCCAGGCCAGCACTGACCACTTGCTACAAATAGGTCTTGTCACCCACTGGCAGCAGAGCCGAGCATGTCACCTGTTGCCCATTAGATGCCACCATGCTCACAGACCCTGCAGATGTTGCGCCATTTACTTATACAGTCACAAAGCAGCTGCCGCAGGGACATGACTGGCGCTTCACCTTTATTTAGACCTTCAAAACGTGTTGCCAGGTCTTTGAAGCCGCAATCTGAAATAGAAATAGAATTTATCCTTTCACACACAAAGAAGTGAAGTGATTAAGTGATTGTGATTGAAATGTCTCCTCTGCATTTAACCCATCACCCTTGGTGAGCAGTGGGCAGCCCTGACAGGCGCCGGGGCTTTGCTTAGTGGCACCTTGGCAGATTGGGATTCAAACTGGCAACCTTCTGATTACGGGGTCGCTTCCTTAACCGCTAGGCCACCACTGCCCCAAAGAAAGCATGTGGCTGTTTCTTCTTACTCTGAAGAAGGTGACACATTACAAATAATAAGACAACAGAGGATACAAATGTGAAGGAATTTTACTTATATAAAAGTTCACAAAATAGAGTACAGTTTGAAAGTCTTTGTGTCATGTGAGCACTGCTGTGTCTTCAATTAAAAAAAAAGATAGTTAATGAATGCACGACATCATTTTTGTCTTCATTGTTTTGCCTGTATTCTCTCCTGCTAATTAAAGAAGTGGGCGCTAATTTTATGTTCCTTCAAGTGTATTTATTTAGGAGCTCCATACGTACTCTATCTATCAAACGTTTAGGGTTATTTTAAAATGTCCTGGTTTTGGTCTTCTTCATTGAAATAACATCAAACTGGACATGGTTCATGTTGTAAATTACTATGATATCCATATCCATACAAAAAGTGCTGCATTGTAGCTAGTTGTAACTTGCCTTTACTGATACCTAGAGATAACTCATGATCAAGATGATTATTAAAATAAAGCATGCGAGGTGTGGTTTTTGTTGTGTTGGGTGTGTTTCTGTGTCTTTGTTGGTGTAGTTTCCACAATCAGTATTTTGTGAGTGTCTGTGTCAGTGTGTGTCAGATAATTATCCAGCAACGCTCTCTAGTCATTGAGTCGTGTCCCAAAAGAGATCATGCCTCTCTCCTTCCCTTGGGTGTGTGCATGTGTGAGCGGGTTATTTCTATTCAGTAAACAACGTTAAACGCCATCCCTCACCTCACCTTCACTCACAGTGTGACTGGAACACACCTCTCCCTCCTCCCACACGATGTCCCCCCCGCCCTTGTCACATGCCGGAATGGGAACCAGATGGCAGTTAATCAAAAGGGCGAAAAGGCAGAATAGTGCCACCTGACGAACTACTGGATGCTTGTCAGCTGGAATTCACATCTTGGTCACACCCACAAGATTTAAACTTCCCTTCTGAACACATGAGAACAGATTTTAGGAATGGGCCGTTTAGGCGGGAAAAGTTTCCTGGAGCATCTGCTGGTCGCAGGACGTTTCTCACATGCTTGACTCATGCAGAATGCTTGCAGTGTTGTGGAACTTATTTGTATTTGGGTGTGGTCACTGTCTCTACATTTTCTCTCTCATCAGTGCATTTCTGAACAACCAGTGCAAAAAGTGTAATCTTAGTGTAATTTTTCTTCTGGTTTCCCTAACACCCCAAATGGAAATACAAACCATTGTACTGTCTATACAATAGACAATACAAATATACAATATGTACATTTGTATATAGCGGAGCGGTTATATTAATCACAACAACAACATTTATTTCTTATATAGCCCCAAATCACATACAGTATGTCTCAATGGGCTTTGACAGGCCCTACAGTTGACACCCCCACACTTGACCCTTCTGCACACAAGAAGAAAGAAAAAAGTAGGGAGGAAACATTGGGAAGGAGGAACTGGACAGTACAGTGTAGTTTATTAGTCCAGTGTCATGGTGTACATTATGTGTCCATTATTATGCTACTGGTCTGGTTCATTTCATGCTAAGTCCTCGTTTAGCAGTTGCCAGGAACCAGGATTTATCTGCTGGTCTCTTCACTGGTCTGCCAGTAGTCTGTGGGCTTAATTCCGTGTCTCGGAGAAAACAAACTGAAGCGGTGGCAGACGGTGGTATTGTATGACTGGTACTGAAATATGTGGTAATAGTGACCCGGTATCCTAACTAGGACAGCCTAACTGAGGTGAATTCAACACTGTCTGTGCTTAACAGGGGGACTGTGTGATAAAGTGGACTTAATAATTGACACTGTGTCTGGGACTTTAACAGAAGGCCAGAGAAAACAGATGTGTTTTCAGTTTAGATTTAAACAGAGACTGTGTCTGAGTCCCGGACACTGACAGGCAAGCCGTTCTACAACTGCAGAGCTCTAGAAGATAAGGATCTGCTCCCAGCTGTGAGATGATGTGATCAAATGTCCTAGTTCTAGTTAGAACTCTGGCTGCAGCATTCTGTACTAGCTGGAGTTTATTCATGCACCTACTAGAGCATCTAGACAGTAGTGCGTTGCAGTAATCTAACCTTGAGATCATGTTTCTTATCTTTGCAAAATTTCTAAGGAGAAAGAATGCTATCCTAGTGATATTATCTAAAAAGGGTAACACTCGCCTAGGAACCAGAAGACCCAGGTTCAAATCCCACGTACTACCATTGTGTCCCTGAGCAAGACACCTAACCCTACGTTGCTCCAGGGGGGGGACTGTCCCTGTAACTACTGATTGTAAGTCGCTCTGGATAAGGGCGTCTGGTAAATACTGTAAATGTAAATGATCTACATTCAAATCGAATGAGAGACCTGCATCAATGATGACACCTAGATCCTTTGCTTCTGTACTTGAAGAGATAGAAATGCTATCCAGAGTTATGATGTAGTCTGTCAGCTTACATCTGGCTGCTTGAGGCCCAAGTACAAGAGCTTCTGTCTTATCAGGGGTCTAAATCCCGATTCACATACTTCATGAATGTTGTTGCTGTTTAGGTACTTGCACAGCTGCTGGGCTACAACTTAAAAATTTAGATATAAATGGAACGTTGGACATTGGTCTATAATTCAAAATCTGACTGCGATCAAGATCAGGTTTTTAATCAGGGGTCTAATGACTGCTACCTTGAACAAAGTTGGTACGTGGCCGGTGCTAAGCGACAAGTTAATCATTTTAAGGATAGGATTTAGAACATTGGGTGCTACTTGTTTAAGAAGTGAATCCAATGCGCAAGTACATCGATTTGACAATGAGATTAGTTTAATTAATTCATGCTATTTAAGAAGGTTGAAGTGTTCTAATCAGTGGTCATCTATTTAACCTTATCTCTATCCGTAACTATTTTAGTCTTTTAGTCTCATCTGTTTTTGTCTTATTCCTGGTTAGTTTGGCTATAGTGTTAAACAGGAATCCGGGATTATTTTTGTTCTTGTCTATTAAGGAGCCTTTCTATAGTTATGGAGGCTCTCTGTCCACGCTATTTGGATTATGTTCAATTTACTTCAAAAGCCATTTACTCTCTAATTTCTTGGCGGTCTTCTTAAGCAAGCATGTGATCACTATTCCAAGGAATTACATTTTATCTCTTACTATCTACTTTTTGAGGGGAGCGACTTTATCTAACGTACTACGTGGTGTTAATTCTAGACATTTGGTCGCTTGGTCGAGTTCAGCGGGGTCTGACAGTGAGTTGATCAGCGTTGGTAAATCTGCTGGGGTATTAATAAACCTCTGTGCCGTACTTGATGTAATTGCCTGATTGTCTCTATAACGAGAGGAGTTGAGTGTATTGTGTCTAAGACATTTTTTTAAAAGAGATAAGGAAATGATCTGAGATTATTTCAGATTGTGGAAGAGTGACTATGTTTTCTATATTTAAATCGAAGGTCAGTACGAGATCGAGCACGTGATTGAGCTGAGAAATATGTTCGCTGGTTCTGGTGACAAGTGCTACAGAGCTTGCTGTGCATTGCAGTGTGCTTGTAGACTGACCAGAGTGACTAATCTGACCCGTTTCCAGCGCAGTACAAGCAAAAAGCCACTCGATCATCAGGCAGGTGGCTTTAATGCTGTACATTTTATTACACTTCATCACACCATAAGGTAATTTCACATTTTTGCCAAATCTGAATAATTATAAATATGTATAAGTATATATCCAGTTTGAACATTTTAAAAGATTCCCTTTCCCTGAAAGTCTGGGGTGTCAAGTACAAGGACAAGCAGAAGAATGACAGCTTTACTGGACTGGCACGAGTGCATCAGTGTTACCCCACAAGTCATCGCTGATGAAAGTTTTAGAAATTATGATCATCATCAGAAGGGTCTATACAGAGAGAAACAGTGAAATTTCATCCCAAATAAAACTGAACTGAAATCTCTGCGTGCCATCCATTGCCCAAGGTGTAAGGGCGCAAACTGCATCAATTAATCACAGGTCAGATTCCTCCGAAGAGTCAAGCCTCCTCCTGGGTCATGGTTAACTGCCATTGTCGCTAATGAAGAGGCTCTTTAGACGAGCTCAGCTTAACGAGGGAACCTTCCAGAATCCCCTCCTCTCCATCGCTCCAGGCAAAGGGTTTCTCACAGGATGCGCAACGGCGAAAGCCATCTTCGCCCAGATGAGCCAGAGCTGCAGCACTTGAGCGAAATGAGCCCAGCCACCAAAAGAGTGGCTTTCTCTCATTCCCCCGCTAATTGGAAAGTGCATGGCCATACTTCGGAACGGTTTTAATTAGTGCTAATGGTTTTGTTTTGTCAGAGCACTTAAGGTTGAAGAGGTCCCTGCAGACAGTAATTGCTGAACCTGTAAACCGAGGCTCCTGAAGATGTAAAGGGTTGTAATTCCTCCTGACGTCACTGTGTTGTCTGTGTTGTCCCATCATCGCCTACGAGACACCAACTTTCCACATGTGTTGACCAGCATGGCCTTGATTCATGTTCTGCTTCTTTATTTTATGCTTTCTCTGTTGAAAATGCGTGTCCATCCCGTACTTCTGCATTTTGGGTGTGAGTGTGTGCGTTGTCTAACTTTGCTCACTCAGGGGAGGAGATGTTTTTAATTTGCACCCTGCAGCGTGGATGAATGGCGTGCACTTTACAACGTAGCAGATCTCTTCTCATATCCTCTTTCACCGCCTCACATGGGAGTCGCTTGATATTATTGCTCATCATGACACAAACGCATGCATGCACTTTCCGACCCGTTTCTCTGCCTGCACTACTGGACTGCATTATTAGTCTAATGAATTTAATGAGGTGTGTTGGGTGTTTACAGTAACTATACACACACAGCATCTGATTTTACACACCCACTGTGCATGTTGACAATATAATGTGTGGTCAGATGACAACGACTTGATCCTTCTAGATGCTCTTTTATCTATAGTGACACATTCCAGCCACATTTTATCCTGATTTATGACAGAAAGTGAATAACTGTTAAAAAGTACTGTACATTTCTGCTTATAAAACAATTCATTGTTGGCTTTGTTCCAAGTGTGGAATGTGTCCTGAAATGTAAGACACCCTTAGAAATATATTATTATGCAGGTCTGAAACTGCAACATTTCAACAAATGTAAAGGTTATGATCAGTTATTTTTTTCAATAAAAACCTCTTTAAATCATATCTTAATGATGCCATTTGATTAATGATTACTTGTTATGTTTCTTCATAGATATTCTAATTATTTTCAACCCTCTTTTAATAACTTTTAATAACTAATCTTGTGGTCAAAAAACATGTATGACTTTGCCCTCATTCCATGGATGTATTGATTGTCATAATTAGTCTACGTGTGGCATTGTGAAGAGTTCCCTGAGGCCATGAAGCTTAAACTGATAAAGACATCACATGACTGCTTTTCCCAGCAGGGTGAGGGTGAGGTCACTTTGAGGGACAAGTGCTGAACTCCTTGACCATTTCTGACTGGCACTATAAAAGGGGGCCATTGTACAGACTTCACTCAAAACTGGGCAGCAATGATGAAATGTGTGGGCTTCATGCACTGTATGGTTAATTTGTGAGGTTCGCACTCCTTTCTTATTTTGTTAAATCTGAATTAGGTGAACCCTCCTCGTACCTCGTTTTTCCTAGTAGATGCTCTTTTGCCATCAGTAGAGCCTGAATTCTACACAACCTGGTATGTCATTCCAGCTCTCAGGGGACCACCTGTCATAATGTTTTATTCCCACCCCGGCAGCTTCCTACTTGACACTTTCATTACAAGCCTATTAATGATTGTCAGAGCATGCTTAAGGTGTTGGGTTTGGGATTTAGTGGGAAGAGGGATCCACCAGGAAAAAGAGTGAGAACCACTACAGCCTTTCATTTATTTTGTGAGTCAGCCTGCCATTTCCCTTCTGCTTGCAGGTGCTTTATATGGTTGAGATATTGGGGCTGTGTGGTCAGTGGATTTTTCTGAACTCACGGTCTGCTTCAGATTTGTCCGATTGATTTTCCAGGTGCAACAAAACACAATGATATTCAGGGTCTTACAGGTTCCATAAATCAGTTATACCACTTTACCATAACTTAGTGGACTGGTGGCCTACCCTGCACCTAATGTCCCGGGATGGGCTCTAACACCCACAAACCTGACAATGATTAAGTGGCTACTGAGAAATGCAAAAATTGGTTGACAAATTCACTACACAGAAGTACAGCAAATAAAATAGAAAGAAATACAGTCCAGTTGTTTTACATTTACATTTACGGTATTTATCAGACGCCCTTATCCAGAGCGATTTACAATCAGTAAGGGATTACTTACAATCAGGGACAGTCTCCCAGGAGCAATTTAGGGTTAAGTTTCTTGCTCAGGGACACAATGGTAGTAAGTGGGATTTGAACCCGAGTCTTCTGGTTCATAGGCGAGTGTGTTACCCACTAGGCTACTACCACCATATCTTACAGTAGCCGTACTTAAAAGTCGCAGACTGAAGAGATTGGAAGCGGTCAGTACAAGAAGAATGTGGGTTTTTCACAATGACAATCACTTCACTTTCATTTTCAAATGCTGCGGTGTGGGGGTCGTCAAGGTCAGAAACGGGTTGTAAGGTCAGACAGGAACAGACACGGATAATCTAGAAGAATAATCCAGAAACAGGCAGTTGGTCTGAGAACGGTTTACAGCAAATGTGAAATAAGTTCAACAAATGAGTTTACGTCGTCCATTAGGGCCGTTGCGCTTTATGCTCCCTGCTAACCTTTGGCCTTTCTTCATCCCCTACTGGGTGGTCAGGCACCCCCTGGAGGCATGGCTGAATGCTGGTGGCTGTAACAGCATTTTATAAAAGCAACCTGAATACTGGAACAGGGTATATCACTGATATTATATTAAACATATGTAATATTCAGCCATCATTCATCCTCATCATATTTTGATGATTATCAAAGCAATATAAGGCAAAGACAAACACATGGGCAAAAGTCCACAGACTGGGAGTGCTGACGAGTGTGACACCATGGTCAAAGGGGAAAAGCTGGAAAGGCAGGCACATTCCAATGCATTTTCTACTGCCAGTGTGATTTCAGTAAAATTATATTATACAAATACTATACAACTATTTGTTAGAGAAAGCAAAGTTAAAATGACATACCTAGCAGCTAAATAAAACCAAAATGCTGTCTGGAGGGTGCATAAAGCATGACTGGTGCATGTTACTCCCCTTCCAGTGCATGTCTCAGATGGGTCTAAACCATCAAGGGTCAGAGTGCCCCACATCACGAATCTTGCAGAAGAGCTTGAATTCAATTAAGGTTGAGTTCTGGAATGTCACACAAAGCAGCTTTTCCATGCGCTGGCCTCTCAGTCATGTTGTGCAAGATGATCACATGACCAGCAACATACTGGATTCAGGCTGATGTTGAAAGGTCTAGATGTATATGTAATCCTTCATTAAATTCATAATTGAAGACCAATAGACCAAGCTGCCTCACTTTGACAATGGATGGAAGGATGCATAGCTCAGAATTAAATACCATAAAAATTTTAGTTGGTATAGCAGTAATTAACTGAATTATGGAAGATTTTGTCTTGGCAATGTTGTGTGCCTTCACACAAACTAAAAAAGGTCTCAAAACCTGTATACCCATCTTCCTCACACACAAACATTTATCATATCAGCATCAATATCTGCATCCATAAACAGGGAGGATACACTTAATTTCACCGACATAAGGTGTACATTTAATGTAAACTGCTTTTGCATTAAGATGTAAAATATAATATACTGGAATATGTCATTTGATGAGTGCTGGTTCCCCACCCTGGGTGACTCAGCATGTCCCAGGATGGGCTCAGGCTGCCACACTTGCAACTTGTATGTAACATCAATTCACTTGTGGACGTTGGTATCAGACAAAATCTAAGAAAGGTGTGAGAAGTTATCTTTGGCCTGCCATATTAAAATAGCTAATATTTCCCACACACACATAAAAGACCTCACACACCTCTTTCAAAAGCTCACACAAGCCCAGAGTGACTCAGATTTTTCACATCACTGAAGCTGCTTCACATCCAGCACTGTCCCAACCACAAATAACCAGAGATCCTAGACCGTGATCACACAGACAGAGAGCAGCTGAATAACACTCTCTCTCTCTCTCCAGATTCCACCTTCGTCCTCTGATGTTCCTTTGCTATTAATAGTGGAGGAATTCTGATCCCTCTGCAATTGGCTGTCAGGCATCATTTCTCATGGTAATGTGAAAAGACTCACGATCGATTGACACCAATCAGGGGAGGAACCTGAGCAATGAGTAACACACATAAACTTCTGGTGGCTGTCCTGTCACATCTGTCAGCTATACAGATGCGGATGGGGAGATATGATGAACCAGACACAGGAAAATAGACAGGGGGTGGGATGGATGGAGGTGCCACTGTTGAACTGCGGTTGGGTGTTAAAATGATGCATGTCATTGGCTGCACCTTCACTGAGAGGGTGGAGGACCGGAGAAAATAAGCTGCAGTCATTTCTGGACAGTCATTAAACTGCTGTCATAAAGATGTATTAATGAGGAAAACCAATGTGAAAGAAGAGAGAGAATGAAGACGACAGAGTAGAGTGATGTAGATGCCAGGTTGGAGCGAGCAAAAAAGAAAATGACAATTAAGCCAAAAGGGATAAGGACATTTAAGAGATGGAGTTGCTGTACTTGTTAAACCATCCATACCGAACTGGGTATACAGAAAGTACAATTCCAAACCTTAGAAACAGACAACTAAATATTTTAATGAAGAAAGGTGAATTTTTAATCATGAACCAAAAAAACAAGAAAAAAAAAAAAAATTAGCATACACAAAAAACAATTTCAGTATCTTTTATGTAATATATAATGTTAATCCAGTTATTTACTAAAATTAACAGAGGACATGAATGAATAAATATCTGTGTCTGTGTGTGTGTGTGTGTGTGTGTGTGTGTGTGTGTGTATAGCTTCACAGATATCCATTCACTTATTCATTAATTTGTTCATTTATAAAGCACTGTTACGATGGCTGGACATGGCAAGGAAGAAGGATGCATTCAAGAGCGCTGAGTCTGAGTTCAAGAGCGCTCTGTAGCAGGTTTCCATGCTGGATATCTACATTGCTGAAGTCATTTTTCCCTCTATCCTGACTAGTCTCCAGGAGCTGAGGTTTTACCCTGCAGGTAAAAAAAAACCTCCCAACAGCATGATGTTGCCACCACTGTGTTATGTTTGGCATTCATTCCAAACAGTTCAATCTTTGCCTCATCAGCCCAGAGAATTTTGATTCTCATGGCCTGAGAGTCCTTCAGGTGGCTCTTGGCTTTTTTCCAAGGAGTGGCTTCTGTCTGGCCACTCTATCATACAGGCCGGATTTGTGGATTGCTGCAGAGATGGTTGTACAAATAAACATAATTTATTGAACTGTAAATTTTTTACATTTAGAATAAAGTGTTTGATGTTTGCGTCAGACTCTGAAAAGGTTGTCCACTATGTATTGTTGCTGGTATGATGTTAATGTGACATTAACATGACAATAATGTGTTGCACTGAAAATAAAAAGATCCTCTGGTACACCCCTGGTGGGCACAGGTTACAGTGTAGAGCAGGGGTTGGTGACCCCTGGTGTTGAGATAATCAATTTTTAAATTATTTAATTAAACCTTCTCCTGTATTGCTTTAACCAGTAACCAGAAAACTATGATGGAGCAAACAACTCATGCTTGTAATGCCACAACTACATTTGCTGCATCACTTTGGAAGTTGCAATTAAAACGTGCCATGAATTACAGCCCTGAAATCCCCCAGTTTGTGAAGTATCCACTTGTCGGGTCCTTTGTAAACCACAGGTCACAGGTCATGGTCAATAGGAAAATAGAGAGTCTCATTTAACAATGTAACAAGAAAACTGCAATCTTAAAATGCCTTGTGATAGTGAATGATTAACCCCCACATAATCAGTGTAATAACTTGAGGTATATTTAGACATAATTTTAGAGTAAACAAAAGGAGGTCCATCTCTGGAGTCCAGGAGATCACTTCCATTCTCACACAACCAAGATGGTGAGTTCATGTTGATCTGTCCCTTGTGCTTCCAGGAAAGGCGGAGACTTAGCCATTTCTATAAATAATGTAACAGTTCAGGAAATAAAAAAACATCTCATCATATGAACAAAATGCAGTTCCTCTTTACCATTGACAGCTATTTCATTTCACCTTTTTATCACCTTCCTCTCTCTCTCTCTCACTCTCTCTCTCGTTTCTCCTGTGTGCTGCCACGGCTCCTCAGCTCTAATTGAAGTGGTTAATTAACTGAAAAAACACATTAACACTTTTCCAGGCCATTAGGAGACATGGAGAAGAGTGTGTGAAAGAGTGCAGGAAACAGGGCCCAGAGCGCACCACGGTTCCTCTCTCGCCGTTGCCCTGGAGACGGCTGATGGAGGACCAGCCATAGGTGTACAGGTGGGCAGGCGGGCGTGTTGGAGTGGCGAGTCGGACGGCTTTAATTTGTTTTTGTCCGGACGCCGCATCTGGAGACATTGCTGAGAAATGAAAATAGATCACCATAACTGGAGATGAGCTTCATGTGGCATTTCATTACGCACCCTGCATAGTGCACAGCGATGCTGAGGCGAAGTGTGACTACACACAAGCACATAAACAAATATAGAACCAGGGGATATGTGTACACGTGGTCAGACAAATACTACAACATGAGATATTTATAAAGGATTTGTAGAACATCTCAGACACACACACACACACACTCACACAAAGCTGGCACTCAACAGAGGAAAAAGGGAGGAAAGATACGGAGGCTGATCATCTGCAGTCCACACACAGAGCTTACTGAGCCCTTTCAGAGCCCAGAGCGTGGAAGGCCGCAGGCGTCATAATGCCGTGCCTTGTCCATGGGCCAGTACCAGGCCAGCACTGGAACGGAGGGGGACTCGCGCACAAACACAATCCCTCAGTCATGGCCGCCCTCCCTCCCTCCCTCACGCTGGCTCATTCAGTCCCATTCAGACCCAACAAGCCTGCCTTTCTCACCATGCCACACAATAAGCCCAATGCTGGAAACACATGGGAAAGTGTTTGTGTCCACAAAAGAGAGACACAGAGAGATCCGGAGTGTGTGTGTGTGTGTGTGTGTGTGTGTGTATTTATGGGATGATGATGCTATAAATTTGAAGGGATGGCTTGGATCTATGTCTTTGTGCCTTTCAAACCTGGGCTCACTTGCTGGCCTGATGGCGTTCCTTGGTGTAATTCATCAGTGCAGTTTAGAAACCCATCTACTCGGGATAAACGTGACAGTGTAGTTCTTGGAGACGATCCCAAGCCCGGGTAAATGGGGAGGGTTGCGTCCGGAAGGGCAAACTTTTGCCGTGTTTAATGTCCGGACCAGTTGATCCACCGAAGCCGAAGGTCGAGGAAGAAGAGTCCATGCAGTATAGAAAATGAAATCAGTGCACATTCCTCTCATTTGCCATTGTTTCTGCCATGACTCCTTAAACATTCCTGATGACTTCATGTCGATGCGCTCGCATTTCTCACATTTTCTTCCTCTCTTGTCGGAGGCCTTCCCAGCTGTGCCAGCCGGAAAAAAAACTGTGTGCCTCTTTGTGTTGATTTAAAGCCCGGAGCGGCCATCTGACCTGAGGCTATACCTACAATCCAAGCCTCCCATTCTCCTAGAAAAGGAACAATCCCGCCTCCTGTCCCGGAACAGGACGCATTATCTGACCGGCACAGCATCGTGGGCATGGTGGCCATTGTCCTCTCATTCTCTAGAACAACAGCCCGTTCCTGTTCTCTAGGAACAAGGGCAGAGCTGTGGCGGAGTAGGCTTGTGGTGTGGACGGGGTCAGGAGATGCCACAGCATTCCACTGCTTGTGTGAGGGAACCATTTGAGCTGATAAGAACCTCTGTGCCCCTTTCTGTCTCTCCAACTGTTTGCTGTTGCGATAATTTGTGTAGTTTTCTTTCACCTTGCTTTTCTTTCAGCTTATTTGTTCACGTAGATTCACAGGAATTACTCTGTACAGAGACCACATGTTCTCCCTCTTCTTGCCAGAATGTCTTTCCCTTGGGTGCTCCAATGATTCTTCCACAGGAAATAAAAGGCATGAAGGCTGAATGCATCACTTTAGGGTGACTGGCTCAGCATCTGATGTGCGACTGAATAGCACCCACTACGTCATTCTCAAGGAAGCCAAATCCAGGCATGACCACTGTCACAAGGGAAGAACAGATGACCCAAGCGTAAGTGTTTCAACACTAAACAGATTTATTAATCAAACAAGTACAGGGTCAAGACCACCAAAATAAAAAAATCACTGGTTCACACAGGCCAAAGTGATCACGGACCAGTCCTTTAATGTGTGAAATGGTGTAGGGATTTCCATAGGCTGACTGGGGTGGACAGGTTCAGGTGATGATGGTGGAAACACAATGTACTATAGATTGCAATAAAAGTGTTTTGTGAACTATGGCTTTTTAGAATCACCTGAAATACCGCTTCATGTGAGTGTAAAATTGACATCTCCTAATATTTACATAAGGCATATTTTCAAAGAAAGGATGAACAGATGCCGATATCAGCATTCTTTCACCAAAAAAAAGTTGAAACATCTACAATTCCCTGTTATTCCTGACATAAGTTGGACAGAACAATGAACAGAGCTGCAGGAACCACCATGATCTATGTCAATGAACAACTCCCTAGAAATGATGACCATGATATCTGAGTCACACAATTATGGCCATTAATAGACCATTCCTGCAGATGGTCTTAAACTGGGATGGTCTTCTCCCTGTTTCATTGTGGGCTGTTGCATCCTTTCTGCTCTCTTTTCACAATAAATTATAAAGGAAATCTTGAACTCCTTCCTCGCCCATTTTTAGGAGCCTGATGCTCAGCTTGTCCAGCATGTGTAGCATTCTGACTTTTACATTTAAAGCATTGGTGTGTTTGTGTGACAGCCAGGGGTTCAGACCCATTTGAAGGAAACAGGGAAATCAATATTTCTTATTAGATATGTGCCTCTGGCTTGCAAGCTTTGGGCCTCTCTATGTCATTTTTACCTTTTGTTCAAGAAAATCAATATTCATCATGTTCTAGTTAATATAAGTTCATACAATATAATTGCAAGTTAATACAATTTATGTCTTCCTGCAAAGAAAACAGATGTATGTTTCAGAGTTTGTCAGAGTGTTCAATCAGAATAAGGGAGAAAATCCACCCACAGGGAAGAAACTCACAGCAAATCAGTTTCAAGAGAAACCAGCTTCATTGACTAGGAGCTAGAAGACGATTTTTCCCCAAAATGATTTGCCATGTTGAATCACTGTCAAGTTCAAGGAGATGCATCAATGACTCGTCTACATACAATAGATCTGCGCTGCGGGGCGTTCCAACAGAGGAGACGCAGACTTGGTTCATTTACTGCTGATCTCAAGCACAGCAGCATTCCCGGACTGAAATGTTTCTTTTTTCTTGACAAAAACCCAGGCAACGCTCTCTGTAGAGAGAAAGTGGGAAAACTAATTACAGACAAACTATATATTTAGGCAATAATGCATCCGAGGAAGTGAGATATTCACACAACACACTAGTGTTAATACTTATATACTGTATATCAGTCCCTCACAAGCATTATTGCTGCAATTATAGCATCTTTTAGAATTATTACAGCTGCAACAGTGAACACTGTCATGTATTTATATTTTATGTACCTCTTACAGTTCCCCAATTCCTGAACACTTCTGCGAGAGTATAGTTTAATTTCTGACCCTAAAAGTCTTAATCAACATCTCTAGGCAGATACTTATCATATGAAGTTTTCGCCAGGGTGATAGTAGCCTAGTGGTTAAGACGCTCGCCTGTGAACCAGAAGAACCAGGTTCAAACCCCACTTACTACCATTGTGTCCCTGAGCAAGACACTTTACCCTAAGTTGCTCCAGGGGGACTGTCCCTGTAACTACTGATTGTAAGTCGCTCTGGATAAGGGCGTCTGATAAATGCTGTAAATGCCTGTCACGGGTGGGCTGGACATGGCATGAAGGAGGACTCATTCGCACGATCACAGGACAGGGGTTTAATACAAACTTCACGAGACAAGGGAACATAAACATGCACAATGACCCGACGGCGAACAGACACGAACAGGATAGTTTTATACAATTATATAAATAGACAGCAGGTGAACACGATCAGGGACCATTGCACAGGACGAACATGAAACTCCGGTCCGGATCCGGAGTAACCCCTGCCAGTCCGGATCGTGACAATGCCATACACTATGTAATAGTCCAGAATAGTATTAGAAGAGACACATTAGATGCCAACTTGTCATTTTATCGCAGTCAGAGTGGCGAAAGTGATGTAACATTTACTTATCAAGGACAACATCTTGTATTTATTTACTTATTATTTATCGAAAAATAAAAATTAAAGAGCCAGGTTATGAAACTAAGTGCAGTGCTACACACTGAGCGTGAGGCTTATTCAGCCTTAGGGCAAAGACGTCTTCAGGATTTACATAATAAACAGAAAAAACACAAAAGAAACAGAATGTGAGGTATTGCCAGGGATGTGTCGTGGGAAAAGATGAGTCCAACCACTCGACTCACAAACAGGGAGATTTAATAATAAATTAAACTGGCACAGGGACATGAACACACAAAACAACAGTAAAAATATGAATGACAGAACAAGGACAGGACACGCAAGGATACATTTATACTAATAATCACAGAAGGACACGATCAGATAAGGACACGATCAGATAAAACACAAAACTGGGCCCTGTAGCACCCAGAAATGTCAGGATTGTGACACGTATTGATGGGCATTCTGGAAGAGGAAGTAGTATGAGAACTGTCAATCATCAAGCTCCTCCCACAGAAAAAAATGCACACCTACAGAAAAACATAACTACAAAAGTGGTATTTTTTTTTTTACATCTATTTACATAAATCCTGAGAACAACCTCACGCTAGTGAACAAGCTCCACACTCTGCGCTACTTTGAAAATGGTGCTCATTTGCTCTTACCTTGCCAATCCTTATTTTGTCTGGGTTTGCTACAATTGTTAATGTTATTTTTAGGTCTTGTACCTTATTCTGTTAAGTTTGGACACCAATACAATCCCTGCAATACAATTTTTTGTCTTGTTGTTCACACCAACAGGAAATGTCATATTCAACTTTGCACCATAAATATCAGTAGGTGGGCTGAGACTGCCGTTCCGTGTTTCCTCATTATTATAAAACTCCAGCCAAGCAGGGCACTGTAGCTCCATGAGGAAATGAGGAGAAAAGCTCTTACATAAAGGAGAGAGATTTTGTGTACAGGGGCAACATAAAACCATACCTGGTCTGACAGAGGTGTTAGGAAGAGATGTGCTACAGCAGGATGGGAAGTTGAAGGCACCGGTCTTCTGGGAGGACTGTGATGGATTCATTCACATTAAAAATGTTCAGCAAGGGAAAGAACAGTGTCAGAGGTATTGTCCTTGCCAGGGATAATTGGCACACTCCTTTTCTTTCCTCTTGGCTCTCTCTCTCTTTGCCTCTCCATCTTTCATCGCCTCTCTCTCGCTCTTTCTTTCTATTTACTTAGCTAAAGAAAAGTGTTTACCGGGGGACAGCAGAAAGGGCATAGGAGGAGAGAAAGAGGGGGGTACACAGGCCTGATTGTGATTGATTGAGAGGGGCCATGGGAAAGGGCCATTGGGATAATACACCAGTCTCTCAGTAGTCCATGTCACTGCCTGTTCGTAAGACAACACAGGTTTTCCTGTTAAAAGCCAGCTCTTAGATCGTACAGAGAAGTGAGGATCATTTTGCATTATTTTTTAAATCCTCTGCAAACATTCTCAGTAACAACATTAAGCTTGTGTAGACATTGCACAGTAAGTTATTTAACATTTTAAACCCTAAACACATTAAGCCCTTTTTCACAATCTATATTTGAAAATTATGCACCCAAATTAAACAGAGTATACCTCAACAACTATAAGGTCTATTAGTATAATTGTTGTATCATTATAAAGAAACACTTGTGAGATGATTTAAGTGTCTGAATTAGTAGAGAAAATGAAGATGGAACACAGAAGAAAATGTCATGGGTGCCTAAACAATTGTACACCTTTCACCATCTGCAAACCTCGAACATTGCATAGCACATTTCAAACATGTTGACCATAATATTGCTAAAACAGGAAACAGAGCATTAGTAGCCAGGGCTTCCAATTTGAGCACATTTTCACAGCATCTGAGTTTATATTTTAATGATATGTAATTATATTGATATAAAACTAATATTATTAAAGCATGTTGGCTCATAATTTATTATAAAACAATGCAATAAGAATCAATAGAAAGAGCACCCTCTGCTGTGCACTTTACTTCTCATTTGCAATCTTCAGTGGCCAAATAAATGCTCAAATTACAGGTAATTTTCATTGGCTAGTTTGGTTGGATGGATGTAGCATGTCTGAATCTTCAGGAATGGCATATGAAGTCAGATCTGACCCGAGAGTGGTAATACCACTTCCGTTATAATCCACAAACACTAATACAGATTTTCTCAGAAATAACACTTTTTTGCTGTTTGCTTATATGCTTGGTGTCAGAATAGTATTTTCTTTAGGTAGAATTGGACATTTAGTCAAGTATCCCATGTGTTTCCAATTATCCCACTATTCCTATGTTCCTGAGTTTCTCTAGTCGCTTGCCTATGGTGCATGTCTTTTCATTTCTGTTATAAGTTAAGACCACCGTGAGATTTTGTGTTTTGGTCTTCGTACCTGTTTTCTGTTCCTGTTTATTTCTAATGTAGATCTCAATTTTGTGCATTTGTACCCGTATCTCAAACATGACAGAACGAGTGACCTAACTTCGAGGCACAGTTGATAACTTTCCACCAGGAAGAAAGAATTCTAATATTTTCTTTTGTGGGCATTTTGACATAATAGCAAATGATTTAACTATTTAAATAAATTTGTTGTTTTTATTGTTCAGGGATTGAAAGTCAGCAATGCCCATATACCTTGTGAAATACCATCCTACAGGTTTAAGGTTTAACTCTTCAAATCAGATTTGTGCCAAAAATTTGAAACTAAAATTCCTAATATCGAAAAAAAATAAGAGGTTGGATTTTTCACAAACTGGGCAGAGCGACTGAAAAGCCAGCAGTGAAACTGAAAAAGGAGCAGCAAACTTTAGTTTAATTGAGAATAAGTTTTGTTTAATATTTTTGGCACAAATCTGATTCCACATATAACCCAAATATCCCGTAATAGACAATAATGACATCAGGTGTGTTTCTGATGTGCTGCATTCTAGAAAACTAGCAGGTCTGAAATTAGATTTAATATAATATATTTGATATAATATATAATAACACTAGAAAGTTTACCCTGTCTTCACCAAGATGCAGCCTGATGGCACACAACAATGACAGTGACCACAGAGGTGGATGCCATGATTGGTTTCTGTATTTTCTGTATTTATTGGTTCTGGATTGAAACTGACAGGAATATATGTCGCTATAAGATCTCTGTGTGTTATTCAATAAAACCTAATGAAAAAAGAGAAGATGTTAGGTTTGTTTCCACAGGAGTTTACACAAGCATGAGATTGCCTTTACCTTCTATATAGCAATACTAATATATAAATTAACATCAATATAATTGATCAATTTACTAAAGATAATAATATAATAGCCACCACAAGGTCAAACTTCAGGCCTCATTTTATTGTAAGATCATAGAGTTATAATATCACTGCTAAACATTCAAGAGCCTTGAATAATCGGAGGTACGAATAGTCGGGCTTCCTCCATCCATCTTACCTCTGTCCCTGATATCCAGCACCCCATTCACTGCCACATCACAAATGGCAGGTCTGAGACGTCTGACAGCATACCACACAAGTGTACCGCGTTACCTCGCGGTAAGATGATATGGTTTAATCAAATCCCTTTTATCAACTTATGATTACTGCTATAATCAACCCGTCTGCCATCTTGGCTTCAGAGCCTACGACAATGCATCACAGCATCAAATCCAACTAAATTTGCTGTGCTAAAGCTCTACAAATTTCACTGTGTGCACCGTGTGCTGTGCTGCTGTGTATCACATGTGACAATCACTTCACTTTACATACAAATAATACATACTTATATGTACATACTTATATTTAATGGCAGACGCTGACCTTAAACCTTTTGGTGGCAGGATACATTTCAGGTCCAACATATGAAAAGGCAAGTTCAGGTTTGGCGACTCGTCACACTCAACCAAAAACGTTCACTTCATGGGGATTTTATAGGCACTGATTGCTGATTGGCCGACACAAATACCACTTCCATGATTCTCGCTACACCACTATTATGAAACATATCAGCAACACATCAGCATTTTGGCAATATTAAGACCTTATCCTCTAGTAACTGTAACGGATAAATTTTTTTTGTAATTTAATAACATGTAACAAATGACATAGATGCCAATTTATTGAGGTAATTCCAGTAATCTAAACTTTAATAATCTAACATTTCTCCGGAACTCTAGACTAATTGTTGCAGGTAATGTGTCTACATTAATTCAGATATTCCATTCATTGACAGCCATTACAAAAATGTATGGTCAGAAGTTTTGGTAATTTCTAATGGGTTTTTTAAATTAGCCTCTAACTAGAATTGCATGTGCTAAATATGAGTCCAATAGAGAACATTTTTATACTTGTTCTATTCTTCATCAAGTAATGTAAAACCAGCACTCATCAGAAGAACCGAGGCTGCATCCCTCTCACCACTGCCCTATTGGTTGAGCCACAGCTCTTCCCTGAGGAGTGCTGAGTGTAATATAAGATGGTAATTACCGCTGGTCTCAGGGACCCCTGCAAGAGGAGACTCACCTTGAGTCTCATTAGTCCATCCAGCGGCCTGTGCTAAGTTTTCTCATTCATTTTCGCTGTACAGCATCGCTTGCAGCTTACATTGTTTCGCCACATCTGTTTATTACTGCCTTCTGCCTGATTTGTGGACCTATATTTTATGGTACCAAATTGTATTTTTACTTAAAATCTATATGCCATACGAAGCCAGGGTTGCACTGAATGTCAAATTTTCAATTACTTTCATAAATCAGAGGTTCAATACTCCTTGTCCTCAGATACACAATCATGTTCAATGTTTTCTTTAATTCACAAATCATTATTATCGGTCAGTTGTTTTCACACACAGTGTTCCCAGTTCCTCTTGTCCCTACAGGGAATGTGTGTGTGTTATTCACATAATATTTATGTGTATCAACATTTCAACAGTTTCTTTTCCTTTCATCTTTGCTGAAGCGGATCGAGCTTGCTATGCAGCTTGCCCTGGTGATTAGACATTGACCATTGATCGTGGAGGGCGCCGGATGGAAGTCGAATCTCCTCAGGACAAGGTCATTGTACTAGAGAAAGGTGTGCTATGGATTAACGGCAGAATAGGGGTTGATCTCTGTTATCATTCCTGCCCCTCTCCACACAAGGTTGAGCCTGATTGCTCGGAATCCCTGGGATTTCTGCCGTTCTGGGTGAACCCTTCCCTCAGCGCATGTTCTCGGCAGGCAGGGAAAAGGACCTGCTCTGGCTACAATTTCATTTCCAGTGTGCTGCCTCGCAGATCTGGAGAGAGAGAGAAAGAGGTCAGACTGGAACGGTCTGAAGTGACCCGACTAATGATTGATGTTGTTTGGTAGAGACAACAATCTTTAATCAGATATGAAATACTCTTGTACACTTTCCTTCAAATCTTATGGTTTATGTAAAATACTTTGGGGAAGTTAAACCGAATATAGTGGTTTTAACAATATGCGATATTAGTCAGTGAATTTAATCAATCAAAACAGATCAAATGGTACATCAATTAGGCCAGACAATACAATTCATTCCTGAGCTCTGTTCAGATGTCCCTGCTTGACAATGACATGCCCAAAATATGCCCAGATCTATTATTACAGATCTGATGTCACGAAGGATCCCGTGCAGACCAGGCACACCTGATATCCTCCATATTTAAGTTTGCCTGCATCAGTGCTCCGGGTTCCGGTACTGAGATGTGAAGCAGACGGACGAGCGAGACGCAGTGTTGTGTTCAGCTGTTTTTTGCATGCCTTGTCTTGGTCAGGAGTGGTTGTGTTGGGTGTAAAGTCATTGTCATGGTCAGAGTGAAATCACTCTGGAGTTTCGTTAACAGTCTTGCTTTCCTGAGAAAGAGGGCACAAGGCTCAAGGCAATAAAGAGGTTTGTGATTTGCAACCCTTTTCACCCGAGAGAGTTTTGTTCTTAAATGTCACTATTTCAGAAAGCAAAACAGAGCTTTGTCATTCTATGTGAAGCTAGTACATTCAACATAAGTTCCTGGGACATGTGATGAGACATTTAAGGGGGGCAGTGGTTGCCTAGCGGTTAAGGAAGCGGCCCCGTAATCAGAAGGTTCGAATCCCGATCTGCCAAGGTGCCACTGAGGTGCTACTGAGCAAAGCACCGTCCCCACACACTGCTCCCCGGGCGCCTGTCATGGCTGCCCACTGCTCACTCAGGGTGATGGGTTAAATGCAGAGGACAAATTTCACTGTGTGCACCGTGTGCTGTGCTGCTGTGTATCACGTGACAATCACCTAACTTTCTTTCTCATCACAGAGCTCTGTTAAAATTAGCAAAGGAGCACTTGTGTGTCACAACTCCCAGTCATTTCCAAAGTCCGTCTACTCTTAATTAACATATATGAAATGTTTACATGTGGTCAGAATTATAAAAGATTTTTCTGGGAGCCCTTTCATCTTTTCGTTAGAGCCTGCATGTTTTTTTTTTTACTTATTTTGGAGCTTTTGATAAGCTACTGTACACCACAGACTGCTGCAGGCAACACAACTTTTCAAAGGAAGAGGGAAAAAGTCCAAGGCCTTTGCATCTCTGTCTCTCGAGGGAAAACAAACACAGTCTCTTGTAAAACCATAGTCAATTTAATCACCAGAGAGAAGACCCATAATGCTCAGTTTATCACTGCTGCAAGTCATAAAAGGGATCAAAGTGGGAAAAAATCATTGGCTTCTATTTGCTAAAAGAACACAAAATTCTAAATTCAAGGCTTAGAACTGAATAATATCATGTGTGAATGTGTCTGAAAGAGTGTGTGTGTGTGTGTGGGGGGGGAAAAGGGCTATTAGCTGGCTCAGGGGAGACATGTTTACCTTCTGTCACTAAGCTGTATACATAGATCATTCTCATTTAAATGAGCAACAGCTACAATCAAACAGAAAGCGTAATTACATTTTAGCTTTCAGGGAGATGGGATTGATTTGGTTAGCGAAGGAGCAGCAGACAGAATCAGCACGCCCATTCAGGATTATATGATGGAGCACAGGGCTAATGGGATGTGGTGGGTGAAGGGATGGAGAAACCTGATTCTCTGTGTTCAATATTTTCTTTATAGAGCAGAGCAAATCAAAGCAAGCTCACTTTTATCAGGTCATAGGTCCTAACCCAACTGGATGTATCTGTGGCCTGTAGATATGACACTGAATAAGCTCATCAGTAGCCAAGGCAGAACAACTGGGTTAGACTATGATGATGGACAAATGGCCAATGATTGATGAAGAGGTTGGTTGGCATGCAGTACAGGTACTAGAGGTACCATTTTTTAAAGCATGAGAATAAAACCCAATAATACATCCCAATTAATGTATATGGATTTGAAGATGGGTTAGTATTAGCTGATATATTAGTGGCAGAATTAAATGAAATAGGCATCCATATTAATACTACAATTAATATTATAGTCACAATAGGAGGACACTGGAGCAGAGGCGCAGGTGCGGAGATGGTGACGCTGGAGTTTGTGGCATGAGGAGCTGGGCTGTGAGAGCACTGATGCTCTCTATATTTGACAATGTGGACCATCTCAAGTCAGGTCACTCATTGCATCTGTTCAGAAACGTTCATCTTTGTTTACAATCATGTGTTGGTCAGTGATTTGTCCTGAAATGGCTTTCTTATCAATCATATTGGAATGGATAGAACTGATGTTAAGTGAATTTATTTCATAGTGAATCAATTCCAACGGACATTTGTAGGCTTGAGTACAACATAGTTGGAGGGTTGTGTTCAAAAATGTTATTCCTGCAACGATTAACTTACTACACATCCCTGTTTCTTGTATAGGAAACCGCTGAACATGGTCTGAACTGACCATGGATGCTCTGTGGTGGAAGGCCCCCATTCGGCTGCATCCCATGGGAATCTGGCATAAATAGGGCATGGCTAGATGGTTTCCTGGCTTTAGTCTAACATGGAAGAATAGACCTTGGCAAGGCATGAATTTTCATTTGCGTGTTTTAGAGACAAATCCAACAAATCTTTGTGATGGCTTTTGGACACAGTCACACTGCTCCCTCCATTCCTACCTTCCTAACTGATCTGGATTCATGCAGTGGCCTTCCAAAGCCTCCCCAGCCAAACCAGAGGCATTGGCTTTCCCCCCAGACAGAAAATGGGAGATTCCAGTCCTGGCCCAGAAACAGTCTGGCTACAGGGTCTGGAGCACTGCCCCTTCTCACTGGCATTCGCTCCAAAGTGTCCATCCATTTCCTGTGCTCTCGCTTTCCAAAATACCCTTTCATTTCCCATGTGCCCTGCTGTCCCCAAACCCTAGCTGTCAGAACTGGAGACACAGCATTTGGGACACCATGAACACACACCTCAAAGGAGATTAACACCACATTTCCATGTTTACCTTTTGGAGTTCATAGTTATGAGAAATGTCTTCAAAAAATTTATATAAATGGGATATGTCCATTTTATCACACAAAAGGGTATATTCAAAGCAAATATGGGCTTTAATATCCCTAGTTAATGATGATAATATTAGTATAGCATGGTTACTGCTGAATATAGAAATTGAAAAACTGGATAAATTATGTTTTGAAGTTTGAATCTGAATTTTCTGGTTCAAATGGAACCCCATTTAATGTCATATTGGTATGGTTTGAAGTTTTTCTGAGTCCTCACCCTTTAAACAACATATTTATTTACTTGCATTGACCTTATCAGGAACAGAATATCGACAGCATGGCTAGGGATCAAATGTTGCAGCCTATTCTGTCTCATCAATGTGACAGTCATGGAAGGGGATGAGAATTCAATATAACCTTGTTCTTTAGCAGCATCCTAAGTACAGTGTTGGTAATTGGGAGACAGAGTACACCTGCTAACTTGATATGAGGGTGGGAATGTAATATGAACCGTTGTCAAAGTAAATTCACATTTACAACATTTATCAGACACCTTTATCCAGAGCGACTTACAATCGGTAGTGACAGGGACAGTCCTCCTGGAGACGCTCAGGGTTAAGTGTCTTGCCCAGGGACACAATGGTAGTAAGTGAACATGTGATTTTGTGGTGGTCTAGTTTATATGCAATGTGTGGTACACAAAGTACGCTGCTTCTTCTGGATAAACTAATTCCAGGACCATCCAACATAGAAGATTATAACTTGAAGTGGTGGTTTCTCTCTTTTTCTGGTTGGGCTGATGAGGTGGTATCCCTGCTGATGGGATCTGTTCGTGATGTTTTGTCTGCCTGTGTGTTGTTTCTGTCTGTTCGCTCTTATCTTATGCAGTGCTGTGCTGGGTGGGGCGGTGCAGCTGCCGGAGAGAGAGAGTCTGGCTGTGGATGCTGTCATTTAAAGGGAGCATTATTCCCCATCAGCTGCCATATAACACGTCGCCACCAATCACAGACAGCCCCCCTAACAGTGCTGCACATCTACACTGCCTTTGGGCTGTCGGGAGACTGTCAAAAAAGGCAATGAAGCAAGATGAAATAATATAGGAGATCTGATAATACACACAGCACATATACTGTATGTATGTGCTAGCAGACCCACACATCTTAAAGAGAAAGCATAACATGCCAAAACCCTCCTGCCCTGTTTATCAAGTCAGTCTACCTTCAATTGGGAAATAAGGAATCAACTGAAGTCTTCCTGGGACCTTTCATGATGTCTCCTGTTTACAAGAAAATATCATTCAATGACAACATAGATTGGTGTGCACATCACAAAATGAATATTGATTTATGGTCACAGATTAAAAATGTTTAATTATTACTGATCACTTCTGTTCAGTGACTTCATACTTGTTAGGCTAATATTAGTTATTACAAAAGAATATATATATTATATATTCATGCTTAACAAAGAATTCACACAGTTGTGGATTAAGGATAATTTATTAACATTGTGGTTTTACTGTCTTCCCAGTTAGAAGGTCAATATTAAAGTTTTTGTCAAGTTACAAATGCAGCCTGAGACAGGCGCTGATGACGCTTAGCTGTTTGATTTCGCAACATGCAGACGCAGTGTTGAGTTAATGTTTCACAGCCTCACTTTTACACATCCAACAACGTTAAAGACAAAGGAAATGAAAGCACACTAAAAAGAACACGTCTTCCTCTCTCAATTGTAGATGAAAACTGAATGCCATTCAAACATTTACAGTCATTTAGAAATATGCATATTAAAAACATATACTAAATGTGTTTTAATAGAAATTATTCCAAAATCAACAAATGACCCATTTTATGTTAATTAGATGCAAAAGCAATTGTTTTCTAGCACAAATTAGGACCTATTCAAATGACCCTAAACAGAAGTGGATTTCAGAATACCTGGGATATGAATGTAACACAAAGGTACTGTTTGTGGCAGAGATTTTCTAAAGAGGCACAAAGACATTCATGTCTCCCCTGAAAAAGTGCAGTCTAAGGACAAAGGTCATGTATTTCTCAAGTGCAACAAAAATTTGCCTGTTCAGCCGTCTGGCTCGGTGGCTCACAACAGCTTGTTGTAGCACAGTGCTGTTTTAAACCGCTTTACAATGACTTCATTAAAGCTGAAGCAATTCTTTTGTTCCCCCTTGCAGCCTTCTTCAAAGGCTCCACCCCCTACAGGAAAGCAGTTAAGAGACAAAGCCCCCTGGGAAGGCACAAGATCTCAGGGAGGAAGGGGTCTTCAGGGGGGTCACAGCCTCCAATAATGCCCACACGGTTGCTGGCAGGTTTCTTTCCGCCCCCTTGTGCATGGGAAAGACTCGGTACATTCGAATTAACAAGTGTCATCATAAATCCCCGAGGATTATCAGAGAACTCGGGCGTTATTGTCTAAATGTCTGGAGACTTCCGCCCTTTTTGTTAATACACCCACAGATTCTAGTTGCAGAGCTTTGATTGCCTCAATTGCTCCAGCATTTATTTTCATTCCTCTGGAGTCTCCAAAGAAATATGCGTATTTTCTTACCATGTTATTAATATATACCACTCTTTATTATTATATTATTATACTCCAAGTCTCTAGCAGCCTTGGAAAACAATACTTCCACTCTGGGGACTTTTTCAGGTAGACTCTCCGTTTGAGACCAAGACTAGGTCTTTGAAATAGTACATTCGAAAGGAAGAACACCCCAGGGTGCTCCTGGATCACCAGGTGGCACCCATCAACATGTGTGTTTATTAGGGTCCTATAAGATCAGGGTAGTGCCCTGTCGTACGTTGGCATTGGTTTCATCTGTGGGATCCTGTGCTCACCGGAAAATGCCGTGTTATGTGTGCTACATGTTTTCAGTTTTTTGCGCATGTATTTAGGCCACGTTATTTTCATTTATTAAAATGACTTTAATTGTCTTTGTCTCATCCCTACACCGACCTGGCATGACAGCCCCCATTATGAACTGATGTTGTGGAAGAGCAAACGAAATACCGCCCTCCACACACTTAACACATTTCCTCTTGTTTTTTCACACATGAGCAAAAGCTGGTGTTGTGGAAAATTGTCCCCCAGATGTTCATGTGATTTTTAACTGACTGGGGCTGACCTTCACTGACCCCTTCTTTAAGAACTTAGATCTTTGTGCTGAACCACTGCTGAAACCAACACACACTTTCTGGAACATATCTGAATCTCACCATGTGGCATAAAACATGTGAAAGTTTCCGAATAACATGAGGATTCTCAAAATCTCTAAGGGGTTCAGCATCTCACACACACACAAAGTCACATTTGGCTAAGGGCTGACACCAGTAATTTGATCAGGTTGAATTTGTTCAGTAAATAAACGTGAAGATAGTGGAGCTTTACGCTTATTATGATCCGATGCAATATGAGAACGTAATGAACCAGGACATAAATATAGCCACTAGTGCTATGAGGAATTCACACCTACAAACATATAACTATTTTTTCAAAGCTCTTGTGATTGGACCACTTCAGCTTTGCATGAATGGATGATTAGAAGATCCTATGCTGGACACACTAATTAATGCTGGGCAGATACAATGTAATTATCTGACAATGAAACAGTTGATACTTCTATCCTCCAAATCTTCTTAACTAGTACACAGCATTTGTCCACAGTACTAACTGTCCTACATCCAAAGACATTACCTACACTTTCAATGTCTATGTTCATCATGGCTGTCCAGTGATGAGGGACTTCGAGTGTGCAGGTTTCATCCACCCAGAGTTGTCTCAGCTGACCAACTTAGCTCTAAATGTTTCCAGCCAAAGCTGGATGCCAAGCAAGGCATGCGTGTTGTGCCATGTACAACAATCTGTCAAGCTTTGGCAAGACCTGGGGGAGCACAGAACGTCAGGTGAGGAAATGACCTTTGATGATGAATTGTTTCAGCTTGTAGCCGGAGGTGATCCCGGACATCCATGTCCTACAGGCCGATGTCCCGCTCCCTCTCCTTCCTGTCCCCCAATCTGCCCTCAGCTCCCCTGTCGGCAGAGCTTCACGCACGAATGCTGATCTGATTGAGACGCTTTCTCTTAGGATTTCATTCATCTTTATAATTAGCTTTAATCACGGGGGGTGTCCAGCTTTTTCTGGGTGGGGGGTGTTTGTGTGTGTGTGTGGGGGGGGGTATTTGCTGGGCATCTTGTGATTGTGTGAACGACCGATTCACAGCCCCAAACTCAATTTGAATATGAATCCCCACAGTAACCAACTATAAAAAGATGTGGACAAAGAAGCCCCTGATTTTAAGATTCTGCTCAATGGCTTCACCTCCCTCCCTGAGACCCAAACTTGAAGCCCAATGCTCCACTTTGCAGTCAGCTTGTTCCAGTATCGCTTCTTGGGCTCAAGGCCTGGCAACCCTAAAACAAGGCTTGCCTAATGAAGACAATATCTTATTCTTTCCCCTTGAATGACACAGAGGAGACTGGGGCTCTTTGCAGACATGCCAAGGACAGAGGACAAAGAGAAGATGGAAAAAAAGAGCAAAGAGAGAAAGATGGAAGGGCTAAAGTTCAACCCCCTCCCCTGCAGTGCAGTGTAGCCTAGCAAGACCAATCTGTGTTCCTCTCTCTCGCTCTCACTCTGTCCTTTTCACACGCAGACATATACAACCACAGTCGCCATAGAACTGCTCAACCACGATCACCTTGATGCTGAATGTCCCTCACATTCACCAGTTAGCAACCTGGCCTCGTCCCAGGACTGAAACGTGCAGAAACTGGCTTTAAGGGGAAGAGGGGGACCGTTTCCTCAGACTCAGCTGACCTCAGCTGATAAATGCAAAGCACGTCACAAGTCAATGTATGCATAGAATTTCTGCCCGTGTGAGTTTTCCAGCATCACAATTCATAATCATCCAGCGCTGCGATGATGAGGTGATTAATATAAAACCCTAGGACCCCTTATTTTAATAATTAACAAGGTGTAGCTATGATTGTGAATGTGTCAGTTGTATTACACTTGCAAATGAGATTTGCAACCACAAACAAGACAAACACAATGACTTAATTTCTGCTGAAAGAAATTATGCTGTGAGCTTTTAAATGGTTGTTGCATAATTCAACAGAGATGATCCTCAAGAGAAGAGTGAATCGAGTCCTCTGTTGGGTCTAGCTATTTAAAAACACTCAGCTTACACTTACACACTAATACTCAAAGTGACATTATTTTACAGACATTTGTCTACTTGTTACTATCTATTATTATTATTGAGTTTCCAACCTGGAAAACGTAAGGAATTGGACACGTTATTTCAGTCCTATTGGGTTTGGATTAGTATATACTATACTAGTATATGGGAACTACCAGTATTTTTTATTAAAACTATAATATTCACGTGTAATGTCAACAGAGATTCAACCAAGATAGGTTTCATTTGTTTCATTGCTTTAGAATTTGTCTATTGATTTCAGTGTGTTTAACATTGTGGTTTCTATTTTGTCAGATCCACTGTGTTTATAACCCCATGAAGCTTTAGCCTTAGTGCACCACCTACTGGCTTAAGCTTTTTGTACCCCAGTGACCATTCAACCGAACTCGTTGAGCAGGACAAATCATGCACAAATCATGCTGCTTGGATCTTATTTCATACAAAATGCTGTTAAAACATGATGAATGGGCCTTGTTGTGTAATATGATGCATGTGGAACCATGCTACTTTGGAGTTCCAGGAACTTGAAAATGACACTTTTTTTCAGACCAATAAATTGAGAAATACCAATAGAAGCATTTTGCATAACCATGTTTGCATGAAAATTAATAAGTGTGAGCTTGAAATTTTTCTATGTTTTATGTTACATTTACATACACAGCATCTCGCAGATGCTCTTATCCGGAGCGACTTACATAAGTGCTTTAAGATGTCTTCCATTGAAATCCTTCATTTGGTTAGATTGGCTTCGTTTGGAGCAGTGCTGGACGATCGGAGAGATCGAGGTGCAGAGCGAGGAGTGATGCGAGATCTGAGGTAGGAGGGTGCTGACCCTTCCTTGACTTTGTAGGCCAGCATCAGTATTTGAAATTTTATGTGGGGGCAGCTACAGGAGGCCAGTGGAGGGATCGTATGGAAGGCCACAGTTCTCTTCTAGGAAGAGAACGGCTCTTCAGTCTGCACCCCGTGGGAGAGCCTGTAAGTCACACCCTCCACGTGGACTCACCGAACACTTGTATTCTGTTCAATTATATGAAATCTCTGCTATGTGTGACATGATATTGTTAGTGTCAGGCACAGTGTGTGGTGGCTTGGTGGCCTTTACTCTCTCTTATTTCACCTTGTTTTTTATTTTCACCCGCCCTTCTGCCTGACATTCACTGATTATTGATGATGTCCCTGGGTTCGCTTCACGTCCAGCCTTTTGACCAGAGGACAATGTCTTGTTGTTCACAGATAAATGAAAACATCAGAAAGGCCATATTGATTTCATAGCCAGAGACTGGTCCAGACACCAAGTCAGGATTGCTTTTGATTGTTTCCCCCTCCCCACACCCATCCCTGCATCCCAGGGTGGCCTGTGGTGGGGAGAATAAAGGAAAACAAATATGTCATTATATTATTAATTGGACTGAGCTGTGATGTGCCCCTGTCTCCCACCTCATCCCCATTCTTGGGCTAAATGAATCAATGAAAGGCTAAATAGTCACTGTGTGACATTTTGGATTTTGTACTGATGACTGCAGGGCTCATCCTTTCCCTTCGGTAAAGTTCAGCCCACACCTCAGAGCATTTGTTGCTGTTACATTGCGGATTTTTATCATGGGAGAAGATAAAGAAGTAATGGCTAATGAGTATTGGGGGAGACTTGAAAGAGTTTTATTGGATCTGCCTGGTGGGGTGGGAAACGTCATTCATGCTATAAGCTCAGACTTGAATGCAGAATATTCAGTGTGTATAAATGCTTAGAGCTCCTTTGACATTACAATTGGACTTGTAGTGTCCTCCCTGTCTACTCAATGCTCTTTAAATCCCCTATTCCCTCTCTGTCAGCAAACATTTTTAACATTCTTAACTTTTTGCCCAAAGATAAATCAGATTTATGAAAATTAATTAATTTCACAACTGGGATCTGAATCACAGATAAGTACACTTTATTATGCAGTAAATTCATCATATGAATGCATTGAGTAAGTTTTAAAAATATACTACTCTCCCACGGTTTCAGTTTTCATGCCAATATCCTGAAATCAACCATGGATTTGTCATATAATCAGTACTGTGATTGTACTATAATCTGTGATTGTGCATGACATTGTCTTCTGAAATGCAATTATTACTAAATCAGAGATTAGACAGTAAGAGAGCAGTAGATTCCTCATGAAAGCTTTTTCTCCAATCATTTAAAATGCACTTATGATTCAGTTACAGAAGGTCCTGATTATCAGGTGTCAGTGCAATGTGAAGCATTTGGCGTAAAAGAAACATCAATCAGTACAAGAAATGAGAAAAAAATCATTTTTTCTGTTCAGTAAGGAAAATGACAAATGATGAAAAGTTTGAGCAACCACATTTTTGGGGGTTAACATTGCAAATTTGCAGGTGGTCAGGTGACCCAACATATAATTTGGCTGCACTGTTTTTGGTTGCATTAGATGAGATGATTCATATTAGGATTCCTGACATTTCCGGAGTTTCCCAGACCGGCATTTTGTGTTCTATATCTTGTGCATGATTGTATTAATCTGTGATGATAAATGTATCCTTGCCATGTCATGTCCTCATTCTGTCATTCAATATGTTATCTTGTTTTATGTGTTTGTTTAATGTGCCTGTATGAGGACCCACATGCCTGTTTTTTTATCAAATCCCCTGTTTGTGAGTCAAGAGCTTGTTTCTTCCCTTCTTTCCTGACAGGTTCAGTGCCTTTGTCAAACAGGACCCATGGCCCAGACCCTGCAGGGCTGCTCCAGAATGACTCAAACTAGGGTATGATCTCTACAGGCCATACATTTGAGGTGTATATTTGCACACTGTGGATGTAGTAATCCATTAGTGGGTCCATGCAGCTGAATATTTACATTTACAGCATTTGGCAGACGCCCTTGTCTACAGCAACTTACTGCATGCTCTCAGGTTCCCATCAGTGATGTAATCACTTCTGGTTTACTGGACCCCAACCAAGAAAAAAATTCTTCTGTGCACTCTGTTTTTAATTTTTCTTACATAAATCAGATAGTAAATAGTTGGGGTCCTATTAAATAAGTTAGTATAAGTATTCTCTAAAGAGGAAGGTCTTAAGCTGCCGTTTGACTGTACTGTTCCCACCTCGAGGGGAAGTTTCTTCCACCACCAGAGAAGAGTCTAGACGAGGGTTTTCCTCATAACTTCAGCGGTGCAGGGACCAGGCGAGCAGTACTGGAGGGTTGGAGAGTGTGAGGTGTAGTGTGAGGTATAATAAGGACTCTGAAGTAGGATGGTGAAGCCCCATGTTTGGCTTGGGGGGCAACTACTGGGAGCCAGTGGAGGAAAGGCAGCAGTGGGGTGGTGTGGGAGAATTAAGGAATGTTGAGAACCAGTCTTGCTGCAGCATTCTGTATTAGTTCTAGAGGCCGGATTGCATTCAGAGGTAGACCTGCTAGAAAAGAGTTACAGTTATCCAGTTGTGAGATTACTAGGGACATGAACAAGTATTCAGGTGGCCTTTGTTGATAGATATTGTGGATCCACCTGGTATTGTAGAGAAAGGAATCTACATGAGCGGGAAACATTGGTAATGAGAAAAATGATACTTGGGAAAAATGAACAGGGAAGTGTCTGTTTGCTCAAATAGGAATGAGTTAGAATTCTCCTGTTCTCTTAGTACAGATTAAAGTGTGTCTTCCTCTGTTTTCTTCTCTATTCTAGGTCTCTAGGCAAGCATTACACAGCATGGTAGAGCAGTCCTCTAGGGGGAGATGGGATTGAAGTTGCTCTCAGCCAGGGGGCGGAAGCAGGGAAGATACCCAGTGGAGCTGCTGATCATGCCTCATTGCAGTTGAACACGCCAGGGGATAAGAGGAATCAATGCAGCCAGGTCAGATGACTTTGGGCCAGAGGCAGTCTATGCATCCAACCTTATTCTTTTTGCCAACTAGAAAAATGTCAAGCTGTACCTCACACCTCCAAGGTTGTGAGTTCGAATTGCGGCTACATCTGAGCGTGTGTGGTGTTTGCGGCTTCCTTCCACCATCCAAAGGCATGCATTCTAGGTGAAATCATGACTCTAAATTGACCCTTAGGTGTGAATGTGCGAGTGGATGGTGTGCACCCCACAGTGAGCTAGAACCCTGCCCTGCACCAACCAAAGTGAACACTAACTAGGCCAATTTATTTGAAACACCTACAATATTCTAATAGTCTATCAAATGAAGGACCTCCACTGACTAAATACAATTTTGGTAATAGTGCTGGGTAAGAAAACTTCTGTCACAAAGTTATCACCTGCTGACTGATATGTACCCCCCACTGCCAGGTGCCATTGTAAAAAGATCATTCATTTTGTCACCTGGTCTTAATCTTATGGCTCATTGGTGTTTGAGATATGTTTTAATTTCAGTTCCATGTTTGTATACTCGGTTTCAAACTGAGCAGACTCAATTTTCAGTAATTTACAATGAGCCAGTAGGGAGATATAATACAAATACGGAGAACAGTCTGACCTCGAACGCTGCCTGCCAGTGAACAGAACACTATCCAGAATGTGGTTAGTAGTGAGACTCTTTCATGACTTAGATGGGGCACCATATGCATGCAAGTATTGGACAAAAACATGTATCACAATGGAATAGGAGAATGGTATCACCAAAAAGCTACCAATCTTGTGCAATGTGTGGTGAAATGGTGGATATTTCATAAACTAAATTATATTCATACTCAATGCAGCCTTAGTAAACACAATACACTGATGTTAAATTAACCTTGGTTTAATGAATGACAAATGTATTGGAATATGAATACATTTTTCCAGAGCACTGTACATCCTTGAAAGATTTTCTGTTCAAAGAATTCCAAGAACGCAGGACATCAAAACAGTTCTTCTAAAGAGCACTTTGAGGAACATTGGGTGACAGACATCTTGCACACCTACAAGACTGATCTATTACAGTTTTTTACAATCACTTTTGCACTAATAACAGAAACTTCATGTTATTTTTCAAAACTTTAGACACATAAATCTCAACCAATGATCAAAATGCACATTTTTCAAAACACTTAACTCTTTTTTTCAAATGCTTGGATACAATACATATAAGCCAAAGATCATTTGTTCATTGAACTAAAATCACTGGTTCAAAATGACACAACTTAACATCAAAGTATTACTATTTCAAAATGCAAATCACACATCACATCTGAGTTTGGTGTCTATTCATTTCATTATAAAGATCCAACTATCAATTGATACAACTGCTTAAAATGATAAGTAACTGTTGCCTTACTCTTGAAGCATAGCTTTTATGAAAATGTATTAATAATAGTGTATGTTTAGATTATGACAGTTTCAGGAACTATCATTTGATACCAATTAGCACAGAATATTTCCCCAGGTGGACTTTCTTTCTTTACCAGATATAGTGTCTATGGTCCCATGTACCACTTTTACAGAACACATTTTCATATTCAACATTACTGTATGCAATTTTTTACATGATTAAATGGTTCGGGTCAGAAATGATATTCGCCTTAGAGAAATCCAGCAGCACATCTTGGACAATGATGACTTATTCAGCAATGTGAATGCCATAAGTTTGCCCACTATTGCACGGGTGCTAAAACAACTATATCATGTGCCTTTTCAAAGAAATACAGATTGAGTGAAGCAACTGAGCTCTGGGTATGTTCAGGTATGATCAATTTGCCTGTTTTATGGGGAGAAAAAATCTCAAAACATTCTGTCATTGTAATCAGTAATTGTTTTTGTATTTTAGAGGGTGATGGAGCTTGACGCTGATGAAAACCATCACAAATTCTTGTTTTTGGATGAGGCAGGCTTCAACCTAGCTAAGACAAGGAGGAGAGGTCGGAATTTAATTGGCCAGCGGGCAACCGTTGAAGTTCCTTGATGAGCTAAATCAGGTCTGTAGAGCTGATGGTGTGATCCATGTAAAAGTGTGGAATAATGTTCCGTTTCATGGTCCAAGCATGGTTTCAGGCCCATCCACAGTTTCTCGCCCTGCACATACCTCCATACTCCCAATTCCTTAACCCTATTCAGGAGTTTTTCTCCACATGGAGGTGGACGGTCTATGATAGGCACCCTCACGAACAAGTCACTATTCTCCAGGCAATGGATGATGCTTGCAATGACACCACAGCAGATCAGTGTCTGGCCTGGATTCGCCATGCCAGAAGATTCTTTCCCAGATGTTTGCCGAATGAAAACATCCATTGTGATGTAGATGAGAACCTCTGGCCAAATCCACAAGATGGGGTTGATGGAAACATAGATCCATAGTGCAGTGAAGAACACTTCCGTTTACAATATACAGTATTGTTTTCTGTTATTTTTGTTTTTTTAAGTAATCTACAAATCTTATGTTGTGATTTGATTTGATCAGTAAATTCCACGTTGCAGGATTTAAAAAATGCCACTGTGTCTGTACTATTCTCTCTAGTCTTCAATAAAATAATGAAACCTGAATCACATATTCTGTGCATATTTAATGATTGTACTAACAAATACACAATGAAGCTATGGGTATCTTGTGTATGGGTGATCTAAAGTAATGTTCCTATGATATTTCATAATAAATGTGATTTTTAGAAACAATGCTTCTGCAAAAGCAAGGCTTCTCTAAAGATATGAATGCAATATGCCAAGTTTTGAACACTGGAGGGCCTGTTTTGAGTTTCGTGTCTAGAATTTTGAAAAATTACATGAAGGTTCTGTTATTAGTGCAAAATTGATTGTAAAAAACTGTAAAAGTTCTTAGAATCGTGACAAAACCTTGAAGGACCCAAAATAGAAGGAGTAATTTTACCAACAGGTATCCTTGACTTTGAAGAACATTTGCATTTACATTTATGGCTTTTATCAGACGCCCTTATCCAGAGCGACTTCCAATCAGTAGTTACAGGGACAGTCCCCCCCTGGAGCAACTTAGGGTTAAGTGCCTTGCTCAGGGACACGATGGTAGTAAGTGGGATTTGAACCTGGGTCTTCTGGTTCATAGGCGAGTGTGTTACCCACTAGGCTACTACCACCCACAGTCCAACCAGTCCAACAGACACCAGACCAGCCGCAAGTCACTATATGAACTTCAGTTTTAGTCTAGAATTTACGTTAAGCTATTGTTTTAGTTTTCATTAGTCTTAGTCACATCCATACTCATTTTAGCCATTAACATAGGAAACTGAATAAAATATCTTAAAGCTCTAGTAGCTTGTGCAAATATCTTCTGAGGATAAAAACAACAATCACAAAAAAATCGTGATGCCTGCTTTGATAGCTACAACTTTGAAGCACTTGTTGGAAATGAGCTTGTCCACATCTTATGGGTTTCCACATTCATCTGGTTGATATCTGAAATTCTTCCAAATAGTGCCCTTGCTTTTTACAATTTCTAGCAAGCTTGGTGCCACAGAATTTACAGTACAGGCCAAAAGTTTGGACACACCTTCTCATTCAATGTGTTTTCTTTATTTTCATGATCATTTACGTTGGTAGATTCTCACTGAAGGTATCAAAACTATGAATGAACACATGTGGAGTTATGTTCTTAACAAAAAAGTTTCTTCAAAATCGCCACCCTTTGCTCTGAATGCTGCTTTGCACACTCGTGGCATTCTCTCGATGAGCTTCAAGAGGTCGTCACCTGAAATGGTTTTCCAACAGTCTTGAAGGAGTTCCCAGAGGTGTTTAGCACTTGTTGGCCACTTTGCCTTCACTCTGCGGTTCAGCTCACCCCAAACCATTTGGATTGGGTTCAGGAACTGTGGAGGCCAGGTCTCCACTTTTTGTTAAGTACACACATCTTGCACACTTACAAGACTGATCCATGTGGAGATTCATAGTTTTGATGCCTTCAGTGAGAATCTACCAATTTAAATGATCATGAAAATAAAGAAAACACATTGAATGAGAAGGTGTGTCCAAACTTTTGGCCTGCACGGTACATGGAACAGTTTTTGCAACACTTAAAGTGTCTTTTGTCAGCACTGAATCTGTAGCATTTGCCGGATCGGTTCCATGAATGCGCAATGGTTAGGGCTAGGCCGCTAACATGGTGGCTTTCGGAGTACACATGCACACGAGTGGTAAAGATTGGATACTGAAATCTCTCGTGTTAAGAGGTTGAGGTTGAGGTTGAAGATTGGGTTGTCTTGGTAGCCGGGGGAGTGGCTGGCCACTTCAATGCCTCTTGACAATTGTTGTAATTTGCCTTCAATTTCCATGAACCGGCAGATGCAATTCTGGCATTTAAGTATTGATACAGGTGCTAATTGACATCAAAGTTTATTATCAATTAGTATCTCATTTCCTGAGTAGAACAGACAAAAAACATTTCCTTTTAGTCAAAACCAATTTCATAATTAAAACAAGTTTATCTTAGTATTATTTTATTATTAGCTTATAGATTCAAGAATACTCTACATCCATTCTAGTGCCCACATTTGTCCCCATGTTTTTCAACCACACATTCTGTTTTAATTTCCAATTCATTGTAAAGAATGTGCAACCAAAGGTTGCTTTGTCATTTTCCTCCAGTCATCTGCTCACCCATAACAAGTATCCTGAAATCGAATTAATGGCATGAATGCACATTGCAAAAGTGACGTTGCCTGTGCGTCTCGTCTTCATCGTGTCAAAAAGGTTTGTTGACAAAAGTATTTCATTATCAATTTTGTCTATACAGAACCCAACCCCTGTGAACCATCTTGGTCCCACCATCGCCTGTACCCGACTGCTGAGTAACTACTCGTCACTTTCAGAACATCAGCTCATGACTCAGGCCAGTTCTGACCATTCCCAGAACAGCTTCAATTACCAGAGCATTTCAGGGTTATAATTAACTGTGTAACTAATGATGCTTGAATTATGCTTCAGAGCACGGCACAATGCTACCCAACTCTGTGGATACAAGCTTAAAACCGCAGAGATTCTTTTGTTCAGAATACAGTGTGTGTTTGTTTTAGAGATTTATATCATTTGATTTCCCATATCCACAAAACTCTGCTCATGCCGAATGTTGCTCACCAAGCCGCCAACAAGCCAATATTCCTCTGTCTCTCTCTTTCTCTCACACACACACACTCATGTCGCTACACAATAACTTTAGTTTTTTCCCTCTCTAATGTACCCAATGTTGCCTGTCCCTCCAGAGCGCTGCCTGGACCGGAAGCGGATATCGGACAGCTTGCAGATGATGGTGAGTGCGATGTGGTGCCAGTGGGAAACATGCCAGGCTGGCATCTGCAAAGGAACAGAAAGGGATGAGGAGATGGGGGATGAGCGAGAACAACAGTTGGAGGATGGTGAACGCAGGGAGAAAGACAGCCATCGGGCGGCCATGCCAGAGATGCTGTCAGCCATTTAAACAGCAAATGATGATGAATGAGGGACAATCGACCTATCGGAAACTGCCTGTTGGCCACAGCATTACACACCCTCCCTCCTTCTTCTGAATCTTAAACAAAAAAGTATCTTCACTTTCTTTCCAGAGAATATCTGCGCAACTGCATGGTCTATTGGTATAATTTTTTTTTTATTCTAAATCATAACGCTCCTGAAATTACTCCAGAGTATGGACATCAGCATATACTGTATGTCAACTGGGTCAGAGAAAATGGAAATAGGGCTGTGGAAGCAATAGCAATACTCCTGAGAGAGGTTGTAGAAGCAATACAGAGTACAGAAGACAAGTACAGACAGAAAATGTCATATATATATATATAAAACTGAAAAATGTATGAAAAATTGTTATTTATAATAACAACAATATTTTTTTTGTTGCTTTGAATCGACATCTGTTGCGGACTTTTGTTTTGTGATTTACCTGTAATTCTGGACATTACACACAGGAATACATCATGATTGATTTATTTGATTGGTTTATGCCTTGTTTTAATCGTCTGAGCCAATATAATTGAGATAGCATTCGCAGAAATAGCGTCATCTACAAAAATGGAACATCTCTCATAAGGACATTATAACTGTGACCTTAAGTCACATGCTTCAGATGTTGGATCTTAACAGGCCTCTGTGCCTTCTTTCTCTCCACCTTTTCAACTTGAACCCTCAGCATCTACTTGGTGGGTCCATGCCTCCAAGCTCTTTTTTCCATAACCAGTACTCCTTTCTAGTTGGAAATAACTTTTCAAAACTTATATCTGCATCTGTAGAAATTTATCTGAAGCATTTCTCAGCAGGCCTGGTTTAAATCAAATTCAAATTCAAATTTTATTTATCACATACACAGTCATACACGGTATGATTGCTTTGAAATTAAATGCTTCTACAGACCACAGTATTGCAAATATTGCAAGTATACAATTAACCAATATTCAAATATTGCAAACATAACCAAATATTACACATATGTTTTTAACATAAAACATAAAATATGTGTAACAGGTAGGGTGAAGGTGTGCAAATGAGTGAAGTCAAGAAAAAAAAAAGTTTGTGCAAGAATTCTGGCGGGATTGAGTCCAGAAGTGATTGAAAGTGAAAGTGCTGGAGTGTATTAGAGATCTATGTAGTGTTGTGGTTGTTTAGAGCTCGTATAGCCTGTGGGAAGAAGCTCCTCCTCATTCTCTCTGTGTTGGACTTCAGGGAGTGGAAGCGCTCATTGTTGGGGTGGCTGAGGTCCTTCACTATCTTCCTGGCCCTGGTCCAGCACATCTTGCTATAGATTGATTGAAGGTCAGGGAGCTTGGAACAGATGATGCGTTCAGCTGATCGAACCACCCTCTGTAGAGCTCGCCTGTCCTTCATGGTGCTGTTGCTGAACCAGGTTGAGATGTTTCCTGTCAGGATGCTCTCCATGGTGTAGGAGTAGAAGTTCCTGAGCACCTTGGAGGGCAGTCGAAAGTCTCCCAGGTGTCTAAGGTGGTAGAGATGCTGCTGGGTCTTTTTCACCACAGTGTTTATGTGACAAGACCATGACAGGTCCTGCATGATGTGAACACCGAGTTATCAGAAGCTGTCCACTCTCTCCACTGGGCTCCTGTTGATGACAGGTCCTCTCCTGTTGGTACTGAAGTCCACTATTAACTCCTTTGTCTTGCCGACGTTCAGGTGGAGATTGTTCCTCTGGCACCAGTTCAACAGATTTCCAACCTCCTCCAGGTAGGCCGTCTCGTCGTTGTCAGAGATCAGGCCCACCATGACGGTGTCGTCAGCAAACTTGATGATGGTGGAGTAAGTAGTGGCTGCACAGTCGTGTGTGTACAAGGAGTACAGCAGGGGGCTCAGAACACAGCCCTGGGGGGCTCCAGTGCTGAGAGTGATGGTGGCTGAGACGTGTCCGCCCATCCTTACTGCCTGTGGTCTCCCAGTTAGGAAGTTGGAGATCAACAGAGATGATCTGAGTCCCAGGTGCTCCAGCTTGGTGGTGAGTGTGGAAGGGATTATCGTGTTAAATGCTGAACTGTAGTCAATGAAGAGCATTTTAACATAATTTCCCTTCCAAGTGTCCAGGTGGGTGAGTGCTGTGTGGAGGAGATGAGAGATGGCATCATCTGTACAGCGGTTTGGGCGGTAAAGATGAAGTCTCTGACCAGCCGTTCAACGCACTTCATCATTATGAAGTAGCACATAAATATCCACTGTCTAGGTTATTGTTCCCCTCATTATTCACACTCACACAAACTCTGAAAGCTTGAATTGCTTCAGGCGTTAAAGGGATGGAGAAAAAATCTTGACATTTCCAAAACAATGAATTAGTCCAAAGAGCTCATTAAGTTATTTTAAAGATAAAATCTACTGACAGACATCAGAAATAATACTCTTCAGACAAAAAGCCTCGGCCTCCAAGCCACACTGACATTTTCAATATAGCATATTTAAGAATGGAGGGGAGAAAAAAGCATCAACATTTCAGAACACAGTCATTAGCCAGCACGGAAAAAAAAGCTAAATGAATGCGTGGAAAGTAAATCCATCACTCAATCAGGAAGAAAAATGTCACTTGAAAGGCTTTGATTAGCTTTTGATTAAATGAGGTTGCATTGTTCGCTTTAAGTTAGCTGTTTGTGTTTTTTTCTGTTACTTTGTTCTTTCTGAAGCTCTCTAAGCAAATAAAATGTAGGAAATTGCAGTTGCTCCCTGAAGGGGAGAGAAGGGAAAAAGGCCAAATAGCATAATCTGTCATCTTGCTCATTAATATGCAAATTGATTCGTGTTTAGTCAATCATTTTACCGTGCGAGTCGGGATGTTATATGCCACATCATATTTGAAGAGATGCAAAAAACATTACATTGATGCATTTTCAATTTGAATATTAATGAGGCTTAAACCATTTACCGGTTGGAGATTTAACAGGTCCAGGAGTTTATTAAAGGCTATATAAACATTTTTACGGGCAGAGCATCAAACAGGGCTAGTCGCATTTTGGGATAATCCTGTTTTAAGGTGTTAGATGTCTCGCACTTTGAAGTCGATCGTGCAGGCCCAGTGCCAGAGCACACTGCCATCATGTGCCACAGTAGGTACTTCTTCTGAATATAGATTAGGCTTGATATAATTGTGCAGCTCTTTCTGTTGGTGTGTGCCTTTTCTGAACAACTTTTTTTTTACTGATTAGATGTGTTACAGGTAGATGTGCAATCAAAAACAATCAAGTAGATAAAAACCACACAAACCAAACCATATAGTGTCCTGGTTAGCACTTAAAAATCACTAAATGCAAAAACACCAATGTCTTTATATATAATGCATTTATTTTAAAAAAAAGGTCCTTGTTATCGGATACTAAACTGTGAGAAAGCGCCACCAGGGTCACTTCTCCTCTTCTAGTTACAGGTAACCAGGATTCTTATTTATTGATCATAATGATCACAAATTAAGGCATGCTAAACCAAAATTTCATTATTTTTCCTTTACAAAATGAAAAAGGTCAGTCCCATCCATTTATGGAAATTCATGACTGTTTAAGATTCAAGATTTTAATAAATTTCAATCCAGGCTAAAAAACTACTTAAACAGTCTAGTCGTTAACATCACTCCCCTCACCATTAATAACGCTGCAGTAGAAATGTCCAGTTCTCTGTTCAGTTACTGTCATTTGTTGCCAACTCACAATTCTCTTTTCTCTATCCTTCACCATCCACTCCACTGTAGATGGTATATCCTGCCTGGGGCCTGTCCTGCTGACCCCATCTGCTTATTCACACTGCCTGGATGCTAATTCATTATACACAGGTAGACTGCAAAAACCATCATTTTCTGGATGCATTTCATTGTAATCGAGTGCAGACCAGAGGAGAATGGGTTTCCCTTGCTGGTTTTCTTACTGTTAAAGGGAGTTTTTTCCTTACCACTGTTGCCTCTGACTTGATCACCTGGGCCTTTGAGCACTATTTGTTAGGTGCTTTGTGCCAATGTACACTGTAAAAAGTTCCACATAAGTAAAGATGGATTGAAATTATGCCAATGTCATAATTACATTAAGCTATTATTTCTGTGTGACCATCTCAACATATTTTCTCTCCAGACGTAGTTTCAATTTTTGGACACATGCTCAGGCTGTAAGAACCCTTCATTACTGCAGAGGAGGAGAAACTCTCAGTTCCATGAAAATGATGAGCAAGGACTAAAGCAATTGCTGCTTGTCTGAGAAGAGCACAATTCTAGGAAAAGTTACAGGCACTCGGTGTTTGGGGGAGATGATGTATTCTTTAAACAGACACATTAACCATGGTTCCGATTCCGGAATAATGTGTAGCCTTAAAAATGTGAGAAAAAAAAGTATGAAAAAATACGAAACTGGGACAACGACGCTTTCTGCTTTGAGTGCAAGAAAAAACCCGCTTCCGTAAACAGTGACACGTTTCCGCTAATGACGTCACTAAAAAACAATAGAGGTTAATTTGTACTCAGTAAATTATCTGAAGTCAATATAGCTTTTGCTGTCGACGCTAGCATTGTTGTTTTTATAGGACACATTATGTTGTTTTCTTTAATTTGACATCGTTTGGAACGGAATGCTGGGTCAAGGAGCTTGACTCCATTTCCCAGCATGCATTTCAATTTCACGCATGCCCAGAGTATTATTGGAAAATTGTAATCTCAAGCTATGTCAAAGTCGCCTGTCTGGAAATGAAGTTGGAAGAAACTATCAATCAGCAGGATGATAGGTATGTACATGTTTGAATATCTTATATATTCACATTTGCGGTGTTTTACACTTGGTGTTAGAGCGTAAAGCGTTTTCAATGACATGTGCATTGCACGCATGCTTGTAGTTGTCATGTCGCTGTTTATAGCTTATGCATGTTATGTGTTCGTTCATTATTAAAGGAATATCAGCGGGTTTTAAAGTAACATGTACGTCATTATAGCACCTTCGAGAACATAATAACAATAACCCACGCGTCATCAGACCGCTGTCAAACGTGGAAATTCAAATCTCAGTGTTGATAAAATGTATAATAATATAAGAATATAATATTGCATAGAATATGTTCTGCAATCTATAGTTACTGTACAGCACCCACACAAAATTACATTAAGGTGTTTCTTAAGTAATTAATAAGCTCACTGTCTTGCTCCACTTGTATGAAAAAATATGCAAATATCTTTAAAAAGACTCCCTCACCATATGAGAGGTTTTAATAAACGCACCAGTATATATAATTATGTAATTCTAAAGTACTGTAATATTCTAATTTTGACTATTGACACAATGTTATACTATTGATACAGATTGTGTACATCTAAGTACAACTGCGTCTAAAAAGGTTTCGGTTCGAAGAGGGCGTATGGGTCCTTTCTTTTGCAGGATTTCAGGCACGACAGAGGGGGATGCTTTTCTAATAAAATGAACCAGAAGTGCGGTATACTGCGAAGGTGTCACATCAGTGTTGTATATCCAGCAATTAAATACTGGTGACCAGGACCTTAAATGCCATTTGAATTGGAGCCTCCGTGGATTGAACTTTTCCATTCCACAGATGCTCGGTCAGATTGAGATTTGAGAAGTATAATGTGAACCACCCACAGCTTGGTGGTGTCATTCTGTCACACATGCCAATTGTAGGTATACTTCTTACTTCTGGTGAGTGACAGGTGTCAGTGTTCTGACGATTTCCTCTAGAGTCCAGCCCATGCCCAGCCCCTAATTTGAATCTGCTAAGAAAGAAAAAAAAAAAAAAAACACATAGAAACAAACCTGATCGAAGCCTGAGGCTAAAGTTTAAAGTGAAGTGATTGTCATTGTGATACACAGCAGCACAGCACACGGTGCACACAGTGAAATGTGTCTTCTGCATTTAACACATCACCCTGAGTGAGCAGTGGGCAACCATGACAGGCGCCCGGGGAGCAGTGTGTGGGGACAGTGCTTTGCTCAGTGGCACCTCATTGGCCCTTTGGCAGATCAGGATTCTGATCACAGGGCCGCTTCCTTAACTGCTAGGCCACCACTGCCCCTAAACATACATTCTGACACCTTTCTTCATGACGTGAAGTCCTTAGCAGTTTGAGCTGCAGGTGCTCAGATAGGCGAGACTTCACTTCCCATATGCATCTTTAGTTGGACTTCCTTTGCATTTCTTTTAAAGAACAGAGTATACAAATAAGAGATTAAGGTCATGTGGCTTAAATTCATTTCTATTTATTCCCATTTTTTTGTCCAATATGTCAACTTCATACATCAACTTCAAGAACTGTCTGTTCTCTTGCTGCCTAATACACCCACCCCATTTTATTACTGAAAATGAATGATTGTCATTTTGATACACAGCACAGCACATGGTGCGCACAGTGAAATTTGTCCTCTGCATTTAACCCATCACCCTTAGTGAGCAGTGGGCAGCCATGACAGCTGGGTGGTAGTAGCCTAGTGGGTAACACACTCGCCTATGAACCAGAAGACCCAGGTTCAAATCCCACTTACTACCATTGTGTCCCTGAGCAAGACACTTAACCCTAAGTTGCTCCAGGGGGGACTGTCCCTGTAACTACTGATTGTAAGATGCTCTGGATAAGGGCGTCGGATAAATGCCATAAATGTAAATGCATGACAGGCACCTGGGGAGCAGTGTGTGGGGACAGTGCTTTGCTCAGTGGCACCTCAGTGGCACCTTGGAGGATCGGGATTTGAACCGGCAACCTTCTGATTACGGGGCCGCTTCCTTAACCGCTAGGCCACCACTGCCCCTGGAATGTTCCTTTTATAATACAGAACCTGCACTGTACATTCCTGATGTTTTTATACCGTAACGTCACACAAATCAGTATAATTACATATATGCAGTTGTGTCAAATGAACTCCAAAGGCTACAGAATGAGAAGAGTAGCTGACTCTGCAGCTGGGAGTATACCGTGGTTTAGATCGAATTCCATACAAGATTTCTTTGCTCCCATAGTTCCTCTTTTAGCTAATTGTCTTCACCGTGGCCACACCATGTTGCTGTGGCTGGGAATGACAGGGTCAGAGGAGTCTGATTCAGGGAGGGTGATGCCTCTGCACTCCTGGGGCAGGTGTAAGGGGTGTTGGATTATTTACGTGCTCCGGTTGGAGTCCAAGGAGTGAATAAATTGCTATTGATTTTTAGTTTGTTGCAGCTAAGTGTCTCCGTTGCCTTTGGAGTTAACGTTGGCTAAGAAATAATTTTCTTTAATATGTATCCACATTGGTCTTCCTCTCCTTTTTCTTGTTGCACTTGGTTGCATGCTGAAGACTGTGCCACTTAGGGTCAGCAGGGGAGGTAGATTTGAGGTGGAAGGATGGCTGAGAGAGAAAACCTTCCCTGAGAAGCCACACATTTTCTAATTACCTCAGCTTCATGATTAGATCATTGAGGAGTATATAGACTGAAATGAGCCAGAACACAATGTTATTTAAAGCCCTATTGGATTCATGGCCAGGATGAATTTTTGTAACCTTACATTTGCATTCAGTAGGTCTTTTAGTTTTTTTTTTATCTCACTCCAGATATGTCTTTTCATTCATGTTTCCATTTATTGGTTTCACTGGAGTCTCAGAGAGAGCGAGGACCTTGAGAAATCTGAGCTTTGCCGTGTGTTGGCAGGGAGGAAATTGCCATGTCAATCACAAGTTCTCATATCTCCCAGCAAGCTGTCATGCAAATGAGTGACATAGACGGAGGGAACTGGGGGAGAGAGCAGAAGTAAATCGAGAAAGAGTGCGGGTGTAAAAGAGACAAGTGTTCATTAACTAAGTTAATGTTTCTAATTACATATGGAAAGGTTCCTCTCTGAAACTGCCTGGGATAATGATCATATTATCGCAGACTAAGTATATATGGGGGAAAGTGGAGCACACTGCGCATAATTGTTTGTGGTTCTTGAACATTAACGTTTAAATGAAATTAAGGTGCTTTTATACTCAAGTACGGTGCATGTGAGTGAAATTCTTGTGTGCAAAGAATTATGACAAAAATAACAGACATATGAACAGAGAGAGATAGAGACAGATAATGAAAAGGTAACACACACATTTAGATATATAATTTAAATAATGTGCAAAAGTGTTTTGCACATTTGTGAAAATTGCTGGAGTGGTTGAGTGAAGGGTTGCATGATTTGGTGGGAAAAGTCATATTGTGATTTCTGAGATCAATATTGCGATATGCGATTGCTATATGATAAATGGCAATTGCTTGCATGGCAATAACAACTCACATAAAATGACTAATTATTAGATTTTTACATCACTGCAAATGCGGTTTTCACAATACTGCAGCATCATAAAATTTAATGATAAGTAATAATAAATCAACTTTTTTTTCCCTGAAAAAATATAGGACAGGGTGTTTTAAGTATTGATACAAATTTGTTGCATTTTAAACTTTAAATTCCCACCTGGAATATCACACACCCGCGCTGTTGTACAGGGTGGGTGTGGCTTTGAACGGCCATCGTAAACGGAGTAAAAACTGAGGTGTGTTTTTTTTTTGTTGGATAAACCCTGTGATAAATGCTCTGTATTTATTTGGCCTGCCACGAAAGGACAGAAGGTAGCCCCACAGATATATGTTGTGTATGCGGTGTTCCGGACTGCAGTCTTCAGCCCTGCAGCAGAAAGTCTCCCAGCGCCACTTACAGGTGTGGAGGGGGTTAAAACTGCATTCAGATAACGTTTCGAATAATGCTCCCTGTAGATGCAATTTGTTGTAGAACGTGAAAACCCATTATTACAGAGGGAAAAACATTCAAGTAATGATAGGAACTTATTATCCTTGATATTATTAGAAAAATATGTAGCCATAAAGATTAAACATATTACATGTATTCATATTGTTTGCTTTGAAATACAGTTTAGAATGCACAGTTTAGAATGCACATAGTGAATATTTTTATGTCATTATAGACTGTTCAAAAAAGTAAAGGGAACACTTAAACCACACAATGTAACTGCAATTCAATCACACTTCTGTGAAATCGAACTGTCCACAACACTGATTAACAATCAATTTCTCATGCTGTTGTGCAAATGGAATAGACATCAGGTGGAAATTATAGGCAATTAGCAAGACGTCCCCAATAAAGGCGTGGTCCTGCAGGGGGTGACCACAGACCACTTCTCAGTTTCTGGCTGATGTTTTGGCCACTTTTGAATGCTGGTGGTGCTTTCACTCTGGTGGTAGCACGAGACGGTGTCTACAACCCACACAAGTGGCTCAGGTAGTGCAGCTCGTCCAGGCTGGCACATCAATGTGAGCTGTGTCTGTCAGTGTAGTGTCCAGAGCATTGAGACTGACCAGGATATCAGGAGACATGGAGGAGACCGTAGGATGGCAACAACCCAGCAGCAGGGCCGCTACCTCCGCCTTTATACAAGGAGGAGCACAGTCAGAGCCCTGCAAAATAACCTCCAGCAGACCACAAATGTGCATGTGTCTGCTCAAACGGTCAGAAACAGACTCTGTGAGGGTGGTATGAGGGCCTGACATCCACAGGTGGGGGTTCTGCTTACAGCCAAACACCGTGCAGCACGTTTGGCATTTGCCAGAGAACACCAAGATTGGCAAATTCGCGGCTGGTGCCCTGTGTTCTTCTGCCTGCGAGACAAACGTATTGATGCTATGGACTTCCCACCCATTCACCAGACCTTAATCCATTTGACCACATCTGGTCATGTCTCGCTCCATCCACCAATGCCACGTTGCACCACAGACTATTTAGAAGTTGGCGGATGCTTTATTTGAGCAGTGTAGTTTAATTAAATTGAATGCACGTTACAAGTTATGAGTGTGTCTGTGCCCCTGCATATACTCCCTCAGGATTTGCACGAGAGCCTCTCTTTGATCCATTTTCTCAGAATTAATGTTTTATTGTTCAGTCAATTATTAGACCCTGGAATAATTTCATGGTTCGCTTCAGTCGAGGAGTGAATAGCCACTTAAACCGTGCGCTGGTGGTCTCTGACCAACACTCTTATTAGAAGCTGCAGAAGGTGCTAAGAACTTCATGTTTCTCCTGGTGTCAGGTATATTAGATGGACGACAAACTTGTATGCCTGCTGGTGATCTAATACACCGCGGACACAGGTGAGGGACATATCAAGGACAGACATGCGGAAAGGAACAAACAAAAACCAGAATGGAACAGGACAGGTGGTGTTGGAGAGAGGCCTTCTTTCTCTTCTGTGCTGGATGGGGGTATCACTAGGGTGGAATGGTCCTGTTTTTATAGATGGTGCTGGTTTTTCAGACTGTTTCTTGTGCTTACCTGTCATTTTGTGTCTATCACTTTATCAAATGTGCACTCTTTCTTACTTACACAAATCCACATGTGTAAAGCAATTTTAATTATATAACTAATAAGTAGAATGAATACAAAATCAACTGAAGATTTCTTTTTCCATGTGATGTCGGTTTTAAGATGCATTCAGTGTGTAGAGGTGGAAATTTAAAACTAGATCATATGCTATTTTTGACTTCTATTTTGAAGACACTAAAAAGACAATGGGGCTGGAGCATGTTCAATAGTCAATGGCATCCTCATGATATATGCAAACAGATTAAAAACTAGCTGATGAGAAACTAGCTAACCTTTCTGTTGGTGTGTCACAATCATTATGTTTTTGTAAAAATGGGAAGGTCCCTATGATTAAGACGCACACTACTTCCTTGTTGTGAATTATTTCAATCTGTGCCCAGCAATGCGAACCAGATGGCAGATTATTTCACCCCAGAGTTGTCCAAAAATGCACCAAAAGTGTGTGACAAAGAAACTGAATTGAGTTTCAGTTTGAAATAGTTGCGGTTTATGAGAGATTATCATGTATGAAAAAGGGGGACACTGAGTGAAGAAGTGACTGCTTACTAGGAAGATCAAGCCACCAGCCCTCTTTATTGGGCCGTGCTACAGTATACATTTGCTCCGTATGCATGTCTTCTCCTCCCTTTCCCTCATCTCTCCAGCATGCATCAGTCATTCCCCTTCTGTGATGCTCCTTAGGTGCAACAGGCTGCACTCCTGCCAGTTTTTAATTAGCCACGTTAATGACCCGCTCATGTCCCGTTCCCAGGCGCTCTGAAGGGCTCCTTACTGATAATGGATCAACGTGTGCAGTCCAGAGCCTCTGCGCTATCTCAGCCTGTTACAGAGCGGATTCCCATTCTACCGTCCGAATGGCCAACACGCACGTCACCGCCGAGGCCACGCTCGGGGTTGACGTATCTAATGTTTTTTAAGAGGCCGGTAATTATGTCCCTAACCTTCCATGATGTACAAAATGTACGTTCATTTTGTTCGATTATTACAGTGACCCCTCCGATGTTACTCAGCTCTTGTATCATGTGTGCTTCTGAATAAGGCCGGTGAAGAAAATGGTTTATGTGGTCCCAGCTGAAGAATACAAGACCTCCTGTAAAGCTGGTTCAGCTGTGGGACCCGTCCACTTAAAACCCACTAAGTAGGAGGTAATATGAGGTAATAATACATTTCGGTTGTGTGTTATAGGCTTATCATCTGTAGCAGTTTAGCAGTTGACTTTATTTGCATATTCCCCATTCTTTTCTGCGCCACCGAGTTCCGTGTTCCAGTGGCCTCATCACGCCGCAGCGGGTGGATTAATAACGCTGGGAAGGAAGCAGGGTGGCATATTTCCTGCCTCCTCGCTCCGCTGGCCGTCGACTCTGATGAATGATGTGGCCTGAATCAATTTGGCCATTGATCTGGAGATAATCCTCCTCCTGGACATCAGGCCTGGGTCCTTCTCTTTCGCTCCTTGTCTGGGATAGATGGATGGCGATCACTCACTTTCAGTTTCTCGCCGAGCGTCAGTGCCCCCTTTTTCTCCAGGTTCAGACGTGAGCTGATGCCCCACCCGCATCGCCCTGTTGTGGAATTGGGGAATAAATCTTATTTAGTGTTATGTGTGGAGAAATTAGAGGCCGTGGACCTGGATATGTTTTTTTTTTTCATTCTTTTCCAATCTGTGCTTATGTTTTATTGCTAATCAATAGAAAAACTAAATGTGCAGCGACTCACTGGCTGCCGTTTTATGTACCAGAAGAGTAACGCAAACCAATCAGAAGGCCGTGGGCCTTTTTTTTTTTTTTTTGGGTCCAGTTACACTGATTCTAGGAGGTGCATGCTGACTCTGCATGCTGCCTGTCTATAGAGCGAGAGCAAAAGAAATGCACAAGTTTTTATGTTTATTACATGGTTCGAAATTTTTCTTACAGCTACCAAATTTATGCGATTTCTAAGTATAAGCCATCAGCACTTGACAAGCATGAATGTTCCAGTCAGTGTCATTGCTATGCAACAGTTTTCTTAAAATGTCATTTTTGGAGTGGCCGCTACGTTCTAATTACGTAGGATAACATTGAGTGTAAACCTGTAGTCACCCGGCTACTGGTTCAGTTTTTAGTAATCTCACGACTGGATTACTGTAACTCCCTTCTAGCTGGTCTACCACTATGTACCATCCGACCTCTACAACTACTACAAAATGCAGCAGCATGACTAATCTTCAACCTTCCCAAATTCTCCCATACCACCCCTCTGCTACGTTCCCTCCACTGGCTCCCAGTAGCTGCACGCATCAGGTTCAAAATACTGATGCTGGCCTACAAAGCCAAACATGGAGTAGCACCATCCTACCTCACAGCCCTTATTACACCTCACACTGCACCTCGTTTACTCCGAGCCTCCAGTACTGCTCACCTGGTCCCTCCATCTCTGAAGGTAAAAGGAAGACGTTCATCTAGACTCTTCTCCGTCTTGGCCCCTTGGTGGTGGAATGAACTTCCCCTCGAGGTCAGAACAGCTCAGTCACTGACTATTTTCAAACGGCAGCTTAAGATCTTCCTCTTTAGAGAATATTTAGATGAACTTGTAACCTTCTTATTGTCTGACTTTATATAGAAACTACAACAGAGTGAATAATAAGATTGTATTCATAGTTGGGGTCCTAATGAACCAGAATTTATCACTTCATCCATGGTAACATGGAAGCACGTTGTAAGTCGCTCTGGATAAGGGAGTCTGCCAAATGCCTTAAATGTAAATGAACTGGGTTTTATGATTATCCCTGGTCCTTTTTTTGGATCTAGTTCATTTTGATTATCCTTTTCTCTTTTTATCTCTTTTTCTTCTGCTTTCTACTCTCTCCATCCTGTCCTGAATGATATAAACTCTTCCATAATTTTTTTTTCTTTTTCATAAGCACTTCCCATCTCTCCCTTTCTCTATCAATCTCTTCTGCACCTGCTCCTCTCCTGATGTCCCCTCGCTCTCTCTCTCTCTTTCTCTCTGTCTGTCTCGCTCTCTGTTCCTCTCGGTCTGGCTCCAGCTCTAAACAGTCCCCAGACTGGCTTTCCTCAGATGCTGCAGTTGAGAATTAAGCCAATCTGTCTTCATATTACTGCCTGTGTGCGGCCTCAGATTCATCTGGCTGCCTGCCACTCCATCCCCACACACACACACACACACACACTCCGTGTGAGTGGCAGCTCCACACCTCTCCCTCACTCTTCCCCCTTGCTCAGAATCTCTGTCAGGGGAATTTAGCGGTAAATAACACACATTTCATTATGCTTAGAGTCGATTCATACTGGCAGTAGATTATTTTTCCTCGTCCTTTTCCAGTGGCTTGCTTTCCTGTTGCGAGTCGAGGAGAGTGCATTCCGTCTTGGGGAATTAGTCTTCGTGTATCTGTCAGGTGTACGGGTATGTGGGATATACACATCATAGCGACTCAATTCAATTTCAGTGGGATTGAGAGAGGGCAAAGTCGCACAGCCTCGATTCAATTTAGATTCTGTTGTCTTTTTCGTTCTTCTCTTGCTTTTCATTTTTGGGATGGATGTGGCTAAATCATGGTCTGGGGAGGGTAAGACTTGCATAGAGGTCTTATTAAAGGGAGATGACAGGCTTGGCTGTTGTGTCCTGCAGTAAGATCAGACCTCATTTTGACACTAGGCTCAGGACAGGAGCATATAGACCTTGGCCGTGGTGCTCAAATTAGCTTGGGTGCTTTTAAACAATTTCCCATAAGCATAAAAAAAATGATCATTTTCTGAGCACACTGTTCCATTTTTGAACACGCTGTATTACAAGCAAAGATAATAAAGTGGAATGCATTAGGATTGTAGGGGATAGGACCTTGTGCTTAATGTTGCCAGATTGGGCATAGTTCTGATAAAAAAATTCTATTTGATTCAGCAGGATAGATGCAATGATCTGGACCAGCCTAAAAATAATATGCAGAAAAACATGTAACATGCTAGTAAATCTGCAGGATGACCGTACGTACATTTCTTTCCAGCAAGCAGAGCTCCAGCGCTGTCTTTGTCTGAAACAAGTAACAGCGATGTAGGCCTCTGTCTGCACTGACTGCACATTTGATCACAGCATGACAGAAAAAAGGGCATCACTGAAATATTAATGAGTCCTGCACAAGGCTTAGTGCAGTTCATGGGACACGTTGGTTCTGAAGAACCCATCAGGTCAAGCCCCACTGTTCCATAATCTGCCTTGGCAGAGCAAACGATTGCTTTCTGTCGCTATCCATGGCTGACAGAAAAACTCAGGCAATTGGTGAGCGCCAGGGTGCTGTCGGCTCACCGAGCGCTCCCATGATGAAACATGACAAAAGAGGAATTTAGCCCATTTGTTCTCCTCCAGGATGGGGATTGAAAACAATAAGAGCGGATTATGGAGATCCTGCTGACAGCTCTCCAGCATCTCCCAGCAGCCCTCTGTGACACCAGCGCTCCTCCCGGTTTAAATTCGGTCAAGGAGCATCTGATTAACACCTCAATCATGCCTCAGTGTTTGCTGAGACAGCTCTTATCCCTGGAATTTATTCTTTTTTTCTCGCAGTAGTTTGGAGTTTATGGATAGAGACACAATCTCCGTTCTGACTGTTCCCGCAACATGTGAATCATATTGAAATGTATAAATGTAAGTATGTGATTGTGTCTGTAGATCAGTGATTTAATGGTTCTTCTGGATTTTCAGAGCAACCATGTGCCTTTATTGTGTGCTAATGCTATTTTAATAACTAGCAGTTTAATGTCAGCGGTCCTAGATGCTTATTAGTGTCTATTAAGTTTAACAAGCCCTCCACTGCAGGGCTTCAGACTTTTTGCACTGATGCACCATTTTTATGTCTCTGCAGAAGTTAGGTGCACAATATTTTTGACGGCATTGCATTTAAAAACAAGTTTCCTTTTTTTTTTTTTTTTTTCATTGCTGTCTATATAGGCAATATTGACTTGTAAATGATTAACTAACAATTTGGTTAACATAAAGTTCTTTATTTGAAGCACAAATCTGCAACAAAGGTAATTTACTGAAAATGTGTTGGTGCTTAAAGTGCTCCACTGAGCCGAAATGAAAATGTAAGTTTACTCAACATCACCCTGGTTCTTCTGAAAGCAGGAGTGAGGTATTTCACTACGGGAAGGCCAATGTTTAACGTGCAACGTTTACTTGGGTTTGCTAGCTTTTATTGATACTTTATCCATGGCTACAGTGCAGTTGCAGCACCCCTCACTTCTGTCACAAAGCCTTCTTCCCATTTGTTTCAGATGACCCCAGTGGCCATTAAAGCCTTCCCTGTGTTAATGTTTCACCACTGCTTCAGTCCTTCAGCACCCAGACCCAGCTCTCCCCTTCATCATGAAGGTGGACGTTTCAGACGTGGGTGCTGGCGCTGCCCTGTCTCAATGGGTGCCAGACCAGAAGTGTCATCCATGTTGCTAGTTCAGCAGGGCTATGGGGTGGGGGACCATGAGCTGCTGTCAGTCAAATGGGCTTTAGATGAGTGGCAACAGTGGTTACAGAGCTATGACACCCCTACCCAGTCTGGACCGATCATCAGAACCTAATGAAAGTGAAAGTGAAGTGATTGTCCATGTGATACACAGCACAGCACATGGTGCACTGTTATGAGCTGGACTAGGGGCTCCGGCCCATAACAAAAGAAAGGACAAAAACGTAAACCTACTAAAATGAAACGAAGAATTTTAACAAGCACACAACAAGAGCGACTTACAATCAGTAGTTACAGGGACAGGGTTAAGTGTCTTGCTCAGGGACACAATGGTAGTAAGTGGGATTTGAACCCGGGTCTTCTGGTTCATAGGCGAGTGTGTTACCCACTAGGCTACTACCACCCCTCACCTCAGTGGCACCTTGGCGGATTGGGATTCGAACCCACAACCTTCTGATTTACAGGGCCGCTTCATTAACCGCTAGGCCACCACTGCCCCCTCATCTCCATTCATCCCAGATCCCATAATTTCTCCCTGCTACATCATGGGGCCTCTCCGGTGGTCCCTGGAGACACAGATTCGGGAAGCACAGGCAGCCGACACCAGCCCCTCCAACGTTCCCCTTGTATGTCTCCGGACCGTACCAGACGGTAGTTCTGCAATAGGTTCACTCTTCTGCCTTATCCGGCCACCCAGGGCACCACCAAACACAAACTTTCATCCACCGGGCTTTCTGGAGGCCATCACTGCCCAAAGACATCCCGGCCTTTATCAATGCCTGTAAGGTGTGTAACAGGGCAAAAAATCTACCTCTCCTCCATTTTGGGCCCCTTCACTCCCTACCAATTCCTTGACACCCATGGACGCACTTGATTTGATCACTGGTGGAGCTCACCAACTCAGATAGCAGACCCACAGGAAACAGCCCTTTTGAGCTGGCACTTAGGTTCATAGGGCCATTCCGGATCTTCAAACGTATAAATCCTGTCACCTATTGCCTCTAGCTCCCTCATCTCTCTGAATCCACCCAGTATTCCACGTCAGCCGACTACAGCCTTTCATCTCCTCTCCTGCTCCGCCACGTGTCATTGGATGCCCATCAGAGATGTGAACAATTGGGGCAGTGGTGGCCTAGCGGTTAAGGAAGTGGCCCCGTAATCAGGAGATTGCCGGTTCAAATCCCGATCCGCCAAGGTGCCACTGAGGTGCCACTGAGCAAAGCACCGTCCCCACACACTGCTCCCCGGGCGCCTGTCATGGCTGCCCACTGCTCACTCAGGGTGATGGGATAAATGCAGAGGACAAATTTCACTGTGTGCACCGTGTGCTGTGCTGCTGTGTATCACATGTGACAATCACTTCACTTTGAATTGTGCATTGTTGCAGTGTAGAACATAATCGATTATATTATAATGATGCTGCTTGGTAATACTTGAATAAAGCGCCACTCAGCGGGCTTATGCACGCACCATGGTCAGAATGGAAATTTGTTGAACTTTGACTGCTGCACTGATTCATCATTAATCAAGGTATTAATATTCAGAATTGAATCGATTCATGAGACTTGTCAAGGTTCACACCCCTAACAGATATAATGCTCAGCTTCTTTTTAAACAGTGCACTACCCAGTCCCCAGGAGCTTCACATTCTGGTTTATCTGCCAATGTCTGATACCAGTAGTCACTCAAGCATATTGTAGATACAGGCTCAATTAGAATATGAACTAGAAAAGACACAAAGTGATCGATTCGTTTAGTTTGATCCTCACTGCAGAAATTCATATCACTTTGCTCTGTCGCTCTGCTTTCCTGGCTACATCAGAGGCATGTTGATATTTGTATGCATGTTTTTATTATATGTAAACATTTTAGATTTTAATATTTCTGTAGTTACAGCTTTTATGTTTTTGTTGAGCAGACATATTTAATGACGATTGTAATTTGTAGGTTTATAAGTAGGGGCTCTAGGGGGAAAGGAAGCTGACCTTTAATCGGAAGGTTGTCTATTTAAAATCCGGAACCGCCAAGGTGCCACTGAGGTCACCTTGATTAAGGTACCATCCCCACCCACTGCTCCCTGGGTGCCTTTCATGGCTGCACACTACTGCCTAAGGTGATTGGATAAACGTCACCGTGTGCTGTGCTGCAGTGTTTCACAATGACAATCACTTCACTTTCCAAGTAGTCTGGCCACCTATGCTTCCACCTGATTGTTAGATACACTTTGTCACATTTGCCTGATGTGTACTGCCATTGCCTCATTGTGTTTCTGAATACAGTTGAAGAAACGTTTGTTGAAGAGTGTCACTGCTGGGCAACAAGTAATCAGTCAGCACCTTTCTTAATGACCAGAGCAGGAAACTGTTCTCTGCTCATTTAGTGGCAATCAGAACTAGGAGTGCCCCCACTGTGTGAGAGTCAACGAGATTTACACATGCAATTTCCTGCCACAGTTGAGCCTGAATAAGTCTGGATCTTGTGTATGTGAACATCTATGAGTCAGTGTGTACATGTTTGTGTGGGACTTTGAGGCTTGATTATGGTGGCTTTGCTTTAAAGTGGGGCAGTGGTGGCTCTGAATCCCGATCCGTCAAGGTACCACTGAGGTGCCACTGAGCAAAAGCCCGTCCCCAGGTGCCTGTCATGGCTGCACACTGCTCACTCAGGGTGATGGGTTAAATGCAGAGGACACATTTCACTGTGTGCACAGTGTGCTGTGCTGCTGTGTATCACAATGACAATCACTTCACTTTATCACTTTAAATTATGATTAGTTATTGCGTCACAAACACCAAAATATGCTGGTTGTTCATACTAACTGTAAAAAGATATGGATGCCATATCTTTCCATTGTTTTGGCCACCATATTGTCAAACTTTGAGCCATTCTCATTCTTGCATTAAAGTGAAGTGAAGTGAACGTAAAGTGATTGCCATTGTGAAACACGGTACACACAACCAAATGTATCCTCTGCTTTTAACCCATCACCCTTAGTGAGCAGTAGGGAGCCATGACAGGTGCCCAGGGAGAAGTGTGCTCAGTGGCACCATAGTTGCACCTTGGTGGATCGGGATTCGAATCAGCAACCTTCTGATTACGGTTCGAATACCGATCCCTGGACAATAAATCTAACTTCAGCGGACTATCCAGCAAGAATATAGAGACTGCTGCGACAGAATTCCGGATGCCGCCATTCGGCTAGATGGGCTTACTGCGTCTCGTGCCGACATGAATGCAGTGCTGTGCGGTAAGACCTGCAGCGGCGGCCTGTGTGATTACATAAGCACAGAATGGACTGAATGATTTCTACGCACGATTCAACACACAGAACAACATGACTGTGAGGAAATCCAGCCCTCCTCCCAGGGACAGTGGTTGTCTAGTTTGGGGCAGTGGTTGCCTAGCAGTTAAGGAAGTGGCCCCGTAATGAGAAGGTTGCCGATCAAATCCCAATCTGCCAAGGTGGCACCTCAGTGGTACTCTTCGCAGAGTTAACTCACAAAAGGCTGCTGGACCAGACAACATCCCTTGAGGATGCTCAGAGAATATGCAGACCATCATCAACATCTCACTGAGCACCGCCGTCATTCCAACGTGTCTCAAGGCCACCACCATTATTCCCGTGTCGAAGAAGTCTTCAGCGTCGTGCCCCGTTGCACTTACACCCATCATGATGAAGTGCTTCGAGAGGCTGGTCATAAAACATATGAAGACCCTGCTGCCCTCCACCCTGGACCCACTGCAATTCGTTCGGGCCGCTCCACGGACGATGCCATCGCCACAATCTGACCTGCACCTACCTGGACAATAAGGACACATAAGCATGTATACTGTTCATAGACTTCATTTCAGCATTCAACACCATCGTTCCTCAGCACCTGGTCACGAAGCTGAGCCTGCTGGACCTGAACACCTCCCTCTGCAGCTGGATCTTGGACTTCCTGACTGAGACACCTCAGTCTGTCCGGATCAGGAACAGCATCTCCAGTCCACCCTGCTGACCCACGACTGTGCAGAGATGCACAGCTCCAACCACATCATCAAGTTCACCGATGACATGACTGTTGTGGGTCTCATCATCAAGAGACTGACAGACTGGTGAAGGTGAACAATCTATTTCTGAACATGGACAGAATGAAAGAGATGATTGTTGACTTCAGAAGGGAGGGATCACTCTCCAGTGAATATTGATGGATCTTGTGTGGAGATTGTCAAGTTAGAACACCTAGAGGAGAACTTCTCCTGGACTCTCAACCACAGCTCAACAGCCAAGAAAGCCCAGCAGCGTCGCTACTTCTCTATCTCCCACCACCCATCCTCACCACCTACAACCCATCAGACACATGAACACTCAGAAACTTTCCACTCTGGACTGACACACACACTCACACTAGCTCTGTTATATTGTTATTAGGGCTGTCATTAGATTAAAATATTTAATAACGATTATTCTCATGTTTGCCATAGTTAACTCACAATTAATCGCACATTAATCACAGCTTTTAAGTCTTTCCTAAACATCCTGTTTTTAGTACTCTTATCAACATAGGAGTAGACAAATGTTTGCTTCGTGCAGATTAATGTCTTTTTAATTCAAAAATAATCTTGCACCTGTGTTTACAATTAACTAAAAAATATTACAAAATTACATTTAAACACAATTTTTAATAAATTAAATGGAACATTGCAATTCAGAATTACATTTCTGCTGTAGCTTATACTTGAATAAAACTGTAGCTTATACTTGTGACCCCAAGATAACTGTGATTACTGACCGGTGTCCAGTAATCTCTGGTGAGCACAACCGAGCTGGCTTGTCTCAACGTCTCCTCCAGCCTTCTCGTGTTGAAACAAGTTGTGCGGTCGTTGGATGCGACGCAAATTATTTCAAGCAGACCCTCGTCCTCTACTATGTTAATCGGCCTGCAAGCTGTAGCTACCCATTTAGCTATGGCTTCTGAAATGTTGTTGCTTGAGAAAACTAGCCAGTGTGGTCTGCCTTCGGCGAGGTGGAGGAGCGCTGTTCCCATCAGCTGTGTGCTTGGCTAGCAAGTGGTATTTTAGACTCGGTGTGCTCCGGTCATAGCTTAGTTCACATTGACATTACGTACAAATCACTTTAGTTTTGTCGACTGAACCGTCTGGTAGTGCTTTCAATCTGAACTTCCCATTCAAAATACTTTGTGATTTATCCATTTCTGCTAATCGAAAACCTCATTGATTTATAAGAACGTGCTTCCCAACCCAGAAAAACTACAGGCCGCAGTGGCACGCGCAATGCGCATGCGTTAATCGTGCATCAAAAAAATTTATGGCGTTAAAAGAATCTTGTGTTAACTCATTATTAACGCGTTAACTTTGACAGCCCTAACTGTAATGTTTTCTATTAATGCACCATTCCATTTTACACTACAGTATTTGCACTCTTACTTTGCACATGTATTATTCATTTTACTAGTTTATGCTTATTCATGTTTTTCTTGCACTGCCTGTCCCCCTGTAATGATAACAGTGTCCCCTGTCCCCCCAGTTTGTACTTTATGTAACCCAGTTTGCCTGTCACACGTGCACTTTATGTCAGGATGTAACTGTGTTTAATCGTTTAAATATTACATGTAGCACCAGGTTTCGGAAAAACGTTTCACTATGTACTGTCTAACAAGTATGTAGCTGAAATGACAATAAAGCTCAACTTGAACATTCAAGTTATCTGCCCATCAAATAACTTGATTTACAGTATGTGTTCTGTCGTATGGCAATGTACATCACAAAAATATTGCAAGATCTTTTTTCCCAATACTCAAAGCTTAGTTCACTTTTGGTACAACAGGCTGTGTTCTGTACAATCAAAACCAATAAATAAGATAAAATGAATAGACAATTGTAATAATTATCACTGTGCATCACATTCTAATGGTCCTAATACATTTCTAAATGTTTTATTTATGTATAAAAAAAAAAAAAAAAAAAAAAAAAAAACACTATTTACATTAACATTGTACATTCATGTCCTGGTCTAGGTTTCTCATTATGTCTTGTTTGATTTGAGGAATATTTTCAGATCAGCCATTTTCCATTTCTGCATTTATCTCTCGCCTCTGGTGCCAATGAAAAGGTTGACTCATTCCAATTAAAATAATAAGCAGAAAGGATAACCAGGGGAAAATACTTTTGCACCAAATCTCAGTTATCTTAATGAAGGGTTTAGGGGATTTGCAGCAAGTGTCTGTGCGGGCAGAATTTTAAAGTTGTCTGTAAAAGTTGCCCTCTCCATTCCTGTGTCACCTGCCCCCCTCCATAACTTTATCAGTCCCCATATGCAGGATATACTTTTCCATCTAGTGCGCTCTGTCCGTCCTCTGTCATTTCTTCCCTTCTCCCCTTATACACACCTGCACAACGAGCAATTGTCTACCTATCATTTGTACTTTGCTTGTATTTATTTTTCATTTGACAATGTATTCATTTTAATTACAAGTGTGTACAGACACTTTAAACATTATAATCTCTCTGTCTCTCTAGTGTTTGTGCGCTTTAACTCCAGTCATGGCTTTCCAGTGGAGCTGGAGAGAGGGGCAAGTGTGGCCGAGCTGAAGGAGGAGGTGGGCCGTCAGCAGGGTGTCCAGCCAGATCAACTCAGGGTCATCTTCGCTGGGAGAGAGCTGCTCAGCAATTGTACACTACAGGTGAGGACATGGCATCTCACTCAATCACAGTATCCCTTATTTTCCTAATCACATTCTCATTCACTCTACCATCATCTAATGACTCACTCACGCTCTCATTCACTATACCATCATCTAATGACTCACTCACGCTCTCATTCACTCTACCATCATCTAATGACTCACTCACTCTCACCCTCTCATTCACTATACCATCATCTAATGACTCACTCACGCTCTCATTCACTCTACCATCATCTAATGACTCACTCACTCTCACCCTCTCATTCACTATACCATCATCTAATGACTCACTCACGCTCTCATTCACTATACCATCATCTAATGACTCACTCACGCTCTCATTCACTCTACCATCATCCAATGACTCACTCACTCTCACCCTCTCATTCACTATACCATCATCTAATGACTCACTCACGCTCTCATTCACTCTACCATCATCCAATGACTCACTCACTCTCACCCTCTCATTCACTATACCATCATCTAATGACTCACTCACGCTCTCATTCACTCTACCATCATCTAATGACTCAATCACTCTCACACTCTAATTCACTCTACCATCATCTAATGACTCACTCACGCTCTCATTCACTCTACCATCATCTAATGACTCACTCACTCTCACACTCTCATTCACTCTACCATCATCTAATGACTCACTCATTCTCACCCTCTTATTCACTCTACCATCATCTAATGACTCACTCACTCTCACACTCTCATTCACTCTACCATCATCTAATGACTCACTCACTCTCACGCTCTCATTCACTCTACCATCATCTAATGACTCACTCACGCTCTCATTCACTCTACCATCCTCTAATGACTCACTCACTCTCACGCTCTCATTCACTCTACCATCATCTAATGACTGACTCACTCTCATGCTCTTTCACTCTACCATCATCTAATGACTCACTCACGCTCTCACCCTCTCATTCACTATACCATCATCTAATGACTCACTCACGCTCTCATTCACTCTACCATCATCTAATGACTCACTCACTCTCACCCTCTCATTCACTCTACCATCATCTAATGACTCACTCACTCTCATGCTCTCATTCACTCTACCATCATCTAATGACTGACTCACTCTCACGCTCTTTCACTCTACCATCATCTAATGACTCACTCACGCTCTCACCCTCTCATTCACTATACCATAATTTAATAACTCACTAACTTACACCCTCCCTCATTCCCTCAATCACACTCTCATTCACTATACAATCATCTAATGACTCACTCATTCCCTCCTTCACACCCTCCCTCATTCCCTCCATCACACTCTCATTCACTACGATTATCTAATGACTCACTCACTTACACCCTCCCTCATTCTGTCAGTCACTCCCTCATTCACTCTACAATCATCTAAGGACTCACTCACTCACTCACTCGCTCACTCACTCACTCACTCATGCGTACCCTCCCTCAGTCACTTCTTTATACTCCTCTTTCCCTTTCCCCCTCTCTCTCCCCCAATGCTCTCAGCCTTTTCTGTTGTGTGGGCAGTGAGTCTGACAGCATAAACAGAGCCTGGGGATCTCCTGAACTTTAGTCCACAGCACTTCATTAATTCTGACCTTCTTAATTATGCATTAAAACAACCTAGCATCTGAGGACATGCTCTCAGTTTCTCTAACACACACAGACACTCATACATACATAAACTCCCACTCCCACATCAACATAAAACTAGTTGCAACATTAATAATAACTGTTATCTTTGTCTAGCACTTGTCATGAATTTTGCAATTCAAAGTGTTAAGTAAACCCTCATTAAAAAGGCCCATTAGATTTCCTCCCTGTGGCTTATGGTTCCCTGGGCTGAGAGGCATTACACCATCTTGCAGAGTCTGTCCTCTGCCCCTTGTGGATGAGCTAAGGCTTTTAAACCCTTTATCTTCACCCATTCTACCTTTTACCTCATTCATAAAAAATGCAGTTACAAAATAATAAAGATGATATTTATATGGGGCTGATTCCTGAGCATTTAAGGCATTAAAATGGTCAGTTCCTCTGAATTCTGCTGTTTTGTTTTGATCTTGAGTCCCTTTCGCTTTCATGGAAATTAAATTTTCAGATTCATTTTTGGGGTTTCAGACAAGGCCTTTTGATCACCATACTAAGCGTTCATTAAGAGCTGTCAGTGTCTTCATTTTGGTCTCTGCGGGTTTTGTCTTAATAACCATTCCCTTTTGGGAATGATTACATCCTTCAGCTATGCAGGCTGTGCCTGTCTTCCCCAGCTGCTGTGCTGCAGAAGATGATATAGACAGTGATGGGACAGACACCGAGCCACCTATCATGCCATGTGAAGTGATGAGAAATAGCCTGCATGTGGCTTTGTGTCATTATAAAGAGGCATGAGGTAGTTTAGTATGCTGTGAGTGGGTTCAAGCTGAAGTCATGTGAACTTTGACACGCCCACACCTCCACCATCTCCGGACAACTTTGTGCTGCCAAGAACACAATAATACTCAAAGCTTCTGTGTCTGGCATGCTTGGCTTCACACTTGACAGCAGGTCTCATTGTTTGATGTCCCCATGAGTTTAGTCGATATCTTAAATTACATATGAAGACCTTTTGTATTTGAATTGAATGGTCCATGCAGCTCCATGTGAGTTTAGGTCAGTGAGGAGTATAGACAATATTAACTTATCTAAAAATATATGTATTATTATTGTTAACAATCAAATAATATTAACACTGAAGGAATAGTGTTAAATATTAAAGAGACATAAAGGCAAATTATATCCACAAAGAATCCAATTCAGATTAACATGTAAAACAGAACATGGGCACAATGAATTGTCTGCATTTTATGCAGAATAAACAACAATTAATCTCTCCTAAGCATCTCTTATGAATATATAGCTAGGTGGTAGTAGCAGTCAAACAAATTAGAATGTATTCGTGGAGGATCCTTTACTTTAGTTGATATAAAGTTGCATTTTGCATTATAATTTCCTGTACACAGTATTTTAAACAGACTAAATTTGCTTGTGCTCTTAGGCTTTCTCTTGTGAAACGTAGTTTTCTGAACAGTGAAAATAGACTGAGATTATAGCCTGAGATACTAATGTGTGCATTCTGAATCAAATTCACAATTCATTAGGCGAGATCACTTAGTTCAGGTGAGATCACCTGGAACCCTTCAGCAGTGTCCTGCAGCATAGCATTCGTTTGACTTCGTTCATCCACACGGGTTCCTGCGCACTTCCCGGCGCCTGACATGCATTCTCAGCAATAAAGGAAACGGTTGGAGAACGTGTCTGTTGCTGAGTGGCACCCGGGTGGGAAGCACTAATGAGTTATTATGTTGGTGCTTAGCGTTGGACTCTTTGTCGTGAGCGGCGCACAGTTTGATGCTGTAATCGGCTAATCCCACTGCACATTTCACCTGTTCCCACCTCTTCACTGCGGTTTTAATTACCCTGTTCAGAACTCAGCGGTCAAATATTTACCCGCTCAGATTCATGCCTCCGCACCAGCTGTTGCTTCTCTGAACTTCCTGTACCTGGCAGTTTCACAGCAAACAAAGACAAGCCGTTAGAAACCATATAGAGACCTACACAGGTGATCTTCCTTCAAAGGAGAGCATTGCAGACTGCGGGCCATTTCTTGCTGTCAGAAGTATCTAATCTCATCCAGCACCCCAGGTCACTACTGATCTGGTTTTTTGAAAGTTAAAGAAAGTGAAAGTGCAGCGCAGCACATGGTAACAAAACAAAATGTGTCCTCTGCTTTTAACCCATCACCCTTGGTGAGCAGTGGACACCCATGACAGGTGCCCGGGGAGCAGTGTGTGGGGACGGTGCTTTGCTCAGTGGCATCTCAGTGGCACCTTGGCAGATCGGGATTCGAACCGGCAACCTTCTGATTACGAGGCCGCTTCCTTAACCACTTGGCCACCACTGCCCGTCATCAGTGGTCATCATTGTGGTCTGTCACAATATCCCTAACTTATTGTGAGTAGTTTAGATGCATCTGACTGGTTGCATTTGAATTTAGGTGCATAATAACTAATGATACTGTTGTGTGAGGGTGCGCTGTTTTCTCTTTTCCCCCATCCTATTGAGACTACTATGTTTGAGACCAAACGTTGAGACCAAGACAAGATCAAGACTGGTCTCGAGACACACATCACAACCCTTGGTCTCAGATAATGCTTTGGATGGAAATGTAAGCAGTTTCTCTTTCTGCAGCAGGACCACTACTATTTACTACACACTTGGATGTCAACTTTTAGTTTGTTGTCCTTGAAGTGGTCAAAATAGGTGAGACCTGGACCAGGCTCCAGTGTTAAGAGGTCTTCCACTCTCTTGAATGCCACACCTTGTTGCAGGATGCTGTGGTTTTTGAGTTTTGGAGAAAATCTGGAAAGGTGTGTGACCATGCCCAGTATCGTATCCATCTCTGCTCTGTTGCTTTAATGGTTTTGTCTTGCTGAGGTGAGGCTGGATGCCCCTTCTTGAGAGCCTATGCCCAAATTGATTCAGTTTTATCACTCTCTACCAAAGACAACTCGGTCCCTAATCATTGTTCCATTACAAACATAAAATTTGTGGCAGGAAAATATGGGGATTGAATTTTTCAGGCTTTAAATTTGTCTGTTGCAAGAGTTCATGTATTGTGTCCCTTTCTTTTTTCCAGATCCATGAAAGAAAATAACTTTCTGTCTCTTGTTAAGAGTGCAGTGGTCCAGAGACCATGTTCACAAAATATTTTTCCATCTATTCGGTACTGACAGAATATAAACTGTAAAAAACCTACAGTCTCTGTCAAAAGTCTTGTTGCTTGTGTACAAATTGACCTCAAGTGCCAATGAAATATATTTCTAATCAAGATTTTTTTTACAAGAATTGGCTCATTTTATTCCCAACAGCTTTTGTAATAATGTTTCAGTGCAAAACAAAACTGTCAAAAAGTATTTTAATATTCAAAGCTCGGTAAAGCCCATTGAGTCAATTTTTGCAAAGACATGAGCTTCACCTGTGACTAATAATGGATCAGTTAGGTCTCAGGTGTGTATAAAAAGAAGCCCAGTATACTAGACCTTCACATCAACTGCAACTAGACCTCTGCAAACATGCCTAACATTCACCCTTAGACTAAAGTGTCTCAGATTTGAAGAGACTGGCATACCCTGCAAGACAACTGCTCAAGAGGACTGTTTGTTGGATTCTGTCTCGAAATGGCCTCCATGGTCGAATCAGTGCCCAGAAGCCAGCACTAAACAAAAGACTATTGAAAAACCAGCCCAGTCACCAGACATGAACATCATTGAGCATGTGTGGGGTAGGATGAAAGAGGAAGCATGAAAGACAAAACCAAAGAATATTGATGGGAGGCATGCAAGACCGCTTTATTTGCTATTCCTGATGACTTCATCAATTGTATGAATCCAAACCGCATGGATACAGTCCTTCAAGCTCATGGAAGTCGTCATACAAGATTTGACCTTTCTGTCTTGATTAAATGATTTTTTTTCAGTGAAACTAATTAATTTCAATGCACTAAACATCATTTGGTAGGGTTTTGTCAGAGGACTGTATGCTGTCATCTGATATTTCAGTTTTTCTATGTTAATAAATCTGCAAAAATCTGTCTATGGGGTGCTGTGTGTACATTAATGAGGAAAAAAAAAACTAAATTACTCTAGCAAATGGCTGCAATATAACAAAGAGTGAAAATTTTAAGGGGGGGGTCATACCCCCCTTTTTTTTGTACCCCCTGCATGCTTGAATGTTACACACCTGAAATATTTTAATAGGCTTCTATTTAATTACTAAACATATCATGCTCCACTGATCATTTCATTTATTAGTGTAAATATTTACACAACTAAGTTGTTTAAATATGAGTGATATGCTTGATGTATGAGTGATATAGGTTATGTTGAACATTTATAACTACAGATGGACTTTGTGCGTGGTATAAATAGGAGAGACATGGTTTGCAAGTTTCTTTAGAGCAACAGGACCTAAATTAATGATATGCACATTGTGCCGACTTCATTGAAATGTCCATTCCCTCCTAGCAAGACATTTACATGAGCCTCACACCCAAATTAGGAATACATCTAGGGAAATGTGCTTGCACCTAGTGGCAATGCAGCAATAGACCCAATGTCAGACAACCCTGCTTCAGAAATATCCTGACACAAGACATAACCAGAGTAAAATCTGTTAAAATCTACCTTAAAATGGTCAAGTTGGTCAGCATTTGTAATAATGTTGAAAGGATAGTGAGATGACAAGAAAAAAAATTAAGAGAAATTTTTTTGTCCTAATTTAGCCTGACATCTGTATGTGAATAAGCATATATTCAATTATGATGCTGAAAGTGAAAGTGAAGTGATTGGGAATCAGTGAAGGGATTCGAACCGGCAACCCTCTGCTTACGGGGCCACTTCGTTAACCGCTAGGCCACCACTGCCCCTTTGTGGGCCACCCACAGCCCCTATAGTGGAGCCAGGGGTTATTCATGTCATAACTGCAGTTGGTGAGGCGAGTGTCAATGACTGGAAGTAGGGAAATCTTGTAAAGCCAGTACTATGGTCATCATCTGTGCCATAAATAGTGTACCACTATATTATGTATTTTTAATAAAGTGGCCTGTCAGTGACACACATAAAATAGTTCATTTTACTTTGGTTAAATCAGTTCCCTTATGCTCCTATGCTTCCTTTCCTTGTGCTTCCTGCAAGCACCTGGATGATTATAGCTACCATCCATGCATTGAAACAGACTCCACTAACTTCAGTACAAATTTGTCTAAGGTAGAGCCATTCTGTCCTGAAGTTGGCATATATGTAATTTAACATGCTGTCAACCCAACAATATTTTGAGAACTGGGTGATATTCCAAGAAAATGTCTCCACAGTGTGCTTTGCTAAGGCTTTTAATTAAAAGCCTGAGATGAGTGATGTATAAAGTCACCTGTGTGTGTGTGTGTGTTTTAAGTCACCTCACGTTTGCTGTCGCTACCTGTCTGTTGACCGAGATGCCTCTGGGCTCAGCTTGGCACTGCTGTTTATCTCCTGGTGCCCGGGGACAAACGCCTGACATTTGTAGTGACGAGTGGAGCACTCGCTGTAATGTGCTCTATTAATTCCCTCATCTAGAAGGAGTGTCACATCACTTCTCAAACACACACACACACACACACACACACGCTCTCTCTATCATTTGTTTTTACCTTGCTCTGAGTACCATACATGAGGATCACATTCGTAAACTACAGGAACTAGGACAAGTCAAGAACCACGACTCTGCAACCATGCCCAGCTCAGGACACCTTTAATCACACCTATAGACAGGAGATGGGGCAGCAGTGGCAGGGCCCACACCCCCCAATAAAACCACCGGTTTTCGGCAACTCCCAGTTCAGAGCTGCTCTTTGCTAAGCAGCGCCAGGGCTAGGCAACGTAGTGTTGTTCTTTGTTCTTCTTCCTCAGAGAAAAGTCGTTATATGCATAACCTGATGTTCCCTTTCAGGGATATATATACATGCCCCACATAGCGGAACTGAACCAGAGGAAGATTCCCTACACTGCAGTAGCCACCGAAGAGGAAACCTCCTCGGAAGAGTGTCTGGCTGAAGCCATTGCCAGCAGCAATGTAGTTTTGTAGGAAACGGCCTTAAGGTCCACCAACTATGGGCACAAAGCATCCAGAACCACTGTTAGGTCCCAGGGAGGAACAGTGGGCATATTGACAGGCCTCAGTCGTCGCATAACCTACACAAACATAAGGCAAGGGAGTGAGACCCTGAGACCCCGACACTGTTTATGTGTGACTGCAGGGTGACCGAACTGAACACCCATGCAGCGCTCGCCTGGGACTGATAAATCTTCTCCAGTTGTGCCGAGGAGAAACGACGGCAGCACCCGCAACCCCCAGATTATGGTTCAAGGCACCACACAGGTGGCCAGTGAAGGCTCCATCAGAAGACTCAAGCTTTTCCCAGTTTGAGCAGGTCCTCCTCGAGCAGAGACAGCAGGTGGTGCTGAGGCAGCAGGTTGTGAGACCTTCATCTTGTACATCTCCATGTGCTTGGCCCAGTCCATATGTCCCTCTGGAGCAGATCCATCCTCCTCAGCCTGGAAAGGCCCAGTACAGTCGGAGACCAGAGGGTGTCCGAGCCATGTCATTAAGAACATGGCGTTCTAGCATCACCCGTCTTAGCTGTTGACAGAACTCTCACATCTCCGGCCGGGACAGCACCAGTATAGTGTGGACAATTACGAGGCAGACGGGGCATGCCTCAAGGCGATACTTGTCAGGGACGGGGAGGCCAGAGTCCTGAGGACAGGGCCAAACAGTGGGCTTCTCTTTCACCTCTGTAGCATCAGTGGAAAAAATGACTCACCAAAGAGTCAACTTTTGGAGTAACTCGCTGAAACAGGTCAAATTAAGAACGGTTAAAATCCAAAACCGTTAGTAGTAGCTAAACTTATATTGAGGTGAATAGCAGGGGGGAGGTGAACCGTGGGGCGATGACGGCAACAGGTGATTTTATTGGGTTGGCGAGGCCCCTCCCCCTGTTGCCACATCTCCTGCATATAGGAGAGTTTTCAGCTGGGCGGAAATGCAGCAAACCCATACTTCTAGTGTTGTACCAAGTGAATCAATTTTAAAGAGAACACACACACACACACACACACACACGTTCTCATTCAGCTCTCACAGAATCTTTAAAATATCACTTTAAACCAGTGGTGCCTCTGGGTGCCTTGGTGCATTAATCATGTCATTTATTCTTAGGTGTGTTTTTTGTGTTTATGTAGAGAGTTATAGAGAGTTGTGTCATTTCCCATTTTAGGTTGTCCCCTCATTAAAGACTATTAAAATAATATTATATTCTAATGTTATTTACTAAGTTTGAATACAGAGTTTGAAGAAGGGTAGCACATCAGTACCCTTTTACTGAGAGCATAGACTTTTCAGTTTGACTGCAAGTGAAAGAATTGCAACACAATGCAACAGTCTTATGTTGGAATGCACAAACTATTTTCCCAAACTGACCCTGTAATACCTACCATGCTAAACCTGCGGGCCTGCTAGATTTAATGATGTGTCTCTTGTCCTCTTCACCAGCAGCAGCAAGAGCACCACTCTGGAAGCAATGAGTTTTCCCACGTTCCTTCAAGCAGACCTGATACTTTTCGATGATGCCAGCCCCCATTAGTGTAACAATTTTCACTAGATTTGTCCTCGCTTTGCTCCATTTTCCCTGCCATCTGTTCCCAAGAGTGCGTGGGGAGAGTAGAAGTCCGTCCTTCTGACTTTGCTAACAAATCAGCCTCTGCTCTCCACCCGTTTCCGAGTCGGCCGGGACACTGTGGCCTCCTGATCAGAAGCAGATTTTCCATTAAACTGCGCCGTCTCATCCGAGGGATATTCTAGGATCCACACGGACCACCCCAACCCCTCCCCTCCGCAGAGGTCTGCCATCTGTTTCACCTTTATTGGTTGAAGTGTCTGTTGTATAGCTACTGGCTGTAACTTCCTGTTTGAATGCAACATATTGAAATTCTGAACCCACTGGCACTTTAAAGACCCAGCCAGGCCAGGAGGACGTAAAGGCTCTGCAAAGAGCAGCTCATACGCAGCAAAGGTCATATTCATGCAACATGAATATGCTGTTCACTGAGCTCGCCTGGGGACTTTAATTAGTGTCTGAACTGGGGGAAGGGAGACGGGAGGAAATAATATGTATACCGTCCAAGCCAAAAAAACTGCTAGAATACCAAATCACTTGTTTCTCAATCACCTGATCTGATAGTTCTTATATGTTGATATAGTTCATAACTGTTTATCATACATTCATCTATGTCTGGTTGGGCATGGACCGTTTCTACTTTTTTATATACTGTTTTAAAGCATAAATGCAAAGCTATTCACTGTACCATGTATGATTGTGTTTGTGACAAATAAAATCTGAATCTGAATGATTCCGTGTAAAATATACCCAAATACTGGTTTAAATATGGTTTTGTTTATGAGTTTATTTTGGATTTGGAATATGCATGTAATCTAAAAGCTTGTGTGAATGAAGTGGTACTGGAAATATTGCTCGCTCCATAATTAATGTTGCCGCATAAGCAGCGCTGAGCAGCCTTTACCTCTTTATTCGCTTGTGGTGAATGTATGTTTAGGCCAGCACCAGTGCTGCTAATAACTTTCACTTCATTATTCCCCCTACCTCCACCACACCCGCTATACCAATGGTACCAATGTTATTCTCAAGACTCATTTTACTAAGATCTTGAATGGAAGCAGGATCATTTTTCAAGAAAGGTTTCTGTGAGAACCCGTTTATGGCAACTATTCACTGTTTTGAATCTCTCCAAGAATGTATTGCACAAACTCAAAAGATCGATATATTCCTATAGGAACATCAGCATTGCCCCAGACACGCCCCAATATCGATATACATGGAATGCACCAAAAATCATTTGTGTAATGCATTAAATGCCAGCATTCATTCATGAAATTAAAATAGGAAAATAGATTCAAAACCTGTCGACCTACATGCAGAGTTTGTAAATGTGTCCTGAGGGTAACGCATTAATATTTCACACGAAGTTGGACTGAAGTTCACACTGAAAATTGAAAAATGTGAAAACTCTTGAAAGAGAGCCTGAATTTGTAATTTAAATCCACTTTAAATGGCCAGAAGTAAACAGGAGTCTTATCAGCCCACGTGACCCCAGGAAGGTTTTGCTGTTTTCCACTTGAGCAGTATTTGCCCATCATATTATTAGGATTCGATTTTTTTTTGTTCTTCTTTTTATTTCTCTCATTATTTGGTGACGTGTCTGAATGGCCTGCCTGTGCATTATACATAAAGTGAGGTTGATCAACCCTTGAGCAAAGAATCCTGGTAGTTTTTCATTTTTAATTGCAAGACTATTGACCAGATAAAAATGGATTTTTTTGCTGTAAGTTTTATTTTTCTCACACTCTTTGGTGAGGACCTGTAGTCCAGCATACCTGATTTGCATCACAAATCTTTCTGACGACTCTGAAAATAAATCCCTGTTATATAGTAAATTTAGGTAATCCCTGTTATATAGTAAGGTTGTTTTTTTTATTTATAAAATCTATTTACACATTTATGCTCTTTTTCCAAGAATACCAGAGTCTGGTGTGCACCCATTATTTTTCTGTATTTTTCTTTTGTCTTTTTGCACTTCTTTTATACAAGAGACCTGACTCAGACTGCACACTTCCTGTCCCAACATATAAAAAATTCTACGTACACACACACAAAAATGTCAACAAAACCTCAATGTTCTGCATGTATAATGCTGTGGCTATTGTGATGCATATCTGCACTGTTCTGTTAGCAGTTTCAGGAACTGTCCTTTGATAGCACGTGTGTGTATGTGTGTGTGTGATTGTTATATACATTTGTGTGGGTGTGTGTGATGTGTGCTTGTGTTTTTTTTTTTGGCATTTTGGAAAGCTTGTTAGTAGCGACCTGATTTGATGTCAGTGCCATTCTGACAGCCCCTGCTCTGTATGGGAAATATTTCACTTTTAATTGAGACGGTGACTTTTTTTGATGTCATTTAGCTGTTTTGTTGTGGGCCTTGTGGCAGGATGGCGCGCGGTAAACAAACAGACCCGGACGTTTTGTGGTAGCGGTTTTCCTTTTTGTGAGTGAAATCCAGCCATTTACAGCACTATCTGTTTACCAGTTGATCTGTTTGAAAACAGAAAGCTGTGGATTTTATTTTGCTTAATCACTGTTATTAATGCTGTCATGTGGAGGCGGGCCGTCATCGACTCTGTGCATGATGGGTAATCAATAATGACAAGACAGAACCTGCTTTGAGTTTGAGAGTTTTGTGCTTGTTTTAGTGTATATACGTTGTGATTTGTGTTTCTTTGGGCCCGTTTCCCTCTCTCAGGGCTGTGACCTGCCCGAGCAGAGTACTGTACATGTGGTGCTGCCCCCTGCTGGCACGGCGCGCCGCACTGAGGCGGCTCTGCAGCGCAGGCTGGGTGGAGGAGTGGGCAGTCTGACCCGGCTGGACCTCAGCGCCTCCCGACTGCTGACCACCAACACGGGCCTTGCGGTCATCCTGGATACTGAGTCCAACGGGCCTGATAACGCGTCCTCGCATGAAGGTACGGGGAGCGCACGCCGTGGCCTCCAGGTCGCCGTAGCATGGACAGATGCTGATAAGGGAACTCCCACTGAAGCAAACACGCAGATTTTTGGGGTGAAGTTGCCACTGATGTCTAAAAAAAAAAGGGGCATTCCAAAATGTTTAAAATGTAATTTTATCGTTTTAAAGTGCATACGGTGAATATTTTTCAACACCAGTCATGACCATATAGCGTACGTTTAAATGGTACGACAGTGAGGCAGTGCCAAGAAACACATACACGTTGGCAAACTGTGTTGAAGTGTGTTGCACTTTTACATTTACATTTACATTTACAGCATTTATCAGACGCCCTTATCCAGAGCGACTTACAATCAGTAGTTACAGGGACAGTCCCCCTGGAGCAACTTAGGGTTAAGTGTCTTGCTCAGGGACACAATGGTAGTAAGCGGGATTTGAACCCGGGTCTTCTGGTTCATAGGCGAGTGTGTTACCCACTAGGCTACTACCACCCTGCTGTGCTCTTTAGTATTGAGTGTTACTGAAACTCTAACAAATCAATTTCAATGTGCATTAAAAAATGAAAGTACAGCACTGGATCATGGCAGGCGAGAAGGGTGGTGCGGTTCAGGTTTATTCTGTTACTTTTAGTGCAGCAGGTAGTTGAAATCCCCGGGTACCTTGCAATATGATACGATATGCAAGACATAGCCCCTGATAATAGCACAATACAACGATTATTTATTTAGTTATTTATTTATTGCGAGACACTCATACGGCGATACATCACAAAAACAAAATACCTAGGAAAAGTTCAAATGCAGGAATTCTTTATCTGTGCCAGACACACAATTTTAACAGAGAGCAAGAAAGCTGCAGCAGCTCTGCGGGCGAACCTCTTGTTTCTTTTTTGGCTGCGTGACAATGCATCATATCACGCAGAGGTCAGAGTTCAACAAATGACAAATTTGATCACGCTGTGCACCGAAGCATGTGGGGGGGCTATTTAACTGCGCACAGTGCACGCCATAGAAAACAGAGTGTTTCAGAGCGCCGCGTCTTTAATCCTGACGGGACCAAGCAAAGAGGTTTCCAGCCCTGTTTAATTCACACATCCACGTGTACATGTGTGATAAAATATTTCTGTGGTATTCTGTGAATGGGTGCAATGGTTCTCAGAAAAGTACCGAACCGTTTGGACCGCCCCTGCATGGTTTAATGCGCCTTTATGGAGTTCATTTTGAAATTGGAAATGTCCAGTAATTGGTCAATAACTTGCTGACAGCTTAACAGTAGCCTAGTGTATAGTAGCCCAATGGGCGAAAGCCCTGCGCGTGAGCTAATGTCCACTCCGCCCACTCGCCCCCTCATACACTGTTGTAACTGGAGCTGAGATGGAAGTACAACCAGCGAGGAAAACAAGAAAAGAAATAGGCATGTGGAACACTAGTGGATCAGCCGAGAGACAAAAGTTTGAAGAAGCATTGTTGAGCAACTCGAAAAGTTAACCACAGCAGAATGGCTGCCGTCTATTGAAGATGCTGTTGAAATTGCTACTGAGGAGACATACCTGAAGAAACTCACTTCTGTTCCATTGCCAGGAACCCACACTGTCGGGCACCGCACATTAGAACAGTGTTGCGTGTTGTAATAGTGGGATGGCCCATAAAATGAAGCCTCTGAAACTAGCAAAAGGCATCGTTCTCTGTGGCTCACTGTCATCTTCTGTTCCTCTTATCCTCCATCCGCCCTTCCACTCTCACCTGCCAAGCTTTCATCCCGTGTCGCTGGCCAGCCCGTCATAAAACCCGCTTTATCTAACCCTCCACATCCCCCCCTGTAAAGCATTAGCATAATGGCCTGTGCCCCGCCCGAAATCGTAAATTAGCCCTGCTTCGCAGTATAAAGCCCACTTTGTCGAATTTATTGTGAATCGTGGCCTGGACCGGTGTCCTATGCTTTTAGCCCTAATGAGAATGCTGTGTGTGTGTGTGTGTGTGTGTTGTAATTTATTTGAGGTTAGGACAGGCAGACAGGACGTGTCCTCTCTTTACTAAATCATATGCCATGAAGATGTCTGGATGCTTTTCTCCACTAATTGGATCTGCTTCCTTTGTCGTCTGTGGGCCGCCTGATACACTCGTCCTTGGCCTTACCTTAACAAGCCTGCCGCGCCCGTCTCGTCCAAGCCTCCTACCTCTCTCAGCGTTGCCCGGTCTACCACGGGAGACGTGCATAAATCTATTAACCCTTGCCCTGTGGTGTTTATTTTATTTATTTGTTTATTTCTTTTTAGGGAACGTTTTTTTAGGGAATATGAGCAAAAAGGAGGATGCAGGTTAAATGTACAAAATATCATCCTCACCCTCTGGCCACATCTTCATCCACACCCCTCCCCAGCTTTTTTCTCCTTTCTCTTAAAAATGATATGCGCGCACACACACACACACACACACACACCGCACACACCACAATCTACTTGTTTATTTGTGTTCCCAGAGCCCAAGCATCACAGCAGCTTCTACGTGTTCTGCAAGAACCTGTGCAGGTCAATCCAGCCTGGGAAGCTCCGTGTCCGCTGCAGCGTGTGCAAACAAGGGACCCTCACCCTGAGTCGGGTAAAATGCAGCCCTGTCCATAGCAGGGGTAGACATTTTGTGTATCTGTACTTCACAGATGTTTTTCCATTTCTTTATTTCATTTGACATTTTCAGCATTTATCAGACGCCCTTATTCAGAGCGACTTACAGTCCGTCGTGACAGGGACTGTTTCCCTGGAGACACTCAGGGTTAAGTGTCTTGCTTAGGGACACAATGGTAGTAAGTGGGATTTGAACCTGAGACAAGATTTTCTTTTTGAGTTATGAGTATTACATGGTGACATAGTCTTCCAATCTTATGATCCCTTCTATAAATAAATAAACAAAAAAATAAAACAGCAATTTCTGTTCTATTAACATCACAGTCATACAACTGAAGATGTATTTAGAATACTTCAACTCATGTATACGGTTTGCGTACTTCCACCACCACTAGTTTGATGACTGTAAATATATGAGGAAGCAGTGTAAGGGCCAACTCGTGATGGCTAGACAGTTGGACCACATCATCTCCAAAACTGCAGCTCTTGTGGGATTTTCCTGCTGTGCAGTGGTCAGAACCTACAGAAAGTGGTCCAAGGAAGGAGAACTGGTGAACCAGTGTCAGCCAAGACTCATTGATGCATGTGGAGCCTCTGTTGTCTGATTCAATAGAAGAGCTACAGTAGGCCAAATTGCTAAAAAAATATTTGCACTGGTTCTGATAGGAATGGAAGAAGGTGGCCTGGTCCTGTTTTCTGTCACAACGTGTGTGTGTGTGTGTGTGTGTGTGTGGCACTTACCTGGGGAAGACCATGGCATGTCATATGTCTGACTCACAAATTCAACACAACAATTCTCAATTTGCATAATCACAGTCAACTACTGCAATATGTCCAAATCTATTTATTAATAAATGGCAGTAAGACTCATGTATTTTGATGAATAGATTTCATAATTTTAGCCAAAATACTAGTTTAGTACCTTATTGTGTCCTTTTTGGGTGTCATATTAACATGCATCTCACCATGGTGTACAAAATGGTCTACATTTTGCAGAATGTGTTCTGCACCTTCAATCCAAATCCAGTTCTTGGTTACAGTGCTCCCTATTAGTTAAGGATTCTGATTGGTCACAGAGGCTTCACACCTGACTCACAGGAAGAGGAGTACCAGCAGTACCCTGACCTCGAGGTCTAATTCGTTCCAGTGAGCCGAAGAGGGGTGGGATGTGTGAACGCGCTCATCCACAAAATATATGCTATGATTGTTACTATTGTTAGAACGGTTGCTTCTTAGTTGCAGTCTTCAGTGGTTAATAATGTGTTGAATTGATATAGCCAGAGGAATGTGGTTTATTTTGTTATTTTTCACCTCTTAGTAATGTCAACCATGCACGCACACACGCACACACACACACACACACACACACACACACACACACACACTGTCATGCCTGGAGTTGATTGTCTACTTCTATCAAATCTCTTAAACTGTGGCAACACAGACACTTTGAAGTGTTGAGCTCACCTAACCCGAGATTAAAGCTCAGCTTGATGCTCTGGACGACGGGGTAACCGAGTGACCCCCAGCTGCTCTGTTAACAGCCCTTCCAGCACACACAAACATTCAGCAACTTTCAAAGTGGCGGCCACATCAAATAAGTTTCGCCAGACGCCAACTCTGTCCGGCCTCCACCCTCCACTCTCAGTACGCGGGCCGGCTGCCCAGCGCTCCAGATTTCGCCGCCGCTTCGACAAGGCAGAGTGACAAGTTGCTAAGCTGCACCTGCTTCCTTTTTTTTCCCCCCTTGCTTCGGGCATTATGCAGCATTGGGACTCTGTTTGTCCACTGTCACATGCCAGCACCGATCCGCCTTCTTGCCAATCTCTACTTTCGCCTTCGTAGGGCTTGGACCGGATTCCAGAATCTCTGCGGTCTGGCGCCGGAGACAGGGAGAGTGACTGGGGGCCGGGAACAGCCCGTCGCTACACTCTACCTGTTTTTCTGGGGGGGTTACCAGTCAGAAAGGAATCTTACGCATCCCACACACACACACACACACACACACACACACAGTCTGAAGCAAATCAGCTCAGTGCTCCAAAATGATCTCATATCTCTGTTACTGATAATGGGAAGGTGCTTGTTGCTCCGTGTTCTATGCACTCTTGAGTTCAGAGAGTGTGGAATGAATTCTTAACTCGTTTGAGCATCTGTGTTGGTGTGTGTGTCTCTGCCGCATACCCCCTGGCCCTCCACTGTGGATGCCAATTCATTGGACACACCAGGAACATTCCGGAGAGCCTGTAGAGTTCCTCACCCGCGCACTGGAGCTTCCTTTCATCCTGCGCCCGGGATGATAGCAGCGGCATCTTCTCTTCCTCTCCCCCCTCGCACTCGTTCACGGTCAACTCCTATCGAAATACGTCTCTCTCACACCATCCATCTTTAATGCACTGGGGTACATAAAGTTGTTTTATTTTTTAGTTGTTATGTGTGTGTGTGTGTGTGTGTGTGTGTTCTGCCGTTATGTGCTAAATTTCCTGTCCACTCTGATTGTCAGTAATTGACAGTGAACTTTAATCAAACCAGTCAGAGCTGCAGATCCAGGCAGTTGCTTTTCCTAAAAGTGATGGATTTTGGGTCCTGTGCGACGAAGGTGTGGCTGATATTCTGAAGGGAGCGGGGAAGACAAAGGGGGAGGAAAAGAGACAGATGAGAACAATGAAAGAGGTGTGTTGGTGAATAATTCATAACCAGTATTCTCATTAATCATTTATATTCCGAGGTGTCTGTGTTTGTGTGTGTGTGTTTCTAATTATGTCTGTAAGCCAGAGTGTGTTTGTGTGGGTGGGTTTATATAATTATGCTTGTCTGTGTGTGTGTCTGTGTTTTGAGACGCTGTGTTGGGGGGGACTGTGTGACCTTTCCGTGCTGTCTCTGAGCAGGTGTGTGTGTGGAATCTCTGTCCACCACAAACCCATCTCCATCCTGTCCCCTTACTCCCCAACCCACTCCCCTCTTCCCCCGAAGGGGAGTAATGATTTTCTTAACCTTTTTAGAGGCTTATTAGAGCTACTGTCAGAATGTTTAAATGCTTATGATAATGAGCCTCTGCACATTCGGGACAAGTCGTCCCAAAACAATAAAGGACAAGGGATGAGGAAGAGGGAATCTGGTGCTGCGCTGCTTTCTAGGCACCTCTTGTGTACTTGGACCTTGTTGATGTTGATATGGGCGACACGTTTGCATGGGCACCGATCGGTGCCCTCCTGCTTGCCCTATTAACCAGTTCCAAAATAAAACCACGTTGTACTGTTCTCGCAGCACGTTGTGCTCCTGGAGCAAATAACAGTCAGCCAAACTCGTTTTCAAGAGTCAGGAAAATTCACCCGGCCCTGGACATATCAGCCCTGCCGTAGGGCACTCACCGTTTTCTCAGCAAGGAGAGTGGTCAGCAACATTTCTCCACCCTGCAGATACTTTTTTTTTTTTTTAATGGGATAAAATGAAGGGGGTCATGCTGCTATAACCAGCCAGTGGGCACTGCTGGAGAGTTTCACCAACATCAGGAATGGGGGCAGCAGTCAGTGTCTGATGACTCCTGGTGTAATTGAAGCAAAGATAATGTCAGAGGTTAGGTTGTATATGGAAGTAACACAATAACACCTACACCTTGAGTTTTTCCTCTCTCCTTATAGGGTCCATCATGTTGGGATGATGTTCTGCTGCCAGGTCGTCTCCACGGAGTCTGTCAATCACAAAGCTGCACGGGCAGAGTGGCGGTACGATTTGTTCCCACCTTTCTGTACATGTCCTCATACAGAAGGCCACTGTTGCCAAACCTCACCTCCATCTCCAGCAGATGCTTGTGCAGCGTTACCCCATGCTAGTTAGTTAGCAGAGGTGGAGTTACCAATCATACCTAGTAACTACTTTACTAATTCATCCAAAAATAGATTAGGAAATGCTCAATTTAAAAGGTAAATTTGTATGATGCTTTCACGTTTCATTTAAACGATACTTTTAACAGAAGGTGATCTAGGGGTCAAAATATTAAGCCAAACCAAGCTCCTTATACCTGGGAGTGTCCATTTTTGTGCTGTATTCTGTAACAGAATAATTTTGTCTTAAAAGTAATTTCTTTTTTGTTTACACATTTCTATTAGGCAGTTGGAATTTGTGCAATTTGAGGGTTAAAAGAACCACAGCTCATGACTGCAGTGGGCAGTTATTTATTAAATTAAGTTAATGCATTCATTTCGCGCTACAGGCTTGTTTGCTATGAAACCAACAGACTCTCTTAACTGAATGAATTGCTGGTTAATCGTTTTGTTCTTTGGTCTCGGTTTTTCCTCCACCTGCAGGAGTTTTATCTGAAGTGTGCCAGCCACCCCACCCACGACGACGACACCTCTGTAGCTCTAGACCTCATCATGCCCAACACCCGGGGCATCCCCTGCATTGCATGCACAGATGTGATGTGAGTATCATAATAAATACAGATTTTTCAAATCAAACAGAAAATACTTCTACACACAAATGGTGTGACCACCATTTGCCTTCAGTTCTTCAGTGCATTGAGAAGACCTGCTGGTCTGATAGAGAAGACATGGCACCGGGATGCACTATGGGAGGAACACAAGCCAGTGGAGGAAGTGTGATGCTTTGATCAGAATTGGAAAAAGGCAGAATCTTGTCATCTTTCCATTCAGTAAAATATGCCAACTCAGCAGTTTGTCATATAGTTTAAAATATTAAACACGCTTATTATTTCAAACTAAAAACAAACTATGATTGTTTGTATGAGTGTGTGTGTGTGTGTGTGTGTGTGTGTGTGCGTGTTGTGAGGTTAGCATATGAGCAAGGTTTCTCAGAAAAAGCACTTCTACCGTATGCTTCAGGACAGAGGACAGAGGGACAATGAGGCCCAATCACAGACGCCGGCCATTCAAATCAAGGAGCCGGCTCATGCATGATTGAAGTGGCCACACAATTTACCTCCTGAGAGTCTGAAGGCGCCTTTCTTCCATCTGCAGCACCCACTCCCAGCCACTGCAGCTGCTGCAGCTCCTCGGTTTGTTTAAAGGGTCAAGACAAGGACAAACAAGCTCCTACTTCACCCCAGTTTCTCTCGAGAACCCAGAGAGGGAACCCGGAGAGCCCCACCATACAGCCTGACTGGTGTGTGTGTGTGTGTGTGTGTGTGTGTGTCTGTGTGAGAGAGAGATCAAATAATTTGAACACATCAACACACACACTGCAGCAGGAACTGTTAACAGAAGCTACACAATGTTAAAGATTTACTCACTAAATATCAAATCTTCATAGTCCAAAGTGGTGTTTTGGCATAGTATCCTTCTTCTGCTCCCATGTCTGCAAAAGGAACGTATGTTTTTATTTCATCATCTGGTAACCCGGGATTTCTAATGGATTCAATCTGACCAGAATCCAGAGTCTTTTGATGAGACCTTCACTTCTCTCCCCTCAGCGTGGCTTTTAGAATCGCGTGGCTGGACTGTATTTGTGTGAGGCAGGTTGTTGTGTACACGTAATAATATTCATGTAAGACTAATGAATAATTTAGAAATAATTCAGGATCGAAGTGCAGTTAAGTACAGTGCACAGTAGAATTTCTATGCTTTACTGCCTGCAAACATACAACCAGCTCTCCTCCTTCATTTTCCGATCTAAACAGGCCCTCCCCACCCGCCACTAATCTTCCTTCATACACCTTTTGGCAGGGTGTGTATGTCGAGAGCAGGGAACACACAGATGCAATGAAAGCTTGCATTCATGCTTTTATTAATCTAGTATTTTAAACCAGTGCTGCTGTTTTATCCATATGAGCATTTCTTCTTGCTGCGTGGGTCAGTGTCTCCAGCACATTTGTTTCTCAAGCTGAAACTCCCAGTATAGTATATTTAATATCTATGGTTTTGGCCTATAAAGGAGAACGGGCATTCAGCAAGCTGTGTACCACAGGCATAGTTTCAGGAAGGTGGAGCTTAGCGGAGAATTTGAAATCTTTCATCTGTGACCAATGCAGGCACCCTTGACGTGGAAATAGATGTGTCTATGGTCAAAACCTTTGTCTGTATTGATTACATCTGAGCGATGTTCCCTGCTCTTCTTGTCAGTTTTGCTTAATGGGTGAACAAAAATGAAAGGGGAGTTTTTTTATTGCCCAAAAGATACATTTACCAACATTTCACCAAAATCACCACCCGAACAGCTTTAATGCACTTTGAGACTCTAAAGTCTCTGTCTTGTGAAATGGTCAAGATGCTGGTTACTCTCCCCCATAGGGGTTCAGGATGAGATCTGGTATCATTTAATACTAATCAACCATTCAGTGATGCTTGTGGCTTATGAATGGGATGACCATCCATATACATAAAATTGTCTAATTTTACAACTGTTATATGTGTGCGCTGCCCCACTGTGCCCCTATGGGACAAATAAAGTTCTTTGAATTGAATTGAATTGAATTAGGATGGAAATTTTTCATCACAGGATAAAGAGCAGGTCGCTTTGTATAGTTTTGTACTGATCCAGCAAGTGGATCTAAACTTTTCCCAACAAATGAGTTTCTTTACTCATTCATTCAGGTGTGACCTTGGACGCGCAGCTCCATTTTTCATTTGGGTTGAACGGATCTGCTTGGTAACATGATGCGACTGATGCGCCCCCGCATATGATGTGTGTGTGTGTGTGTGTGTGTGTGTTTGTAGGACTCCTGTGTTGGTGTCACAGTGTGAAGAGCGCCATGTCATCTGCCTGGACTGTTTCCATACGTACTGTGTGACCCGACTCAATGAGAGGCAGTTCATCCACGACCCTGAGGTGGGCTACTCTCTCCCCTGTGCGGGTAGGTGTTCATTTATTTGTAACTGGGAGTATGTACATTCATTAAAGTTTGCGTGAATGCTGGGTTTAAGCTAAATCCTCTTAATTAAGGGTGGTAGTAGCCTAGAGGGTAACACACTCGCCTATGAACCAGAAGACCCAGGTTCAAATCCCACTTGTTGCTCCAGGGGGACTGTCCCTGTAAATACTGATTGTAAATTGCTCTGGATAAGGGCGTCTCATAAATACCGTAAATGTAAATGTAATTATTACTATTATTATTATTTACACTCGTGTCTGTGTGTGTGTGTGTGTGACATACACACACACACAGAGACTGCCCCCTCATGGTCGCAATATATGTTACTGCCATATCCTGACGAGGGCCGTTATGAACAGCAGCCCTCTGCCTCCGTTCATTTCTTCTCTCTACATATGTACTCTCAATTAATTTCAGGGTTAACTCTACTTTTATCATTCAGACATATAAAGACTGCGAGCTCAAATAAATATTTTCCACTCCAGCTTCAGAATAAGGAACTTGTAGACACTGGAACCATCAATGTATTTAGATCTTTGGGTTCTAGTTGTGCTTAGTCTTCCACCAATCACTGTTTTTTTTCATGGTTGTTTATGGTTGTAGCCCAGAGCCACAATGCTACATGCTGCAATATTTTCTGAAAAAACAAGTATGATGTTTATCCATCAGCTTATCATTCCACAGAACAGCAGTAAGACCATAAACACTAAAATTGACAATAATCACAATATAATCTACATCCACTTTACCTTACAAGCCAAGTTTATGTATATAAAGAAACTGTATTCACATGGAGAGCATGGGGAAGATATCTAATTCTGAGAGGCTTGATCACTCAACTTTTCTGCACTGAAAAAATGGAAATTGGGGACTGCAAAATTGGGGATTTGCAAAAATTAATTTAGGGTTAACAGGATTAATATATGTTATTTTTTTTGTAAACATGATTTAGTCAAGTGCATTTTCAGTTTTTCTCACTTTGAAAGTGACTGAATTGAAAACATGAAATGTCTTTCTTCACTCCATAATGGTCATTTACCAAACATTCTACATCCAGAAAACCACCAGCATTGTAAAGGACTCTACACACCCCACACATTTCCACTCTGAACTGACAAACACACACACTCTGTTCAGAACATTCTATCACATTGCCTGTGTTCCATGTTTTCACTTTATGTAGCCGGCTTGTCGATGTTGCACACATGCACTTTATGTCAATATAATGTTACATGTAGCACCAGGTTCCGTAGAAACGTCTTTTCATTTCATTATGTACTGTCTAACATGTATGTAGCTGAAATGACAATAAAGCTCAATTTGAACTTGAATTTGAACTGCTGGGGATATGCAGCCATGGTTTATGCCTTGTGTGTCACTGTTGGTAATGTTGTAGGGATATTAGAGGTGTGAACCTTCACTGGTCTCAATTTGATTTGATTACAATTATCAATGCCTCGATATCCATGCATCACAATGCATCCCATAAACGGAGTTAGTGGTTTGCCCTGGTCCTTCTGCATATCGACTCTTCACCAAGCAGAGGAACCGAGCAGACTGTTCCAAGCTCCTGTGGTCCTTTATTATTTCATTTTACATAAAAGCAGTAAAGCACAATAAATAGAGAGTGTGATGGAAACCCCAGCAGCGTCTTTTCCGGCATGCTTCACTAGTGTTTCCTCCACTGCACACCGTCCCAAACTCTTTACAACCTGAAGCCATATATGCCAGAAAAATGCCTGATTCAGACGTCCGTGGCTTCACGTGAGCGTGAGAAAATATAAAACCACTTTCAGACCAAATAAGGGCACACTGCGCTCGCGGCAGGGCTCAGCGCAAAAAAATATGCATGGTTCGCTAAACTCCTGGTAAGGCGATAATGTCGTGTTGAAGATCTCTGCACACACAGAGACTATTAAGATCAGCTGTTAAGATCCGCCATTCCTGTTTCGTGTGTGTGTTTTGAAGAAAAGAGCACTAGCCCGCTTTGATTCCACTGGTCGTGTGAAAACACGTCACGGCGCGCAGTGTGGAACTCCTGCCCGGAGTCGGATCAGGCCGTTTTAACAAGAAAATCACCAAGCAACATCATCATGATATATGAATAATAGCATTGATAGGAGTAATAGTTCATCACTGCATTAGTAGCATTGTAGACGGGGATGGAATATCTGAGCATGGAGGTTACCGGGGCACGCACCATTTGGATGACTGCTGATCATGTTGAATGCTCCCTACTGCTCAGCTATTCATTTTTAATGGCTGTATAATGCATCGCCTGTCTAAATTCCCTCTTTTCTCTCTACGTAATGGTAAACAAGTTGCACAAAATTATAAAAGCAATGTGCACGTCACATTTGTAGCTAATTGTAACAAAAACATTTGAATTACCCAACAGATATAGTTCCATAAACATAATAAAAAATTGTTATTTAGCACAGTGCCTTTGATTGATATTAGCATTAATAAATCAAGTTGACACATTGTCATTAGAAAAACTAAATATTATGCTGACCGAACATAATATTTTAAAACAATTTCACATTATTTAAATGTTTAAGGTAACAGTAATTGAGTCAGTTGGTCATATTTTGATCATGTGGTACTGATGTACACATTCAAATCAAGTAAATGCGGTGGATTACTTTTTTGAATGCGTATCTTACATGCACATTTTTCTTTTCCTGGTTATGAATTCTGTACAGGTTTATTGATGGTCATCACAGCCTCCTGATGAGGCCTTCGCTGCCATCCTCTCAGTTACTGCATATGATCTTATTACTGTAACTGTATAGGCAGCATGTGTTGGTGGTTTGTGGTGGATTATAACTGCAAAAAAGACTCCTGGCCATCCTACCTGTGGTTCTGGTTTACACCAAAGCTGGAACTTTTGTTCCAGCCTGTTGGCATTAGTAAGGCATTCTGGGTCTTCTCGATGACTAATAAATGTGCAAATGCTTTTGAGTGATTGCTTTCACTGCACATTAAAAGTGTATTCTTGTGTGTGTGTGTGTGTGTCTTTGATTGCACAGGAGCAAGAGTGCCCTCTTTGCCCAACTGAACGTTTCTGTGCTTCTGTGTGTTGGGGCTATCCATCAATGTGTGTGGGTCTGCAGACAGGAGATTGCTCAGAAAGGTCAAACTTCTGCCTCAAATGGCATTTCCACTCTAAACAACTTTAACTGCCTCACCAAGGCACGCGTGTCGAAAAGGCCGAGATAAAAGGACGAAACAAGGCCTCGTGTCTTGAATTTGAAACAAAGATCCCTGCAATCTGGTAATCAAACTGGAGAGCAAGGGAGCGAGGCAGGTGGTAAAGCACGGTTTGGAGATTATTTCCATCAGAAAATTCTGCTTCTGAGTTGTCGGTCACAACCTTGTTTAGAACAGCACTTCGCATACAGGGTAACAGTCAAGGCTCAGGTCTGAAATCTGAACACAGCACGGCACCGCTGTCTGTCTCTTTCCCCCACTTCCCCCAGGCTTTTATTTCCAATCTAATCATTTACATTATTATTCTTTATGCTCACTTTCCTTTTCATTCAACCAAACATCATCTGGAATGAACAATACTGCATCCCGAAGTAATGAAGAGAACAGAGATGGACCCGGTGCATGTAGCATAGAAGGGGTTAAAACCATGGAAGAGAGTGGTGATTAGACACCGACTATTGAAGGAGCAACAGAAGATTACATCCCAATCTGCATTATGATTTTTGTATATACTTATAGCTCTTTTTTTTCTGAAACCCTTTAGGTGCCTGCCATCTCTGATTAGCAGGCTTCCTTAAACTAGCTAAAGGTCCCTGGGGTCTTCTGTCTCTTCAGTTCAATTCATTTTCTCGCAGCTGGCCTGCTGTTGTCCTGACTCATTCCTGTAAAAGTAATTAAGTGGTAACTTCTTGAGAACTTGTTGAGTGTGAAAATACTTCAGGAAAGGAACACGTTCAAAACACTGTACGCTCTTGTCCTTGGACGTGGTGTATTTTGAAAGTAAAGCTATGCAGACAGAAAGACAGGCTTTATCCCTCCAGAGTTTCCAATCGATCAGTGGTCAGCGTTCCTGAACGTGCTAGCTGGCACAAATATGCTTTTAGCCAAATTTGTTCTGATCTTCACATTAAATTCCGCAATGTGCTTTTGAAGTAGCAGAGGTACTTTTGATTGCCGGTGTTTCCTTAAACACACATTCACACTTGCACACATGTGCTCTATCTCTCTCTGTATAACACTCTGAAAAACGCAGACCGTTTTCATTTGAACTGAAGACAAAAGTATGGCTGAGATACCGCTGAAATTGAATTTTAATACTAAAACAAATATATAAATTTAAAAAAATTCTATTAATGCGTATTTCTCTGCACTGTGAAGTAGTGTTGTGAGATAATGGGTCTGTGGTGGCCTAGCAGGTAAGGAAGCAGATCCGTAATCAAAAGGGTTGTAGGTTCAAAATCCAGAACTGTGCCCACATGCTGCTCCCCGGGCTCCTTTAATGGCTGCCAAATGCTCACTAAGGTTGTCATTATGTGCTCATCTCGTTGTCACCGTGTGCTGTGCTGCAGTGTTTCACAATGACAATCACTTCACTTTCATAATGTTGATCACCGGGTGTGCACGCAGGTTGGGGGTTTAAAAAAAATGACCCAGAGCTTATAAAACATCTTTTTATTAAAGCCTGATTTGTGTTGGTGGGAGTTGTTTGTGCCATTGTGGTCTTCTGTGCTCCAGGACTCCTGGCTTACTCCTGAGGCAGTGGTTGGCCTAGTGGGTAAGGAAGTGGACTCATTATCGGTTGTCTGTTCAAATCCCAAGGTGCCACTGAGCAAAGTACCGTCCCCCAGCACTGCTAAGTAAGGTGTTTGTTTAAAAGCAGAGGTGACATGTCGTTGTGTGCAGCGCTGCAGTGTTTCACTATGAGAGTCACTTCACTTTCACCAAGTCAAAGGACCCTGTGGACCTGTGGTGATGTTATTGTGCAGCCCAAAATGCACCCTTCCAATGAACACTTATTATATGGTATAAAAATGTGGTTGTATGCTGTGGTAGGACTAAGGTGTTATATTATCAGAACCACCTGCAAAATGGAATATAAAGGTTTGGTTTCTGTGATTCCTGTAGATAAATTAAGAGCAGTGGGTGGGGACTATTTCTATCCCTTCAAATGGAGGTATTTTTTGTGTGTGCATGGGGAGTTAGTCTGGTGTGGAGTCTTGAGAAAGGCAGCTATGGGGGAGTGAATTAGGTCATGTTGCAGATATATACAGTACATTTACATTTACATGTAAGGCATTTGGCAGACGCCCTTATCCAGAGTGACTTACAATGTGCTTTCAAGTTACCATCGATGAAGACATCAATTCCAGTTCATTAGGACCCCAAATATGAATACAAACTTTTTATTCACTCTGTTGTAGATTATGTAACACAAGTTCGACAATAAGAAGTTTACAAGTTCATCTAAATATTCTCTAAAGAGGAAGGTCTTGAGCTGCCGTTTGAAAATACTCAGTGACTGAGCTGTTCTGATGTCAAGGGGAAGTTCATTCCACCACTGAGGGGCCAAGACGGAGAAAAGTCTAGATGAGGAGTCTTCCTTTTACCTTCAGAGATGGAGGGACCAGGCGAGCAGTACTGGAGGCTTGGAGTATACGAGGTGCAGTGCGAGGTGTAGTAAGGGCTGTGAGGTAGGATGGTGCTACTCCATGTTTGGCTTTGTAGGCCAGCATCAGTATTTTGAATCTGATGCGTGCAGCTACTGGGAGCCAGTGGAGGGAACGTAGCAGAGGGGTGGTGTGGAGAATTTGGGAAGGTTGAAGATCAGTCGTGCTGCTGCATTTTGTATGAGTTGTAGAGGTCGGATGGTACACTGCTCACAATAAGTTAGGGATATTGTTATTTACATGAGTGCTTTTCCTATTTGCTCTGAATTTTAATGACATGAGTTAAAGTTGCCTTTGATATTACTTAAAAACATCAAATTTCCTTAGTTTAATATTTATTACCCCAGAAATTTAGAAAATAACAGGGATATCCCCAAATAACAAAAATTGGCAATGTCAGTAGTGGCTGTTTCCACCATTTGGCACAATGACAGCTTGACAGCGACGTCTCATGCTCCTCACCAGCCTCATGATGTAGTTCTGAGGTAATGCGTTCCACTCTTCCACAAGTGCTACACGCAGTTCTGCCAGGTCACGTGGGGTTGGGGTACGATCATTCAGTCTCTGACGTCCCAGACGTGCTCTATGGGGTTCAGGTCGGGGCGACATTGATGGCCGTACAATATGAGGCACTCCAACTTCCTGAAGTCGAGCTGTGACTATTCTGCCACGATGTGGTGGAGCATTATCATCCATGAACAGAAAGTTGGGGGTGTGCTGGCGGAATTGGGGGTTGAAGATGGGTTCTATGATGAGGTAAGAATGTGCAGTAACTGAGTCTGGTACAATAACCAAACCTGTTTTGCGCTGACTGGTGATGCCTGCCCAGAATGTTGCACCTCCTCCACCAAAGCAACCCTGGGGACCATGTTGACCTCAGTTAATCGCTGACTTCACCTTTTCCAGCAACACTGAAGTGACCCTAGTACCCTCCTAAGGTTCTGGTCATCATTGCTGTCTGTCACATGTGGGGCTCCACTCCTGGGTCTGTCATGAACTTTGCCAGTAGATCTGTGTCTTGATGCAAGTCTGCTGATGACACTTTGAGACACACCAAGTTCACGAGCAACCCGAAGGTGCGCCATGGCCTGGTGACACTGCTCGTCCATTAAGTGGCATTGTGTGTTCATGTCCATTTGAATGATGAACTTGGAACGACTTACTGACAATACCAGCTTTTTATACCCACAGAATATTGAAATTGATGCCACATTTAGAAAGGTTGTCTCTTGGTATTGGCCCCAATATAAAGCACACCTGTACACAATGAGACTGTTACATGGAAAAACACATTTACCCCAATATAATGACCCCCCTGATCCCCAAAATGTCTGAAGTGAACCAAACACTGTATGTATGACATCCACTACGTCTCTCACAATATCCCTAACTTATTGTGAGTAATGCATTTCTGTAATTATTTTAATTTCATTATTATTTGCAATTTTTAGTAGTTTATTCGTAGTAGTTTATTTTTTTTGTGGATTTTTTGTTTGAATCCACTTTTTGACTGGCTGCTCCTTTTAGGGGTTGCCATAGTGGATTAACCTGTCTGTCTGCAGAAAGATTTCCCAAAACCCCATTTACCCGGGCTTGGGACCAGCACCAAGAAACACAGGTCACATGCATCCCCAGTGGCTGGGTTAAAAGTATTCATTTATAAGAAATTATAATAAATGAGTTATGTCTTAATTTCAATTGGTTTACTGAACTGAAATCCATCTCCAAAATATTTTAGAGATTATTATAAATCAATATTATCAGTATTATCAATATTCTAAATGAAATTGAGAGAAAGTGAAGGTAAGTGTTGCAGAACGGTTTGGTGAGTAGATCAGGGAGATTACAGGGTCACTGGGAGGAGACTTGCTGAGGCGGGGCCACATCTGTATGCCGGGCCTGGCGCTCTGCCGCTGGTGGAGGGCAGGAGTCTGATAAACTGGGATTACCGGGTGCTGCACCTGTGGGAGCAGCACCGCCACGTTATCAGTGCAGGGAGAGACATCCTTAAATACCAGCCACCGCCTGCAGCTCTCCGAGAGCCTCGGCCACTGATGGCTTCACACCAGCTAACCAATGAGTCACAGCCCCCACAGTGGGCCGCTGTGTGTGCTTCGCTGGTGAATGACGTTGTGTGTGTTGTGTGTTGATAGGGATTCATATTTCCTGGGGGCAGTGTCTGCACCTCTGTGATTCATGTCTGTGAAAGTATTAATATACGCCACAGTCATGTAAATGACCCTGCTGCATCATCTCTTTAATTCTTATTCGTGATGGGGAGTTCTGTAGCTGCAGTCTGTTAATGTTCCTCTGAGGCCTGGTATCTGGGCTCGATTAATATTCCTGTGTGCATTTCTGTAGGCCATGGACTAATAACAACCCTGCAGGGATTTTAATCTGTGGCAGATTAATAATCTCGCCAGGGTTCTTTAATAGTCCTGTGGAATCCCTGAACTCATGTGTTCCTGGTGATCGAATTATTTCATCTTTTGAGATAGACTCGCAGGTATTCAGTCTGGAGTTTTATGCACCCAGGTAATCTCTCCTGCCTTTTCTGCATTTTGGCTGGCGGGTATGAACGAGAATGGAGACCTGAATTGGCTTTGTGTTGACTGGAAGTGTGGTTTCCACAATGTGAAACCAAGGCAACTTGTGGCTTGCTAGATGACTCCTTGGGGAACCGGACTGAAACGGTCACCTAGAAACGGTCATTGGCTCATGGCAGGAGGGGAGGTTGGCATCTCACCATCAGTGTTGGAGAAGTTTGCAAGATACTAACTAACATCACACTGGTAGAAATCTATTCTAATAAATTAATCATTTAAGAAATAGTTGCACACGATCCAAAAATCTACAAAATGCTATATGGAAAAAGGTCACATGACTGCCAAAAGAAAATAGTACCTTTAAAATCCAAAGTTACCACATTCAAACATCATCATATTCTCTCATTCTGCTGTAGCTCATCTTTTCAACAGATTTCCAGCAGAATCATCTGTAGCTACGACACATCAGCAGATTTATCAGTTCTTATCAGTTCGGCACTGAACACTTCCTTGGCACCAAGAGCTGTAACATGAAGCACTGGCTGGGACATTTTGGGAAAAGAAACCATCAAATCACAAAAACATTGTCAGGTGACAGTCTGAACATATTTACCAAAAGCCAGTCAGGAGAGCAGGGGGTTATAATGCTGATAGGTGATTGGAGTAACTTGTTACTTTGGGATGTGTCTGGATAGAAATGATTGATGAATTAATTGCACAAATTTTATTTCAAACTTAATGGGAATTTTATGTTAATGCAAGGGATTTTCTGCCGAGTTCTTCATGCTGTAATATTTTGATGTCATGATTACATTAAAATAAATTTACACTTACAGCAAATTAAATGTCTATGTGTGTGTATTTGCAAGGATCTCATGATACTATACGATACATGTGATATGTGGTATTCTACACTTCATTGGAAAAACAAGATGATGTGTACAATCTGTGTGGATCACATTACATTCAGCCAAAACAACATAACTCAGAACTGAATTTTTACTTGATTATCTTTGTATTTTAACACAATGAAATAGTGGACACAATAAACTAAACTAAAAACATTAGATTGAAAATAAGATATTTAGATGCCAGTCAGTTAGCTAAGGCTGGTGTGGTGCTTGTAGAGGAATAAAAAAATAAAGTGCATATGCAACCAGACACTCATTATCATCAGTGAACATTGTTAAAATTAAAGGAAATAAAACAGTCAGTATGATGTTAATAAACTCAACACAAATATTATTTGCATGTCCACTATACCCCCACATGAACCCCCAAATGAACATGGATGCAGAATGAGTGATCAGTGGCAAGTTCAGTTTTTCATGCAGTACCTGGCCGGCTGTAGCGCAGCATTAAAAAAAGCTGCTTATTCTTCAAACTCTTCTTACCAGTCAAGCGACTGGTGGTAGCTTTAGTGTTAGTGCTGTGAAGCTAAATTCAATATGTGAGTAAAGCATTTAAAAATTGGCATATCGGCAAGCTGCGCCGCAACGGCCATGTTTGACATGTTGTGTGTGACTATTGCAGGGTCCTTGCTTTTTATGTCCCTTTCCTCTCATGCCCCTTTCTGCTGCTTGCCGATGTTACTGCCAGTATGGCTCTCATGGAAAACCAGTAGCCAGTCCTCATTAATGTGGTGCGAAGTGGTCGTAACATAAGACCCTGTGGTGAAATCCTGCAATCCCTCTCCCCCCCTCACATATCTACAGTATGTGAATGGTGTAATACCCAGCAGAGCAACACTGAAATGAGTGAGAAGTCATTTTGATTGAAATTTTTTATTTTTTTTGCTCCAGTGGGAATGCAATGTAAGAGCTGGTGCACTGAGTGTGGCACTACAAGTGTGTTCTGCTCTCTGGGGTAAAAGGATGTAGAGTAAATGTAATATTCATGTGCATGTGTGCCTTGGGATTCACAGCGATGGGGATGCTGTGCTGTGTTTATCAGGGTCTGTGGGAGGCACTGTCACCAGACTGTTCTCTGCTCTGCTGTATTGTCATGTGACCCACGTGACCGAGACCCTGGACTTGCTTTAAATGCACCGCAACGGTCTCTATTCACACCGCAAAATGGGAGAAATCGGAGAGATGAAAGATCACGAGAAAGATTGACAATCATAAATCATAAAAGTAGGAATCTTTTGAGAATCTCTCAACTTTCTGTTTTTTCTTTATTTTCTTCTCTGACATATTCAATCAATCTCTTTTTGCCTGTTTCAAGTACACACACTCCCCCCTGTCATACACACATGAACACACACACACACACACTCCTTTGTAGCCTGAATGTCAGTCTGGTCTGTGTCTGGTCTCTCTGGGTCCGCTGTGTTTTATTTATTATGTGCTAAAGTTGGATGAATTTTGGGCTGAAAGTGCAACTCACTTAAATAATAGAAGACAATTGAATTTATGGCATGACCCTAAGCAAAATCAGATCAATGATGAATTAAAACTCCTCAAAGGCTTTTAGAGCTTTAAACACCAACAAAGCTACACAGGCCCACAAAGACTCATACGCCCTGAACATGAATGAGCCATGCAGAGGAACCAATTTTTGCAAATGCAGCTTTCTGACATCAACATGTAATTTATAATATGTAATTAATTCTTTTAAGTTGAGGAAAAAATAACCTTTTTGTCTCTTGCCGAAATTTAAATGGAAAGTTTAATTATTTATTAACAGAAGCATTTCTTCCTTGTCATCTGAAATTTCTCGTCTAATCCGCCTCATGTCCAGCCAAGCTCAGCTCGTGGGTAAACTTGGGGGGTGTAAGGAACGAATCTTTGCTCATTCTCCAGTAGGTCAGTGCATTTTCACTCAGAAAGGTAGATCTGCTCCTGCAGAGATGAAGGGCTGGCCACCTTCTCTTTCAGAATTTCACCTTTTTGGCTGCAGGTACCGCTGTGTCAGGACCAGATATTGTGGATGCTTCAGCTGAATGTGCATCAGGGGCATGTCTGGTCTTCCCTTCCAACACTGTCTGTTTCAATTGGTCTTTAACTTCTCCTGAGAAGTATTGAGTTTTGTGTCTTAGACAAATAACATAAAACATAACTACTAGCCTATATAGCCTATGTTTAATCATTAATTAGTTTTTACTGATTCTTATTGTTTCTTTAGTGATGATGAAAAGGATTATTATTACTGGTAGTAGCGTAGTAACTGTTAATTTTAGCAGCAATAGAAGAACAGTGCCAACAGTGTTTTCAGTGGCGTCTTTTCCACCTTACAGAATCTTCTCTGAACCGTTTGCAGCAGTGCCCACTACGCCTTTTCTCCAAAAAGCCATTTTAGTGAGCAGCGATCCTGGCATTTCTTAATATTGGAGGTTCTTGTCCACCAAGTGAACAGTCAGGCTCGGCATGGACATCAAACTTACATTAGATGTAAGTTGTAATTACTTCGGTTTTTTTTTCTCTCCAAAGAAAGACAGGACAGACAGGCTTGTGGTTGGGTGGAGGTGGTAGGGTGACACATCCACCTATGAACCAGAAGACCACAAAGTCACTTACTACTAATGTGTCTGACCTGGCGCATGACATTCACATCTCTATGGCTGCATTAGTGACTAGGTTGGTTCAATTGTAAAAAAAAAAAAAAAAAAAAAAAAAAAAAAAAAAAAAAAAATGAAATGACTTTTATTAAACAATGTACCCACTATTTAACCTTTTGTCTTTATCAAATATGAAGGAATATTATGGAGTGTGTCATTAAAGGTCAGCAGTCTGAAGGATTTGTGTTGCCAAGGTGATTGATTGACTGACATGCTAATAGTCGACTAAGCTTGATTTATTATGATAAGTCTTTCATTATTAGTGGTTGCTGTTTATGTTGACTAGTGTATGATGCTCAAGCACTGGCCATTTTATTGTGTTCCTAATCTATTTACCTGGGAAATTAGATGTCTAACCTCAGTATGTGTGTGTGTGTGTGTGTGTGTGTGTGTGTGTGTGTGTGTGTGTGTGTGTGTGTAAAGGCTTGCTTGTCTTTCTTGCCACTGGCATTACCATCTCATCTGAGATTTGGGACGAGCGCATTCCATTAATCCTCATCAACATGGCTGTCAAATTGTGGCAGGAGGGGGGGGCCACAGACACTCCTTAATCAAAGAGATAATTAGGAGATAATTAGTAGGTTGGAAATTTGGATTAAAAAAGCACAACAGTTTTACTTCCCCATCAGAGGCCAGACTGATGTGCAATCTGTCTTGTGAGTGGTTTAAGGTGCCTGGGGACTGTGTGTGTGCGCCTGTCTGTATTGTGTTACAGGAAGTGTTGGCTTCTATTTTTCTATTTTGCTTACAGTGGTTATGAATACACGAGTCAGGATGTGTGTAGCCTCACGCTTTCCAAGATTTTCTGCATGCAACTTGTGTTTCCATATCTGAAAGTGTGGCCAAGCGGGTAATGAAGCAGACCCGTAATAGGAAGGTTGCCGGTTTAAATCTCAAACCGCTAAGTGAAGTGATTGTCACTTGTGATACACTGCAGGACAGCACACGGTGCACACAGTGAAATGTGTCCTCTGCATTCATGGCTGGCCACTGCTCCCTAAGAGTGATGGTTTAAATGCAGAGGACACATTTTGTTGTGTCACCGTGCGCTGTGCTGCAGTGTTTTACAATGACAATCACGTCACTTTCACTCGTGTATGGAGGTGTGTTAAAATTCCTGAAATCTTCAGAACTGTATATGTTTGGATGCTTGGGGGTTATGTGTGCTTTGAATGTGTAAAAATACCTGATTAGATCTGTGAGCGTTAATGAGAGCATTTCATCCAAAAGGTACACTACGGCCACTTTCTGGGCTCCCTGGATCCCCCAGGGGTCAAGATTGTTCCACTAGAAATGAGTTGCTGGTGTCTGTCATAGGCAGTTAATTAGATCTGTGGAATCTACAGAAAATTGTCTCGCTTTAATTTATAAAAACACTTCAGTCTGTGTGTGACAATAAAGAGATTTTGAATGGTGGGTCTTACAAGAATTCACCATCTAATCAAAAGAGCTACGATTTAATTCTGATGGAATTTTCTGATTTCTAGTTTCTCAACAAAGTTAGCTAGACAGGTTAGGAAACACCACTACCCATAATGGCAGTAGCAGCCTATAGCTATTTAATCCCTTTCAATTAAATGGTTATCTTATAATAGGGTATGTTTTCAGTGTTGCCAGATCCTAAAGTATGATACAAGCAGCTGAAAAATTATCATACACACGCAAAATATTCAGTCATATCATTTTCACAGATTCAGCCTCCAAAGACCTAGACTGTGCCAAAAATATAAAGGTGGTCTGAAGCCAGGGTCCATGAACAAGACACTTAACCCTAAGCGTCTCCAGGATGACTGTCCCTGTCACTACTGATTGTAAGCTGTTCTGGATAAGGGAGCCCAAAATGTCAAAAAATGTAAATATATGTAAATATTTTAATAGTTTTTATTAAAATGATTAATTAATGGCAGATCACTAAAACAACAGTCCAAAGTACACCTAAAATGAATTGATTTAACAGTTAATTTAAATTAGACATAAGAGCCACAATAAATCACTGTACTTTTTAATACGTAAGTACATTTGAAGGCAAATACTACTTCCTACTTTTACTCAAGTAGAACAAAATTACCGTAAACAAATTACCTCCCTGTTTAAAAGAAAGGGATTCTGACAACACACACACTTACACATAATCTCATACACACACCTCATCATTTTCATATGCTGAATACGCTGGCCCCTTTGTCTGGCCAGCTGCCCTTCACGCTGGAGAAGGACGCAAAAAAATGAGATTTGGAGGCCTTCAATTCGCCTTTATCAGCGGCCCGTAGCGCCCGGGGGCGATGGCTGAAATATGGTGGCGGGCTGTATCTGCTGAGGAGGGACGGCGTGTGCATCTTTTATATGACTATTGATTCAGGGGGCACTCTCCTTATGAAAAAGGCACTTTTTGTTATCTGTTTCAGTGTCTTATTAAAGTGGAAATTGAGTTATAATTTTGATGGATTTTTCCAACTTTTCTTCATCGCTATTTGGATGTGGGGGTCCACAGTCTGTCCTCCACTTTCTATCTTTGGCAAAGTAATTTCAGTTGTCACTTTCTTTAGTATATGCTTGCTCCAGTGTCTCATTATATATTTGTGTACGATAATTAGACTCATCTGCCAATAGTCTCCCCACCCATTTTTCCCATAAACACCTGAAAACCTTAATGACTAAACCATTAGATGTGTGGATCCGGAAGTTCTGTTTTCACACTTCATGCTGCAGTTGGTGTTATGCAGTAAACGTTTTTAATCCTGTTAGAGATGTTGAAATGGAGGGATAAAACCAGTGTGCTGTCGAAAGGTATTAATAGGATTTTAATGGGCTGTGGCGTTGACGTGGGCTGCTGCGCTTTACAAGAACTCATTACTGGAATACAACGCTGCTGGAAGTCGAAGGGTTCCGGCAACCTGCAGGACATCCTTGGGGGCAGGTGAATTGGGCAGAATATACAGTCCTGAAAAGAACCCCTGCTTCCTCCCACTCATGAGGAGATGGCCTCTTTATGCATTCACGTAAATGGCAAAAGTGAAACCTACAGTCATTGTTCTATGTTGTCCTAAAATAAAGGATGAGTCCCCGCCTGGTGGATTTAAAGATGGTAGTAGCCTACTGGGTAACACATTCGCCTATGAACCAGAAGACCCAGGTTCAAACCCCACCTACTACCATTGTGTTCCTGAGCAAGACACTTAACCTTAAGTTGCTCCAGGGGGACTGTCACTGGAACTACTGATTGGAAGTCGCTCTGGATAAGGGCGTCTGGTAAATGCCATAAAATATAAAAAGAGCCTTTCATTGTTTAATTACTGCAGTGATTAATATGTTTCAGTTGTCAACGTATTATTAAATATTAACTGATGCATCTTAAGAGCGTCCCAATGCATCATTAAAGCCCATCATTAAAGAGAACCACCATCTCAGCAAAACAATGTGGTTACATTGTTACAGAGTTACAGCTCTGTTTCATGAAAGTAAGTACATTTTAACACATAGGCCTGGGGAATTGGGAATGATCAGTTGTTACTGAGAAAAAAAACTTTGCTAATTTGCTAATAAGCTTGGACTGAGGGTTTGAGGGGTGTCCCAAAGTAACAAATCTCATAAAAGAGGTCAACCAAAAAAAACGTGGAAGAAGCAGATGCAACTAAAAGAAACCAAATAACAGAAACAAACTGACCTAACAATAGCACATCCAGGGGAATATATATTATGGTTGATCAGGCCATTAATGACACACAGGGGAAACCTAAACAAAGCACAAAACATCACCTACAACCCCAAACCTCACTCAATTAATCAATCAATCAATCAATCATATATAACACATTTAACCAGAGATCAATATTCCTGCAAATCAGTAGTAAGAAAAATAAATAAACACCACAACCGATCCCCCCCTTTTAGGCGACATGGTGGTTCTTGGGTTCAAAATGGCTCCCCGACTATGTGGCCCTTACTTTAAGTCAGGTCCTGCTAGGATGTCTCCCCACAGCCTCCACCCATTCCAGAAGCGCTCATAAAAATAACTACATTAATCCAAACTAATATCATGACTAAAAGAACCAAACTAACTAAAGGTGTAACTAAAATGTTGACTGGTTTAGATTAAACTCAACAGACCTGATTATTAAAGAAAGAAATATGTGTTGTTAAATGTTAGGATAATCTATATTAAACTAAGATAAATGTGTGTTGCATGAATGTTGGTTACCACCATTTGGATGCCTGTGTGGTGGCAGGGGGCCATCACAGGAATGCATAAGTTTATTTCCATGTACATATGGTAGTAATATAATGCAGATTGAATAATAAATTGGAGCTGTCTATGGTGCTGTTTTAATATTCGTAGTTTTTATACCGGTGATGGTCGCTGACTGAAAAACATTTTAGCCTGTCTAACCCAAATATACAGAAACATATACAGGGAGTGCAGAATTATTAGGCAAATGAATATTTGGTCCACATCATCCTCTTCATGCATGTTGTCTTACTCCAAGCTGTATAGGCTCGAAAGCCTACTACCAATTAAGCTACATATTAGGTGATGTGCATCTCTGTAATGAGAAGGGGTGTGGTCTAATGACATCAACACCCTATATCAGGTGTGCATAATTATTAGGCAACTTCCTTTCCTTTGGCAAAATGGATCAAAAGAAGGACTTGACAGGCTCAGACAGTCAAAAATAGTGAGATATCTTGCAGAGGGATGCAGCACTCTTAAAATTGCAAAGCTTCTGAAGTGTGATCATCAAACAATCAAGCGTTTCATTCAAAATAGTCAACAGGGTCGCAAGAAGTGTGTGGAAAAACCAAGGCGCAAAATAACTGCCCATGAACTGAGAAAAGTCAAGCGTGCAGCTGCCAAGATGCCACTTGCCACCAGTTTGGCCATATTTCAGAGCTGCAACATCACTGGAGAGCCCAAAAGCACAAGGTGTGCAATACTCAGAGACATGGCCAAGGTAAGAAAGGCTGAAAGACGACCACCACTGAACAAGACACACAAGCTGAAACGTCAAGACTGGGCCAAGAAAGGTTTTATGGACTGATGAAATGAGAGTGAGTCTTGATGGGCCAGATGGATGGGCCCGTGGCTGGATTGGTAAAGGGCAGATAGCTCCAGTCCGACTCAGATGCCAGCAAGCTGGAGGTGGAGTACTGGTTTGGGCTGGTATCATCAAAGATGAGCTTGTGGGGCCTTTTCGGGTTGAGGATGGAGTCAAGCTCAACTCCCAGTCCTACTGCCAGTTTCAGGAAGACACCTTCTTCAAGCAGTGGTACAGGAAGAAGTCTGCATCCTTCAAGAAAAACATGATTTTCATGCAGGACAATGCTCCATCACAAGCATCCAAGTACTCCACAGCGTGACTGGCAAGAAAGGGTATAAAAGAAGAAAAACTAATGACATGGCCTCCTTGTTCACCTGATCTGAACCCCATTGAGAACCTGTGGTCCATCATCAAATGTGAGATTTACAAGGAGGGAAAACAGTACACCTCTCTGAACAGTGTCTGGGAGGCTGTGGTTGCTGCTGCACGCAATGTTGATGGTGAACAGATCAAAACACTGACAGAATCCATGGATTGCAGGCTTTTGAGTGTCCTTGCAAAGAAAGGTGGCTATATTGGTCGCTGATTTGTTTTTGTTTTGTTTTTGAATGTCAGAAATGTATATTTGTGAATGTGGAGATGTTATATTGGTTTCACTGGTAAAAATAAATAATTGAAATGGGTATATATTGGTTTTTTGTTAAGTTGCCTAATAATTATGCACAGTAATAGTCACCTGCACACACAGATATCCCCCTAAAATAGCTAAAAATAAAAACAAACTAAAAACTACTTCCAAAAACATTCAGCTTTGATATTAATGAGTTTTTTGGGTTCATTGAGAACATGGTTGTCAAAAATACAACTTGCTTAATAATTCTGCACTCCCTGTATATGTGTGTGTACGTATATATCCAGTTTAAAGCATTTACATTGAGTGGCCCTTTAGTTGCTTCTCTGTTTCATGTAGCCCTGGATCAATATCTTTTGGAGACGTAAAATCCACTGTCCATGCTCACCTGGTTTGTCTGTTAATTGTTCTTATCTCACATGTCAGCAGGGGCCAGAACAGGTTTGCTGCTTGAGTTCCAGAATGAGTCGTGGTGTGATGGACAGAAAGAATCTTATATAGAAAAATTCAGAGGATGCAGCTCACTATTTTCCCGCTAGGTTGAACAACTGTGGAGTTTGTATCTGGGGAAGAAAAAGTGCTTACACAAGGTTAGGAAGGAAGAAATAATAGGGATTTGAAAAGAAGGAAACTTTGCATTTGAGCTTTTTTGATGGGGAGGAATCTGACAGTTTTTGCAAATGAAACTGAAGCGATTCCTCGTTAAAGATGGGTTTTTCCCCTCTCTGTCTTTCTATCTTTTTCTCCCTGTCTATCTATCTTTCTCTCACTGTATCACTTTTATGTCCCCAAGCTATTGAAGTGGAGTCAGTTGGTTTCCACTTGGTCTATCGCCATGGAAACTGTTGGATTCTGTCCACAAAGGAGTTCAGTAATATGTCTGAGGAGGCTGATCAAGTCCCGCCTGTCTCATCTGTGTGTGTGTAGCCACGCATGCTTTCATGCTTTCACAATCACATGCATTTGCACATTTTTTGCATTGTGCTAGAAATGGTAGTTATATTTAGGTTTAGTTTTAGGAGCTGTGCATTAACTGAAGATAATAAAGCATATGTTTGGTTTAATGTGACATTATGGGCCTGATTGGCATTTACATTTTGCATTTATGGCATTTATTAGACGCCCTTATCCAGAGCGACTTACAATCAGTAGTGACTGGGACAGTTCCCCTGGAGACACTCACGGTTCAGTGTCTTGCTCAGGGACACAATGGTAGTAAGTGGGGTTTGAACCTGGGACTTCTTTCTATATGATTTAAACCCTGTCCTGTCAATATGACAGTGTGTGTGTGTTGTGATGGTGTATCTGTGCTTTCCATGCATATGTGGGTACAGGTGGGTTTGTATACAGACACACACACACATATATATGTGCACACATCATCCCTTCCATTAAAATGTATCTCTTTATTTCGAGGCTCTTTGCTTGGCTCTGTAACCCTGAGCGTCTGGCTTCTTCCTGCCTCTCTCGCCACCTGGTTTGATAAAACCTTTTTCTTGTGCTTGTTTATTGCAGCCACCACTTCAAAGAGCATGTAGGCACTGGTGTGTACCAGAAAATAGCATGTGTGAACACCTTTTGACTGCAGTTTAGCCAAGTTTGTGTGTGTGTGTGTGTGTGTGTGTGTGTGTGTGTGTCTGTCTGTCTTAGAAGGCAAGTGAGTCATTTGTCACATGAGGCCATTAGCGGGGTGTAAACCACACTTGCCTGACTTTTAGTGGACATTCACTGTGGTAACTATGAGCCAGGAGGGAGAGGTGGGGATGATAATGGAACTCGTTTGTCAAAACCTCTGACCTTGTCTGAAAATGGCCATTGTATTTAACAAGGATGTTAAAAATAAAAGGACGAAGACATGACAAGATATTGCTTATGGATTAGTTAGGTCAAAGATTCCCAAAACGAGACTGTGAAAAATATGACAAATAAACATGAATTCAATTCAACACTCTCTCTAGACAGAGAACCGATCCTTTGTAAAATCATACATTTATGAAACATTTATGAAAATTTTTTTTTGCTTTTATATCGGTCTTAGCGTCCCCTATTACCAAGTCTGAAGTCTCTTTCCGAAATTCAGCCTGGGTGCATAATTACAGCCACTTTTAACCATCCCATAGTGAGATTTCCCCTCAACGTGTTTCGGTGTCTGTAGCTTTAAATGCTAATGAGAGGGAGAGAGGCGGGACAAGGAGGAGATCGGCCAATAGTTGAGTTGAGTGGGCATTCATGGAAATTACGTAATCAACACCTTTACTAAACACAATGTTTGGCGCAGACAGGAAGTTGTAAACAGAAGTTAACATTTCCCCTTATGACGAAATGAGGTCCATGACCGGGGGGCAGTGTATGGGGACGGTGCTTTGCTCAGTGGCACCTCTGGGTTTCGGGATTCGTACCGCCAACCTTCAGATTACCTGTCCGCTTCCTTTACCGCTAGGCCACCACTGCCCTCTATTGTTAAATAATGTTAATATTCAATGATCTCACAAAGTGAAAACTTTATGATGGGGACCTTTAAGGGACATTTTAGTTTATACACACAACATATAGGCAGACAAAAAAGGAAGTGAGAACTATGGGAATGTAAAGAGATACACTTCAATTTATCACTTTTGTGTGAGTCAAGAGGCGGGATCTGAGCTCTCCGTATTATCAGATCCGTGTGCTAATGGAGTTCATTCAGTGAGTTCGGGAACTTGCCAGAACATTTTTCTCACAGAGTCAACATTATGCTGGAGAAAGGACAGTGTATTTCCCAATTCGTGGTCTTTTATCAAGAGAACGTCCTGAAGTGGCCTGCTGAAGTGGGCTCTGGGTGGTCCATTAGCGTCTTAGTTCTTTTGTGCCTGAAATGTACAAGTTGCCACCATGAGGCCCTGAGATTTCTTTCTGGGTCCCTTCAGTCTAAATATGCTTTCATTTGTTACATATTATATAATAATATTACCCATCTGGACAGGCCTTCACTTCTGACAACAAAGACTTTCCAACGTTTCTGCCTGACTGTGTATGCATATGTACCATTTGGTGTATGACATGTGCGTGGCACCAGCAAAAAGTATCAGAATCAGAAAACTATTAATCCCGAAGGAAATTGCTTTAAACTCATATTCATGGTAAACACAAACTGGTAAATTTAAACTGATATTCCCGTAACCGTTTGCCTGGTCAATCAGCATTGTGGGTATTGAAGCCAGTTTAGCACTATAAAAGGCCAACATTGTGTTTTTGATCGACCTTATTGTAACTAATGGGAAATACGAGTGACAGGAAATATTAACTATGTCCTCCATTTTGACTGGTGCCAGTTGTATTTAATTCAGAGTTGCATTGTTGCCATCATTGTCCTTTGAGGGTACTTCAGGTAGCATAAGTTGGGATAAGGGCACTGGCAGAAATTCTTAGTGTAATGTCAGTCTCTTTGTTTTTACAGCCTCTTTATTTTAAATGTGTGCCTGCTGATTAATTCTGTGTCCCAGAATTAAGAAAAGGATTCAGCAATAGGTCCTGGAATGGAATGGTGGTGTGTGGTGACAGAAAGACACAATTTTTCATGTCTTATTTATGTTCCTTGGTGGAAAATGTCAGTGCGTGCACTGTGCATTTTCAAAGGAGACTTAGGCCTGTCATTAAGGGCAGTGGGGAGGGTGTTGAGGGGCATTGATTGTCTACATAATTGCCCGTTCTTTCCTTTTGAGTGTGCTTTCAAATGTTAATGCTTACTCACAGTCTTTGTGAAATGAAAACTACAATCAAAGAATCTTCTTTTCCCCCCCTTTTGACTTTTTGACCTCTCTAGAAGGAGACAAAAAACAAGGGAAGCAGTAAGGAAGGTCAACTCTTCTGCAGAAGTGACCTTTGTCATGTTGAAAGGCTATTAAAGGTTAGCATGCATGAGCTCTCTGATAGGGCTGATAGAGGAGCTCATCAGGGTGACAATCGGAGACCTTTATCTGCACTACAGATGTGTCGCCACATCGTTTGACTTATTGAACCTCGATGCGCCATGTCAGCTTCATCGATACAGACCTAATAGAAATGCACAGATGGTTTTCAGTGTCATGGACACAGCAACAGAAAATTAGCAACAATTCCTTGTTGCCCAAAGGCCTGATGTCCTGAATATAAGACAACATCCTTCATTAAAGGTTAGCATGCATTAAAGGTTAGCATGCATTGCTAACCTTTAATGGGCAGTGGTGGCCTAGCGGTTTAGGAAGCGGCCCCGTAATCAGAAGGTTGCCGGTTCGAATCCCTATCTGTCAAGGTGCCACTGAGGTGCCACTGAGCACAGCACCGTCCCCACACACTGCTCCCTGGTCTGTCATGGCTGCCCACTGCTCACTCAGGGTGATGGGTTAAATGCAGAGGACACATTTCACTGTGTGCACCGTGTGCTGTGCTCCTGTGTATCACATGTGACAATCACTTCACTTTACTTTAGCATTAAAAGAATGAACAGACTTGCAACAAAGAATATTGTGGTCAGCAGAGAACCTGCAGCTGGGCCTATGCTCAACACAAATTTCCTGCGTTTATTGTTTGAGATAATGGCTGTGCTTGTCTGTAATTGCTGCCCATTCCTCGATGTTGCCGTGCTCCTCGAAAGGCCCGGCATGTGGCCCAGCCGACCATGCCGGAGTTCTAATGAGGGAGATCTAACAGGCGGCGGAGGCCGTGGGTAAAGCAGGGTCTTCCACTCCCCTTTCTGTGAGATCGCTGGCCCATTGGCCATGCCACACCTCAGTAGGCTTTTAATGAATTTAGACAGAGCCTAACTGTTCATTAAGGGTTCAGAGGTGCAGCAGGGACCACTTATCTTTTTTGAAAGATTGAAGCTTTGACAAAAATTCTATAATGGAAGGATTTGCCCTGTGAAGCATTTAACGAGCCACAATGATAAGTGACAAGCATCTCCTTCCAAACTGAATAATACCTGCTGCATAGATGGAAATTTTTTAATATTTAAATATTTAAATATTTGTGTGCCTTTGCTGAGATGTTTGTTGAATCAGTCTTTTCTGAAATTCACAGTCAGTCATTATTCATTAGATACTGTTCATTGATACTATTTATTGTAGACGTTTACAGTGAAACACTGCTCATAATGCAACAGAAAATTTGACAAACGATAATGGCATTGTTTATATAAAGTACAATCCCACCGTAAATTACAGCCTGCCAGCTGCTCATCAATCACCTTCCATGATGCAATGGGGGGCCTGATGGCTTAATAATCTTTTATTCATCATAAAAACAATATGATAGCATATGGTGTCTCATAATTTCTTTCATTTTTCACCTTTTTCATGCTCTGTAGAAGAGCGGAGAGAATAGTGAAGGTGACAGGCAGTCGGATCAAATGGCGCAGCCATGCTGGTTAACGTTAACGTTTCGGATGACATAGACAGCTTTTGGCCAGCGGGAGCGATGTACATTAAGTGGCTTCCAACCGGGAAGTGTGAATAATGATGCTTATGATCCAGAGGCAGCTTAATGTGTTTGCAAGCATGCACTTGTTTCATATCCAGTTTCACAAAGAGATGAATGGATGGTTTTCTATTGTTCCCAGTTCTTTACAAATGAACTCTTTTCTGTATACATACATGCACAGCATATACTTCCAATTTTTTTTCTTCACCCAGTTTCATGCACCATTTCCTGATAAGCACTTCCAAAACCATGACAACCAGGAAATGGTTGGATGTGTTTTCAACGTGGTACTCACATTCGTATCACTGACTACTTCATGGCCATTGCAGTATTAAGAAACATGTTTTTGGTGTATTTGTATTGTAAATTGGGCATAGTTAGAGCATAGTAAGTGTCCAATATGAGTGGATCAGGATTCAATTCACTGTGTCTTGTATCCTATATAACTATGTATGTGACTCATTTGTTGGTTTCTCTGGATTTAGAAAAAATAACTAATGTCAGTGGACCTTTAAGCTTGGTATTTAAGAGTGGAGATTTCTTGGCCCAAATGTCCAGGATTCCACTATAATCCAAGAATATTGGCATTTTTTATGGTGGTTGTGTGATTTATGAAGGCCTGCAGCCTTTTTGTCTGGTCTATTTGCTGTCTGATCTTCCCTTATTGATCGATGTTTGAGGGATTTTGGCATTGAGTCACAATTAAGTTATAATTGTGTATAATTAAGTTAACATTTGACACTTTTCTTTGCTATTATCATAACTGACTAACATCACATAAGGTGATGCAGGATCTCAGTAGGATCTCAGTCAGTGTGTCTGGAGGTTAGGGTAACTTGGTCTGTTTACACCTCTTCCTTCAACTTTTCCTTTATATTTCAGGAAAATAGCATCAGGCCAGACTTCTCCATAGCAACGTCATGTCATTTCTTCCTGCCGTTGTCTGTATCTGTAATTAGATTTACAAAATCCCATTACACCTGCGGCCCCAATGGAGTGATTAGCGTTCTGGAAGCAAAGCTGTACCAGTGAGCACTGTGGGAATTTAACTGTTTTACAATGGTGAAAAACACTGCTTAGCCATTGTCCATCAGTACTCACAGTTAGAACTTTAGAACTGCCACACAGAGGGGGTATAATCTTTTCCCAGCCCGTGTACACAGGTTCAGGAGGTTTTGGTGATAAGATATATCAGATGAACATTCCCAACAACAGTACTCAGAAAGAGATAATTAGATAACTGTCTGTCTGTCCCACCGCCTCCAAAAGCACTGATCAGCTGTCTGTGGGCAGGCATAACCTGTAGCAGGGGTCAAAACCAGGACAGCGGGTACAGTGAACAATTGTAAACAGAATTCAAGCCATGAGTTAATTATAACAAGTCATAGTTAGTTAGACAAAATGTTTAAATACAGGCCAGCAGGTCCTAAGCCATTTATACTTTATCTGATTCCACTACAATCAGTTTAAATTTCCTTGTATATGTTACATATTTTGCAAAGGAGATGCGTGTCATACCCCATACCTTACTGGGGCAGCGGGTAAGAAAACGGATCTGTAATCGGAAGGTTGCTGGTTCGAATCCCAAAGCACCAAGGTGCCACTGAACAAGGTACCATCCCCACACACTGCTTTCACAGCTGCCCACTGCTCACTAAGGTGAGGGTTAAATGCAGAGAACACATTTCGTTGAGTCACTGTGTTTTGTGCTGCAGTGTTTCACAAAAACAGTCACTTCACTTTCACTTTGTTGTTCAGACGGTGCCGCTTCTGGGCCCAATTATAGAGTATTCACAGAGCCTCTATGCAGTTTAACATATAGGGTTAGGGTAGTCTAGGCTTGACGATAAATCCAATTATCTGGGTGGTTCAGACCAACTGTTTGATGTGGTGCTATTTTAGTGGGACAGGTTTGTATGTAGTTTACACATCTTATGAACACAATATCTCAAGAACACCTTGAATGTGTGTCCCAAATTTGGAGGAATTAATTCTCTTTGACTTTTGGGTGAACTGGCTTTTGATGGCCAACGGTCAAGGTCACTATATATAGGAATGGCTATCTTTTAAAAATAGTTATTTCATGACTGAGTCAAAAAACAATAGTTCAATCACAGCATATCAACTGAACTTAACTGTGTACAGTATGAACTGTACAATTCCCCTTTTAGCTGTCAGCCAATTTTGATGAACCAGAAGTCCCAGGTTCAAACCCCACAAACCCTGTTAGTTACTGTATTTCCTCCAAATGTCAGAACCATGACGATCTAAAAACCCTCCAAAGCAATATTCCAACTGACCTACATGTAAATCTTGTTTGATGTTTGATTGTTCAATTATTGGTGTTGTAGTTAAAAAGGGAATCACACATATTAGTTTAAAATGCTAAGCTGCCTTTGGGATTGTAATTTCTTTATTCAATTTTCTCTATCTGATATATATTTTTATTTTTTACTTAGTGCTAATGGTGAGAAGGTGTCAGGGATGAGACCTTGTCCATCTCTCTCTGTGTGTATATGTGTGTGTGTGGGTGCTGTCAGATGCAGATTAAAGGAGTCATTACGTTCCTCAAGGATAATTGCTGTGTCGTTTCTGGCAGAAGGCTTTGTTGCAAAGTGCACCATTTACCTGAGAGAAGGACCACATCATTAGCCGGTGCTTGTTAGAAGAGGAAAGGGCTGTCAGTGCATAGGGATCAGCCCCACGTACTGCATTCATCTTTACTCATTTGGTGTGGGTAATTAGCTGGTGCCCAGTGAAAGGCGGGCGAGGCAGTCTGTCGTAGAGGACGGCGGAAAGGTTGGAGGCCTTTAACACCAGACCCCATTAGAGCACTTCAGCACAAGACACAGCAACATTCTGACCCACAGCAGTCCTGCAGACGAGAACTTGACATGGCGGTGGATAGAGGTGCTTACAAGATAAGCAAGTGTGGGACAAGTGTCCCACATGCACCCCTTTAGCTTTGATCAGTGTGTGTTCGTGGGTTTTTTAATACCTTTGGGAGGATCACCAAGGAAGGAAAACTGAAAAAAGTTTTATCCTCAAAAAAAATACATATACATCAGATTTACATAAAACTATGTACTGTAACACTGTGAAAATTAATTTTGTGGTATTAGTTATGAAATTAGCTTTTGATGAATTAACAAATATTGTTTGATTGATTGGATTGCATGTGATGTATTCTTGTTCTTAGAGAACATAGCGCCCACGTTGTCTGGAGCGTAAAGCGTAAAGTCATTATTTTAAGTGAAAAATAGCATCCATGCATGGAGAGGCGACCCCTACAGTGTGTATGGAATGCATGGAAATGTATGGAATGCATGAGAATCAATGGACCACATGAAGAGTCTGCATGCATTGTGTGTATTAATACCCCAGTTTAATCCTTCACCACTAGTTTAGGCTTAGCAATGTCTTGCAGCATCGACAGTTTATAATACACATGTTCCATATCTTACTCCTTGTTCCCCACAAAGATATATAATTGTATGTGTGTGTCTCACCCCCCATGTTTTGTCTTTTTTTATCTATAGCTGGCTGCCCAGACTCCCTCATTAAGGAGGTGCATCATTTTCGTGTCCTTGGTGAAGAGCAGGTGGGTTGTTTGCACTGAATTTCCATAATTCTGTATTAATGAGCCTCAGCGAAATCCTGTTGACATCTCACAGACACCTTATAGTTTTAGCTATTTACATTAAAAGCTGGATTACAGTTAAATTATACATGTCTAGACTCTGTTCTATATATTGTACTCTCTCTCACTACAGTATGAACGTTATCAGCGGTACGCAGCAGAGGAGTGCGTGTTACAGATGGGCGGTGTGTTGTGTCCCGCTCCGGGGTGCGGTGCTGGTCTGCTGCCCGAGGACGACCTGAGGAAGGTCCAGTGTGAGTTGGGAGACGGTCTGGGGTGCGGGGTAAGTTTAGAGTAGATCTCAGACCATTTGTTTTTTTCCAAAACTCAACAGCTAGAGCATCCCCAAAACACCAGCAAGTCAAATCACCAACTACAGAATGTTTATCTCGTGTCCCTATCGTCCTGCTGTAGATTGTGACACATCTGACACCATTGTGAGATCTGATGTGATTGCAGACCACGCCATTCAAAAGAATCACAGAATTTAGAAAGAAACTGGCAAAACATGAAGCCCTCATTTAATCTTGTTTTCCTCAATTTATGACGAATTTATGACTAAATATCTTTGTCAACAAACCTTTTTGATGTGACGAAGACAAGACACAATGTAAATGCAGATCATGGAATGATAACTATAACAAAATATATAATTTAATATTGTTGACTAATAAAAACTAGATAAAATAGGGTTTACAAAATCAGAACTATACTAAAATGTCTGTTAAATTGAAAGTTTATTAGACTAAAATGAATATGGGCATGACTAAGACTAATAAAGACTAAAATGACATCTTGACTCAAAGAACAGACTAAAACTAAAACTTTGTTTAATGTGAAACCGGGAAAAAGAAAATGGTGGCTTGCGAAAGCCACTTCTTGCTTCAGGAATCTGATAGACATTTTCTACAAGTTAATACTTTAATACTTTAATGACATGAAGTTAATCAACGATATAGGATCTGACTCTAGTGCTGATTATAGGAGTGAATTGTGCTTTACCTCATGCAGCAGTCATCTCCTTGTCCTTTTGGGGGAGAAGCAGACCTGATCCAACTGAATGACAATCTGATGAGTGTCTGATTGCTTGAATGGGGCGTGCTGGTGGTTGAACAGAACCGCCTGGGGAATCATGAAGCCTCTGTGTTACTAGGACGATTTTGCTGAAATGCAGAAGATTAGCAGCGTTTTTTTCCCCCACTTCAATTACCGATGGGACGTGGTTTTGTGAATACTGGGTCTGATTCATCTAATCAGAAGCTCCTCGGGATGCTCATGAAGTGTGTTGTGGAGACCGAGACTCTGCAATTCTTTCTAACAGGCTATGGACGTGATGCAGTGGCAGCTTTAGGACATCTACAGCGACGATGTTTACCTTCGCATTCAGACAGGAAAAGTCCTCAACACATAAAGCGTTAAAGGTTGACCTGTGGCCTTTCTCTACTCTCGCTTCCATGGGTGGCCTCACCCAAGACCCTGCCTGACTGTAGCTGAATGCAATCACAGCGCGATTAAGTTGTAATTATGACACAGTCTGCACGATGTTCCATAATTAATCCGTCGATTAGAGATTAGGGTGCAGTTCAGCAGCCATTAGGACTGACTGATTGCATGTTTGCAAACCTCAACATCATCATTACAATGTGGATGACAGGGATGCATTAAGAAATGAGAGAACGACACGAAACACAAAAACACAGTTGGAGTTAAGGACAAAGCGCTTGGGGAAGACAATTCCATTGACGACAGGGTTGAGAGGAATCGTCCCGTGTTCACCATCCTGCATTAGTCCCCCAACTTTATCAGGCCCATTAGCGCAGCATTACGCCGTTCTAATATCTGAGTACAAATTCAACATTTCTGTGTGTTTTGGGGTGAAGTTTGTTTTGCTTATGACGCTCAAAATAATCAAAAACGAAATGTATTTTGGTCCGTTTTATTTTGATTTATGTGCCTAGTGAAAAAATGGTATGTGTGTGAAGACCTCGAAGATACAACCATGTCCTCCTTCCTTTTTACCAGCAGTAAATAACTGTTTATCTGCCTTACCCAGAACATCCACCCATACCTTCACCACACTGCAGCCTTCAAATACACACAGAGACACATATTGAAAGATAGGGCAGGCTGCTACTAGCTGGTTAGCATGCCCGCTTCAGTATCTCAAGATCTCAGCAACACAGTGCATCTGGGATGATTTCATCCATACATTTCACAAATTGGAATTACATGAATTGATAAATCAAGAAAGAGCCTCTTGGTAGTTTGGTAGTGTTTTCGGGGGAGGAGATGAGGAGAAACTACACTATTTGATGGTGTGTACTTTCCTTTTCATTCCGGTGGCTGTCCATGGCCACCATGTAGTTCACGCAGGCTAAATGACATTCATATCCACATCTGTAAGAATTTCCTTAAGCGCTACACATACACAGTCATTCCGTTAACCCAAAAACTAACCTAGCAACAAACTCTATCTATAATTTCTTCTCCTGGGAACATGGGGGCTTTGGGTACTCCCACTTTGCTCAGTCAATCAGTACTTCCCTCCTCCCTCCGCATCCCATCCTTTCATGTACTCTCCTGCTCTTTTTTTTCTTCACTCGAATGTGGGGTGTGTGCAGGTGGTAGTTCAGTGAAGGTGTGGTCACTTTTCACAGTGATCTAGCCAAGGTCAGCAATACTTTTATCTGGTTCTGGGTCTCAGCCAGAGGTGAGCGAGAAAGAGAGTTATATTGAGAATGAAGAGGCCACATTTACAGGAGTGTTTTGTGTGGTTCAGGACCATGTCTTATTTGCAAAAGATCATTGGTTATTCAGAACAGCCAATTTGAAAAGATTCTTGGAATGCTATAATGCACGTTGGCCTTTTTCTGTAGTTGGAATAGCCCATTAGTATAATCATTAATTACCATGAAAAGTCGTTCAGACACATCAGAGGCTGATGTATTGGTACCGATATTCAGATCGGTTTGACTGTGATACTTTCCAAGGGCGGTCTGTTTACAATGAGCAAAAATATGCATAATAATATATCCCCAACTGAAGAACTGTGCCATGATTTACATAAATAGCTAAGCTAGGACAATTTTGTCAAACCTTAAACTAAAATTGTCTGTTGCTTGTGCAATTTGAAAAACATATATATTTTTTTCAAATGCCGTTCTCATCCAAGGCCCTAATGGTGAAGTGATTGTCTTTGTGATACACTGAAGCATAGAACACAGCGAAATGTGTCATCTGCATTTAACCCATCACCTTAGTGAGCATTGGGCAGCCATGAAAGGCGCTCAGGCAATATACACACATTGGATTAGTGTTCATCTAGAGAATCCTCATTTTTATCCGCAGCTTGGTCCGAAGCCAGGTTAATACTGTAAGCATGTGACTTTACTGCCACCCCAGAATCTGTATTCTGAAGTGGAGTTGCTGTTGCTGAAAGCATCCTAAAAAACCCCAAAAGCAGGGAGACTAGGAAAAGATAAAGATATTATGAGCTAAATAAAAATTTATTAGCTAAAATATTTGTATGGTTAGTTTTATGATGCTAGTTATAAAATATATGTTGTATGTATTGTGCTGAAATTGATATAAAAAAAAAAAATTATGTTGCCTTTCCTTGGTGCAACTCCTGCAACCTGCATGGACATCGTGCGTTTGTGCGAGAGTGTTCAGTGTCTGTTGATGATGGGTAGAGACAGGCTGCCACCCAGTGTCCCTTAGAACACACTGCACGATTGCTCTACAATCTTCTCAGATGGCTGAAATGGTTTGACACTTTTATCATTAAGGACACTTCATTTTTGTTCAGTTTGTGGTCATTTTCACTAAGCACCTTTGGGACTTGAAATTCACAAAAAGCCCAACATACATTCAGAAAAACCAGATCAACAAAAAAGCAGTAAAACATTCAACACTGACGTTCCTACATCACGTGACCTTGTTGACCTTGGCTCTGAAATTGTGTGTATGTGTGCTTCCTAGTTTGTGTTCTGCCGTGACTGTAAGGAGGAGTTCCATCATGGGGAATGTCGGGCGGTGGCTTCGCCAGCATCAGGAACCGAGCGTCAGGTAAACGGACTGGTTGATTTCTATCAGGCTAAGAGGACAGATGGACAATATCTGGACAATAAACTAATGAAACTATTTTGATACTGCTGATGTCTTAACGATTTATGAATATTTGGGGCAGTAACGTAGATGATGGTGTGTGATTCGTAGTGCAACTTTTTAAAATAGTTAAAATAAAGAGTTACGCTGAAACCTGTGAAGTAATTTTCCAAATAGTCAAATATAACAATTTACTGATAATTGTTTATAGAAATTGTTCACTTGTTTAACCCCTCTCTTTTAGTCACATTTAAATGTTTCATATGATTAGAACACAAGCAAAACACCAAATGTGAAGAATTTTGAAGGGAGAAAAGAATCCAAACCTACATGGCCCTGTGTGACAAAGTGATTGCTCCCCCATTAAAACATAACTTAGCAGTGGTTCATTATACCTGAGCTTACTATATATAGCCATACACAATCAAGAAATCACTTAAATAAGCCCTGCCTTCAAAAGGTCAAAAAATTCTCAAAGCTAAGCACAATGCCAAAATTCAGAAACAAATGAGAAAGAAAGTAATCAAGATCTATCAGTCCGGAAAAGGTTTATAAAGCCATTTCTAAAGCTTTGGGACTCCAACGAACCACAGTGAGTGCTATTATCCACAAATGGTGAAAACATGGGACTGTAGAGTCACAAAAACTCCTCAACAACATCCAGAGAACTTCAGGACTCACTTACCTCAGTTAAGATCACTGTTCATGACTGCACTATAACAAAGAGACGGACCAAGATGAAAATCACTGCTGAGCAAAAAGAACATTAAGACTCTCTCAATTTTGCCAGAAAACATCTTGATGGGAAAATAGTCTGTGTGTCCCATTTCTGCCATAAAAGTAACACTACATTTCAGAAAAAGAACATCATACCAAAAAATATGTTGGTGGTGGTGTGATGGTCTGGGGCTGTTTTGCTGCTTGTTGTAATATATGGAACCATGAATTCTGCTCTCTACCAAAAATCCTGAGGCCATCTGTGACTTGAAGCTGAAACGAACTTGGGTTCTGCAGCAGTCCACCAACCAGTTATTAGCTTTAGGAGGCAATCACTTTCTCACACAGGGCCATGTAGGATTAGGATTTTTTCCTTAATATAGCATGTAATCTGAAATTCAACCCCAGCAAAACTGAACTGCTATTGCTCCCCTCAACAAGACCTTAAAATCTCCCTGGACAATTCTCCAATCTCTCTTTTGATTTGCTTGTTTAGAAAATGTTATAAGAGCTTTTACAGGCAATATATTCAATATTTAATTATAAAATAAAATAAAAAAACGGTTGGGTTCTGAGCGGTTATGCAAATGGGGTTCTAGTGAACCAAATGAGCATTTCAATGATTGAAATTTAAAGCACTCCTGTAAGTCGCTATGGATATGACCGACTGTGAAATGCTGTAAATGTAAATGTAAAGTAGGAAATCAGAGAGGGGCAAACACGTTTCCACACAACTGTATGCGCAAAATCTGCTCTTTGTGCTATAAAGAATTATATTGATGTGCAATGGATGTGTGCAAATCAGATGGATGTTCCAATCAGATTTAATAAGTAACCATTTTTTAAAAAATAACCATTTTTGAGTATGATCAACAGCAGCTACCTGTTTAAAGTACTGGTAACCCATTAAAAAAAGTGCTCTTGTCTTTTTCCTATATGTCCATTCTAGTCTAGTTCGTCCATATCAGATAAGATTCAAAATCCAAATTCCAGTTTGAAGTGTACTTTGAAGTGTGTAGGGATAAGTTTAAAGCAGTTCAACACTTGGCTGGAATTTAATTAGCAAAATTACCCATCTGGCATTGCAGCTTGCTGTGTTGCATAAAACGCAAATACAAAAGGTGCTTGAAAAGCGCGTTTGTAATTATTCAAGGTTGTTATACTTGTCCAAGGTGATTGATCTTTTTATTCATTGTTTAATTTCACTAGTAACTTTTCTATAGGTGTTTGCAATGCCTGGGTAATGCACAAGGGGAACTATTGGTGATATTGCAAGGTTTTTAAAAAAATGGGCAATTTTGTTGGGTAAGGTTCCCTAACTCCATGACCTTTTTTTTTTAAGCGATTGTTTTTGTCATTGTGGTGAATTGAATGGGCATAAACTGACCCTGAAACAACAAAGTCTGGTATATTAAAAGCGCTGATGTGGGTCTCTGCAGGGTTACGTGGTGGATGAAGTGGCCGCTTTACGTGCCCGATGGGAGCAGGCCTCTCAGGAGATCATAACGCAGACCACCGTCCCATGCCCCAAATGCAAAGTCCCCGTGGAGAAGAATGGTACTTTTTTTTTTTTTTTCTGTCCAATACCTCAGTAACTTTCATGTTTTAATCCTCTTAATTCATGTTCAGGTCTCTTTTTCCTGTGACATAAGTAGTCACACTCAGAGGTGTAAATGTATTGGTGATTTTTGTATTCAGAGCCTACAATACTGAAAGGTACTTTAAATACACACTATCTGCATTTTCCCATGATTCCACTGTGGTGTGCTTTGCTCCCCAGGTGGCTGCATGCATATGGTATGTCCACAAGCGCAGTGCAGGTTCGAGTGGTGCTGGCTGTGTCGTGTGGAATGGAACAGGGAGTGTATGGGCAACCACTGGTTTGGGTGATCTGGAGGTTTGAAAATCACGTCGACACCATGACTGCTTTAGGGTGCAATAGTCTGTGAACACACTCGATGGCATCTGGATGATCAGTTGACTAATGTGACACATCACAGCTCCTCAGTTCAGATTAAAACCGAGATGTGATGTACGCCATATGGATGAGAAGGTTAGCCTGATGTTTTTAATCTAAAGGTAATTAAAGCACTTTAAAATTAATGTAAACCATGGGTGTTCGAATGTTTCTGAATCTGTACAAACCATAAATCATCAATTAAATAGAGATATGCCTAATATGCTTCTGGTTTCTTATTTTCTTGTGTGTGTGTGTGTGTGTGTGTGTGTGTGTGTGTGTGTGCGTGTGCGTGTGCGTGTGCGTGTGCGTGCACGCATTCCTAATTTAGAAGGCTAACTGTTGGACTCGGACGGTGTTTGGACTGTGTTGTGGAACCTCCACCCTGTGCTGTCAGTCCCATCATAGATGCTAGATGATAGCTAAATGTGTATGGACGTTTGTTCGGATGATTCAGAATCACTGGGCCTCCAGAGATTAGATTAGCATCATTACAGTATATGATCCGTTCACCAGTCTACACATTAACTGATAAAAGCCCATAAACAAGCCATAACAGCTACTCACTCGTCCTGTCAGGCTCTTCTGGCCACGGCACTGTTAAACATTAAGAGATCAGCGAGAGACTTAGTCTGTCATTAAATGAGGACATGCAGCCAGAGAAGACGAGACGGACCAAAACAAACGCCGCAGGTACAAGAAGACCAGGCCTGTTGCCTTTCGTTCTTTCACTCTATTCTCTCTCCCTCTCTCCCCATTCTCTCTGCCTCAGGTGTCAGCAGTATTTCTGTGCTCACGCCTGCTGTTGGTTAGCCTGTTTTGTGCCCGGGGTGTTTAAAGGTTAGCTCTGGGGGCAATTGTAGTACGACAATGGGCTGTGTTCTGGCTCACCGTGCAAGTCAGCAGCGTAGTGCCACAAACAGGGAGTCACATCCCAGCTAGATTCAGAGGGGCTTTCTGCAACGAAAGTACAGTTCTGGGTATATCTGTGTAGTTACGCCATGAGTCTGTGTTTTGTCCGGAAAAGGATTTAGATTTTGTCTGGTGGCTTCATGGACCACATCCAGAAGATGAAGAGGAATGACCGGGTGAGACGCAGAGGTCAGGAGAACCCTGCGCTGGAGATGGCTGATGGACCCTTTGGTCAGGTTAGGATCTTGGATCTTCTCAATATTACGTTCCAAGAACAATAGGAAAGAATAAAGTTGTTTGATGACGTTTACAGAAGGGTCAACTTGGGCTGTTCATGCAGAGTCATGTGTAACACGCTCTGACCAGTCTAAAGGATGAATTGTTCACCATGGTGACTGAGTTTACACGCATCTATCTTCTGGAATGGATGATGATGCTGGTCAGACTAGAAAAACATTAACTCTACTCCTGCACATATACACTACGAGTTTTATTGCTTCGTTAATCACTGGAACTGTTTTCAGTTGAAGCTTTTAAAGTGAATGCAGAGTTGCATTGGACCAGGTTTTAATCATATGCAGATTTTCCATGAAGTAAAAGCCATTACCATTGACCATCATTAGCAAACCAGTTTAAATTCTGTTCATTTTATGTCCTTGTACCATGTAGCTTTACTAAAGATACTAAGCAACAAACATGGTGCAGAGTTGCAAGGCTTTAAGCGGTTGATGTTAATATGCTTGCATTTATCGGTGGCATCACTCTCACCTGTGGCTCCTTCAACCACCTGCAGCCCTTCAATGCCCAACTTTCCATAACAGTGGCGGCAGATGCAGTGCGGACCGCAGCACAATGGGCGTCCTACACGTGTAGCCGCTGGAAACGAGCTGTACAGAAGTGCGTAAGGAAAAAACCTTCAGGTACGAATGTTTATAACCTCTGTTTGTAAGGTTATCGTTGGGTTATTGTAGCTAGCCTTGAGACAACTGGCTTAGGCCACTCACTCTGATCAAACTGCATAGTTTATCATAGGCTACACCAATCACCCATAACATTATGACATAAATTACACTGATTAACTCATTACAGTGGCATGTGTGAGTGGGTGGCATATACAGTGGGTGCTGAAAGTATTCAGACCCCCTTACATTTTTCACTCTTTATGTTGCAGCCATTTGCTAAAATCAGTTAAGATATTTGTTCCTTGTTAATGTACACACAGGATCCCATATTGACAGAAATTGTTGTCAACCGAATTGTTGACATTTTTGCAGATTCATTGAATTTGGTCCTAAGTATCAGACCCTTTGCTGTGACACATATATTTAACTCGGGTTCTGTCCATTTCTTTTGATCATCCTTGAGATGGTTCTACACCTTCATTTGAGTCCAGCTGTGTTTGGACTTGATTAGGAAAGCCACACCCCTGTCTATATAAGACCTTACAGCTCACAATGCATGTCAGAGCAAATGAGAATCATGAGGTCAAAGGAACTGCCTGAAGAGCTCAGAGACAGAATTGTGGCAAGGGACAGATCTGACCAAGGTTACAAAAACATTTCTGCTGCAATTAAGGTTCCTAAGAGAACAGTGACCTCCATAATCCAAAATGGAAGATGTTTGGGATGACCTTGAGACAACTGGCTTAGGTCATTCACTCTGATCAAACTGCATAGTTTATCATAGGCTACACCAATCACCCTTAACATTATGACACAAATTACACTGATTAACTCATTACAGTGTACAGAACCCTTCCTAGAGCTGGCCATCCAGCCAAACTGAACTATCTGGGGGAGAAGAGCCTTAGTGAGAGCGGAGTTTGATAAAAAAAAAAAACTCCAAGATGGTGGGAAATAAGATTCTCTGGTTTGGTGAGACCAAGATAGAACATTTTGGCCTTAATTCTAAGCGGTATGTGTGGAGAAAAACAGGTACTGCTCATCAGCTGCCCAATACAGTGCTAACAGTGAAGCACCGTGGTGGAAGCATCATGCTGTTGGGGTGTTTTGCAGCTGCAGGGACAGGATGACTGGTTGCATTCGAGGGAAAGTTCAGTGCAGCCATGTACAGGGATATCCTGCATGAAAACCTTCTCCAGAGTGCTCTGCTCAGAATCTCAAAATGGGCTGAAGGTTTACCTTCCAACAAAACAATGACAGCAAGCACACAGTTAAAATGATGAAGGAGGGGCTTCATAACAACTCTGTGACTGTTCTTGAATGGCAGTGGGCAGCCATGAAAGACACCCAGGGAGCAGTGTTCTGATTGTGGGATGTTGTGGCATCTATGGGAAGTTCCTGTCTGCATTAGTCAGGACCTAGCAGAAGTGGTTCAAGGAAGAAAGACTGGAGAATAGACAGCCAAGGTTCATTGGTGCACATGGAGAGCCCAGTCTGGCCTGTGTTGTGTGACCCAATAGAACAGCTACTGTAGCTCAATTTGCTGAAAATTTTCATGCATTGCTGCTGTCCAATGTGCATCTGAGTACATTTTGGAGTAAATAAGTAAATAGGGGTTTTGAGGAACACAACAACCAGTTTAACTTGGCCTCCAAATCCTGCAGATCTCAATCCAATTGAACATCTGTGATAGTGCTGGAAAAACAGGTCAGATCCGTGTAGGTACTACCTCACATCTAACCTAAAGGATATACTATGGATGGGTTGATGCCAGACTGCCAGAAATCACAGCATACCTATAGAGGTCCATGCCTTGATGGGTCTGGTGGCAAATAAGGGATCTACTTTATGCAATGCTGCTGGTGTTGATGTTAATAGTAAAGGTAATATTACCTTTAAATGAAGTTAAAGATGTCACCATAAGAACTTAAACTCTGTATATTTTGGGTCTTTTGGTCTCATGATTATTATTATTTTCCTTGTTCGATGTCTCTTTGTACTGAAAGGAGAATGCCTTGGAAGTAAGTACAAGGGCCTGGCATGGGATGAGGATGAGGTGGACGGCGGCCTTGACCAAACACAAAGCCTCAACAAAAGCCTGCTGGATCATTTCAGAATCCTTGCTGCAAGCAATGAAGACACAGATGAGGTATGATGTGAAGGTCGTGTGTGAAGTGTGGTGTGGTAAATAATGCATTCAACATCTCTGATCCTACATGACCTCTGCTCCTCAGGTTGATTTGCCCTTTCTGAACAGGGTTCTCACCGATGGAGCTGACCCCAACACATCTGATAAATACGGACAGACAGTGCTGCATGAGGTCAGGGTTCATGCAGTGTCTTGCTTTTCAATTTGTGTAAAGCTATTTATTTTCTCTCTCTGTGGCATCATAGAATCACTGTTCCATTTATTTTGTTGTGTTGCACCTCTGAGTGTGTGTGTGTGTGTGTGTGTGTGTGTGTGTTTTAGATCTCTCGTGCATGGAACGTAGACGTGATGCGTTTTTTCCTGGAGAGAGGGGCAGATGTGCAGAGGGCTGACGCATTTGGGGTCACTCCACTGCATGTGGCTGCAGCACTGGACTATGAGGAGATGATCGTTTTCCTGTTGGAGAAGGGTGGTGTGTTTCTGTGTCCTGATTGTGTCTTGAATAGTGTGTGTTTTAAAGAAAGGGTGTATAGTTTGGATGTACAGTTGTCAGTGGTAAGGCAGAGCTCTGTTACAGTCATATTTAACAGAGCTCAGAGTCAAAATGCTTTTATTTTTATTACTTTAATGCAATAGCATTACTCAAGCTTTATTAATTATGCTGCCATGTTGCTGAAGATGCTGAATCTCAAATAAATAAATAAAAGTCAGACATTTGTTGGACAGAGGTTCACTGTGGCTACTTCTGAATATTCCATATTGTCACCTGCCTGTGTCCTCGTAGCGGACATCGGTGCCCGGACGCGCAGTGACCAGCAGACTCCCCTGCACTTCGCTGCTAAAAACGATGCAGTGGGTGCGGTCAGGATCCTGCTGCAGCACGGCGCAGACATTACTGCACGGGACTATAAACAGAGGACTGCGCTACAGCTGGCTGCTAACCTGGGTACCTGATCCTCTCAAACACACACACACACACACACAAAACTAACCCAAAACGCAGCACAATACAGATTCATTTCACAGGGATTCCACGCACACAATCATCTGATTATCACATCTCTTATGTTTAAATTTGACCAGACTTATAAATATACTTCAAATTCACTTTTAGAAAATATTTAACTCTAACCCTACAAAAAGGAAACATACAGAAGGTACAAACCGGATTCCAAAAAAGTTGGGACACTATACAAATCGTGACTAAAAACTGAATGCAATGATGTGGAGGTGCCAACTTCTAATATTTTATTCAGAATAGAACATAAATTTTAACCTGAACAAAAGTTTAACCTGAGAAAATGTTTCATTTTAATGGAAAAATATGTTGATTCAGAATTTCAGGGTGTCAACAAATCCCCTTCTTCTTACAACACTCAGCAGACGTCTGGGGACCGAGGAGACCAGTTTCTCAAGTTTAGAACTAGGAATGCTCTCCCATTCTTTTCTAATACAGGCCTCTAACTGTTCAATCATCTCAGGCCTTCTTTGTCACACCTTCCTCTTTATGATGCACCAAATGTTCTCTATAGGTGAAAGATCTGGACTTCAGACTGGCCATTTCAGTACCCGGATGATTGATGCAGAATGTGGTCTGGCATTATCTTGTTGAAAAATGCAGGATCTTCCCTGAAAGACATGACGTCTGGATGGGAGCATATGTTGTTCTAGAAGCTGAATATATTTTTCTGCATTGATGGTGCCTTTCCAGACATGCAAGCTGCCCATGCCACACACACTCATGCAACCCCATACCAGCAGAGATGCAGGCTTCTGAACTGAGCGTTGATAACAACTTGGGTTGTCCTTGTCCTCTTTGGTCCGGCGTCCCAGATTTCCAAAAGAACTTCGAACCGTGACTCGTCTGACCACAGAACAGTCTTCCATTTTTAATGATCCCTGGCCCAGTGAAAACGCCTGAGCTTGTGGATCTTGCTTAGAAATGGCTTCTTCTTTGCACTGTAGAGTTTCAGCTGGCAACGGCGGTTGGCACGGTGGATTGTGTTCACCGAAGTATTCCTGAGCCCATTTTGTGATTTCCTTTACAGTAGCATTCCTGGTTGTGGTGCAGTGTCGTTTAAGGGCCCGGAGATCACGGGCATCCAGTATGTTTTTACGGCCTTGACCCTTACGCACAGAGATTGTTCCGGATTCTCTGAATCTTCGGATGATGTTATGCACAGTTGATGATGATAGATGCAAAGCCTTTGCAGTTTTTCGCTGGGTAACACCTTTCTGATATTGCTCCACTATCTTCCTGCGCAACATTGTGGGAATTGGTGATCCTCTACCCATCTTGGCTTCTGAGAGACACTGCCACTCTGAGAAGCTCTTTTTATACCCAATCATGTTGCCAATTCACCTAATTAGTGTTACTTGGTCTTTCAGCTCTTCGTTATGCTCAAATGGACTTTTTCCAGCCTCTTATTGCTACTTGTCCCAACTTTTTTGGGATTTGTTGACACCGTGAAATTTTGAATCAACATATTTTTCCTTTAAAATGATACATTTACTCTGATTAAACGTTTGATCTGTCATCTACGTTCTATTACAAATAATATATTGACATTTGCCATATCCACATCATTGCATTGAGTTTTTATTCACAATTTCTTTAGTGTCCCAACTTTTTTGGAATCCGGTTTGTACAATTGTACAAGTGTTGTCTATATTACAATATTTTTTCAAATATATATTTCTAAAGGTAGTGTTGACTTGAAATTCTGACATTGGTAACAACCTACCCAATTCACATATATAAAAATAAATAATTTTCCCACTCAAACAGTCTTGAAATCTGGAAGGTTTTGTGGGTCCTTTCTATGAACTCTGAGCTTTAGTTCTTCCTATAGATTTGCTATTGGAACCTAGTCAGGTGACTGGCTGCGCCATTCTAGCTGCTTTGTTTTCTTTCTCTGTTTCCTTGACTGTGTGTTTTGGATCATTATCACGCTGAAACGTCCACCGTCATCATCCTGGTAGATGGCACCTGATTTTATGTCTCGGTACACATTTTTCATTTATCCTTCCTATAATTATATGAACTGTGCGTAAAAGCACCTGAACACCATGATGTTCCCACCTGCATACTTCACTGTTGGTATGGTAAAATCAAGGTGATCAGCTCCAGCATTCCACTGGAGTCCTGGGTGGTGAGCGTGCATACAGGCCATGATGGCTGTATGCACGTATGGCTGTATGGCTAAGTACATTGCTTATCATTTTCTTTCAAATAATTCAAGGTCTTTCTGAAGCTCTCCACAACTGCTCATTGTGATTATTAGTTTCACTTCTCAGTCTGAAATCTTGCAGGGAGCACCTAGTCATCGCCGGTTCATGGTGAAATGATGTTCTTTCCATTTCCAGATTATGGCCCCAACAGTGCAGTACTTCATAAATTATTCTGTAACCTGCAACATCAGTATATTTTGCAAAAATAAGGCCTTGAGAGAGCTGTTTGGGTTTTATCCTTTTATAAGCCATGAGTTGAGACTGAACCATCTCATATTAATTAACAGATAAGTGGCAGTATTGCCTTCTAATTGCTGATAGATTTTAGCTGATGCCCTGGCTTCCCATGCCTTTTTGCACCTTTCTTTACTTTTTTCTGGTGTCATTCTATTTTATTACACATAACTTAATCTATGAATATTTATTGTTTGATTTCTTTACATGTGTGGATTGGATGGGTTGTTTCCAACGTCTGGTGATAATGGCATTTCAACAGCACCTTTAGAAATATAAAATTTAAATCTCACAAGCAGTCTAGCTCTATTGTATTATTCTAGTACAGCAATCTAGTAACTTTTTTAAATTGTATCCTCTTGCACTTTTCACACTGTCATGTCTTCTGAATGCATTTAAAATACAGGATGTTCGTTTCTGGATCAGCATTTTAGCCTCAGTGTTCCTTCAGAAAGGCTGAAATGGTGAAAGTGGTTAAGTGAGTGCTGTGTTATTGTTGTGCCCTTGCTCGACTCCATGCTGCGTGTGCAGACAGAAGTGAGGCTGCGCGAACCCTCATCGAGCTGGGGGCGGATGCGGGAGTGCAGGACTCTGATGGACAGCTCTGCATCACTGCCATGATTGGCAAGATGACTCCTGTGGTGAGTATCTGTCATGTGGTTGCTAAGAGACTACCAGAAAGTCTCTTTGAAGACGTGATGTCACCAGTTCACAACATATAAGGAGGAATAAATAACACAGGGAAGGATGTTGTGTGGGTTGACTGGATGTGTTATTCTGCTTGGCACTAACAGGCCCATATGGCACTGAATCAGTTCCATGTAACAGATCGCATGACCCGACAGCAGTTCTACTACCTCCACCTGCTGGAACCAGAACCGTGCAAAAGAACCGCTGGTTCTTCAGGTATCACCTGCACACAAAAACAAAGGTCTCCGTAACTACCAGCAGCCCTGAATGATGCATACATCAAAGCAAATGCTGATACATGACTAAAATAAGGATCTGTCTTTTTGTTACAGATGTATTCTGCCATATTTAATTTTCTGTATGTTACATTTGACTCCATCTCTTATTATCAACAACACAACTTTTTTACTTCAAGCTGAATTAACTTAATATGTATGAAAATAGTGCAAAGGAATGAGGACAGCCAAATCAATTGAATCATGTGGAAGTGATTTTTTTTTTCCAGTGTAGTCATGTCTTAACACTGATTACATTACATACAAAGAGATGTATTCAGAATACTTTTTGTATACATATAAGATTAATTTTTCAAGTGCATGTTGATTACTTCTATTTTGCAATACTTTTGGGTAATAATTTGGGGAAATTCATTTTGCAAATCAACATTAACAAATAAAATATCAGCATAAATATTATTTGTTATTGACTGTCTTCTGCATTTGAGTGTGTGAAGCAGAAATGTGCCATTCCATCACCTTTTTATGAGTTGCAGTCAAAACACACAAGAAATTAAGTCCCAAATTTTGCCCTAAATAAAGACATCTGGGTTAAAATTCTACAGAAGGAAATATCAGCATGAATATGAATAAATTATCAACATGAATATTATTTTATTGACATTCATTCACATGAACATTTGAATATTTTTGTATTCTGATATTGTCAGAATTTAACTATTGTACTGTAAATATTGCTTCGTAAAAAGTAACTTGGACTAGATACAGATACGTCATGTTTGTATTGTGAATATGTATCATGGTTACATGTATTAACTTACATTCCAAACATTGATTGGCCTATTCTGTTCTGTATTCTTGCATTTCAGGGAAAGTTTGCAATGAGCCTACATCTCCGGTATGACCCCCTCAAAAATGCATGAAATGTTATAGTCTAATGGTTTATGATTTAAAGGCACTTTTTTCTATTATCCTTTTATCTATCTTCATCTCTCCTGTCAGTTGGAATCCATTGTGCGTCAGGGGAAGCTGGATCTCATTATGCACCCTGTGGTTCTGAAACTCATCACTGTGAAGTGGGATCTCTATGGCAGGCACGTTACAGCACAGTTTAACGCAAACACACAGCGATTGTGTAAATTTATGATGCCATTATTTCGGCTTGCCTGACTTTGAAAGCTAGGTTGTTGTCTAACACAGCAAAATAAATTCAACTGTGTTTTCTCAATAGGTTGGGAGCATGGATACTTTTACTGCTAAATTTCCTGTTCATTGTCGCCTGGACGACTGTTGCCATATCTGTTTCAGTCATCAGAGACGAGGGGAGGCCATATGTTTTTCCCGAGGTAACATAATAGTTACTGTCACAGGTCAATATTTGACAGTTGTGGAATATAATTTTTTTTTTCCCCGAATGGTTTTGAATTTCCTAATAAACTTGTTACACAGTACTTTTCAAGTTCAAGTTCAAGTGACATTTATTGTCATCTCTTCTATATATTGTTCAGATATACAGAGAGACGAGAAGACGTGGCTCCAGTTTACAGTGCAACATAAAAGTAGACAACAAAAAAAGCAGAAAAACAGAAAACAGATGCGTCACATGAAATACAATATATAAATAAATAGGATACAGAATATACAATTTAGCTAAAAATTACGTGTTAAAAAGTGACCAGTGATATATACATGTTTAGACTGTTCAAATAAACAACAGTAATGATAGTACAGTTATTGGTTTCAGTGCAACAAGAAGAGGTAGTCCGTATAGAAGCATGTGCATAATTGCAGCAATGAGGTGTAAAGTGCAGAGGTGCAACAGAGTTAGTCCACAGTGCGAGTGTGTGTGGGGGGAAGTATGAGTGCAGGTAGTGTGTTGGCTTGTGAGGAAGAAGCTATCACGCATCCTGGAGGATCGAGACCTGATGCTGCGGTAGCGTCTGCCGGATGGGAGGAGTGTAAAAAGTCCATGTGATGGATGTGAGGGGTAAAGCACGATGCAGGAGGCTCTTCTGATGCAGCGCTTACAGAAGATGTCCTGCAGCGGCGGAAGAGACGCTCCGATGATGTTACCAGCTGCTTTGATGATCCTTTGAAGCTGCCTGATATCGGCAACAGTGCTGTTTCTGAACCAGGCGGAGATGCAGCTGGTCAGGACACTCTCTATGGTGCCCCTGTAAAACGCGGTGAGGGTGGGAGGGGGCAGGTTGGCCCGCTTCAGCCGTCTCAGAAAGTGGAGACGCTGCTGGGCCTTTTTGGCAATGGAGGTGATGTTGGTGGTCCAAGTGAGATCGTCTGAGATGTGGACTCCCAGGAACTTGGTGTCTTTTACAGTCTCAACCGTGGAGCTGTGGATGCTGAGTGGGGTGAGGGGTGGGGGGTGGCTAGTTCTCCTGAAGTCGACGATCATTTCCTTTGTTTTTTCCACATTCAGCGACAGGATGTTCTCACTGCACCAGGTGGCCAGCTGCTTTACCTCATCTCTGTAAGCCGACTCATCTTTGTTGCTGATGAGCCCCACCACGGTCGTGTCGTCGGCGAATTTGATGATGTGGTTTGAGCTGTGCAGGGCGGTGCAGTCGTGAGTCAGGAGTGTGAACAGAAGTGGACTGAGAACGCAGCCCTGAGGGGCTCCGGTACTCAGCTTGATGGTGCTGGAAACGTTCTCGCCCTTTCGGACTGACTGAGGTCTCTCTGACAGGAAATCCACTATCCAATTACAGAGTGAGGTACTCAGTCCCAGCTCGCTCAGTTTCACACACAGTCTCCGGGGGATGATGGTGTTGAATGCTGAACTAAAGTCTATGAACAGCAATCTAACATAAGAGTCTTTATTGTCCAGGTGTGAGAGGGAAAGGTGAAGTGCAGTGGACATCGCGTCCTCAGTTGACCTGTTTGTGCGATAAGCAAACTGCAGAGGGTCCAGTGAGTGAGGGAGGTTGCTTTTCACCTGTGCCATGACAAGTCTCTCAAAGCACCTCATGGTGATGGGGGTCAGAGCGATGGGCCGGTAGTCATTCAGGCAGGAAACTGAAGATTTCTTCGGCACTGGGATGATGGTGGTGGACTTGAAGCACGCTGGGACGATCATCTGGCTCAGCGAAGTGTTGAAGATGTCTGTGAACACCTCGGCTAGCTGATCAGCGCAGTCTCTCAGCACATGACCAGGAATGTTGTCTGGACCTGCAGCTTTTCGTGGGTCAACCTTGGCGAGGGTTCTCCTCACATCGGCTGCAGGCAGGGTGATGGTCTGGTCGGTGATGGGAGGCATGGCTTTCGTCGTGTGCGAGTTGTTCAGTGTGTCAAACAGTGCGAAGAACTTGTTCAGCTCCTCGGGGAGTGTGGCATCCCCCATACAGCTGCTTGGTGCTGGCTTGTACTGAGTGACAGCCTGGATGCCCTGCCACAAACTGCGAGTGTCTTTTGTGTTGCTGAAGTGATTTTGAATCTTTTTTGCATGTGCTCGCTTTGCTTGGCGTATAGAGCGAGAGAGGTTAGCCCTCGCTGTTCTGAGGGCAGCTTTACTTCCATCTCTCTCTCTCAGCAGAGCACGCACCTGTGGTGTGAACCAGGGCTTCTCGTTGGCTCTGGTGGTGATGTTCTTTAGGACTGTGACATCCTCTATGCATTTGGTGATGTAACACGTCACAGATTCCGCAAACTCGTCCAGGTTAACGCAGCCGTTGTACGTCGCCGCCTCTCTAAAAATATTCCAGTCCGTGCACTCAAAACAGTCCTGGAGTGCTGAGATGGCTCCACTGGGCCAGACTCTGATGGTCTTCCTGGCAGGTCTTGTGATTGTGATTTAGTGATTGTGAGAAGCTGAAAATCATCAAGGATCTCTAAATTCCGGGATCAGTTAGTTACCATTTTGTTAAAAGAAAAAGAGTTCTTACCACACTTGGGACAATGGATGTGTGCAGGACTGGTGGCGTGTGTTGGTGGTGGTGGTTGCACTGGTGTTGACGGTCCTAGAAGTTTATCGCGAGGTGGGCGAGGTGCTGCTGTCCCGCAGGAAACTCTGCCACTGGCAGGCCTGGAGCATCAGACGAATCAATGAAGACCTGGCCTGCTCTCATCCCATGTGGCCCGAGGTAGGTGGACACATGGCATAAGAGGTTCCCATGTGGCAGGACAAAGAATCACACGCAAAGCACATAACCCACACATAACATGCAAATCTATTTTGATAAAATGTAACATGCAAAGTAAAAATAGTGCTTTTGGCTTTTTTTAGTTCGATAGAACACCTGAGTAACCACAGCACGCCAACCCCCACAGTGCTATCCACAGTGGGTACACAGTGGGTATGGGGTTTCACTGTGTTCACGTAATAGTGGAAATTAAAAACATGCTGGTATTATCTGCTACTTGTTCGACATTTACTAATGAGCTGTTGTACATTTATTTTTAAGGAGCGACATTATTTGGAAGGACAGATAAAGTTAATCCGCAACCTGAAAGGAAGTTATGCTCAGGACCTTTGGTAAAAAAAATGGACACATTATGCCAGTTATACCCAGTTCATGATTACTAAACTATTTTTTTCTCCCACAGGAACATTTTTGATTGGCTGGTATATGTTCTGCTCATTGTGGTCCTGGGGCTCCATTTGACCGATATCTTTCTGGTGTCCAGCATGCTGAGGGGTTACAGTCTACGCTTATTTGCAGTGGTCATCATCTTCCTGTGGCTCAGACTAATGAAGCATGTCAGGGCCTTTAGGTATCAGCTACTCAATGTCTGTCTTCCTATGAGCCGCAGTGCTAGAAAGGTGTACACTTCCAGTCAAATGTATGGGTCTTGTATTTTTTACATGAATAAATCCATGGTAACATGCAGTGGGTCTATGTATGCCTCAGGCATCAGAGAAACACCCCAGCAGCGCCCCCGATTACCACCTCTCCAGTTTCAGACCCACACCTGAATGGGGCACCACAGCACCACGTAACCATGGTGACAGTAACTCAATGGGAGTATGTGCATAGAAGCACAACAGTACGGGTGGTCTGATGTCCATATGTTGAGCTATACTGGTTACCACTGGAACAACAACAGTGAAACAGAAGGTCCATGTGAGAAACCTATGCAATGTTACACACTTCTTTTTAAACATGGGTTCATCTGAGTCTGGAAGCAAAGAAAATTGTATGTAACTATTTTATTAGTTATTTACATACTCTATATACAGAAGTGTGGTTTGTGTTTTTCTTTCTGATCTCTGTAGGGTAATGGGGCCTTTCATTGTCATGCTTGGGAAAATTGTGGGGGATGTTCTGCGCTTCCTTTTCCTGTATGCTGAAATCTACATCCCATATGCCTGTGCCTTCTGGATTATTTTTGGAGGTGAGCGGAATAAAGTGTTTATTCTGTTTATGCCTTTTGGCCATATTCACCCATGGAAACCAGACAAAGTGACAGCTACCATTCACCATTCTCTGGATAAGGGCATCTGATAAATGCTGAAAATTCAAAACTTTAGGGTAGTTTAGAAATGTCCTTTTTGGATGGGAAAAAATAGTTTGTTTCACTGAAAATACATCAAATGCGTCAAATACCTAAACATTTCAGACATCATTCATGTTGTAAATGACTAAAAGGACATTGTGCAACACAACCACTCTGTCCCTCTGCAGGGACAGCAGCCGTGCCCAGTATGAAAACTGTGCCAAAGCTGCTCTACAGCCTGTATCGCATCACTCTGGTGGATGAGTATGAGTTTGATGCCATGGTGGCTGTGGACTCTATAATGGCCCATCTCCTCTGTGGGACCTTCCTGGCCCTTTCTGCCGTCCTGTGTGTCAATCTCATGATTGCTCTTCTTTCAGACACATTCCAGAGGTAAAAGGACCTTAAGTTAGACCTGCTTTACATCTTTTTAATATGTATTGAAATCTATTGATAACATAATTATTGTTGTCCACCATTTGGAGGATGCATAATTATCTGTTTATATATAATTTTTTAATAACAGTTTTGTTAGCACGGCCTCCCTCCTCTGTCTTTTCCCTAGTGAGTTTGTGGGTTGTGTTGCTTTATCATCTCTAGGGTGTATGACAATGCATTTGCCAACGCTGTAATGCAGCAAGCAGCCATCATCTTACAAGTGGAAGAATCAATGCCCCGTCTTCGCCATTTCTATGATGACCAGTACATCCACCGGCACTGTGCTCCCCTTGGAGAGTTCTATGACGATGACATCACAACTGACCGTTACCGGTATGCAGAGATGAAAAATATCACAACAAAGATCAAGGTGACAACTTCCTTCCCTCTGAGTGACACCACCGCTCCTGACATGTATTGCGCAGTATCTGCAAAGAGAGCAGTGACTTGTTGTGCAGCTTTTCAATGGCTTGGTCTCAAAATCCCTGTCTGTCTTTTGTAGGATACTCTTGATGAGTTTCTGGAAATTCAGAAAGAGACACATGCCTCTGCACCACGCCTAGCAGAAAACAAAATCACTCCAGGGTAGGTCTTCTTGTCATTTAGAATTGACAAATGGGTATAATATTTGGCTTATTTAGAATGTATTTTTGCTGTCCGTCTTTCTCAGTGGCGTTCGGCCTTCTACAGCCCCAGATAAGTTAGGACTACGGAGCCTCCAGGTGATGCAGATGCAACACAATGAAGATATGGCTGCCCTGAGAGCAGAGGTCAAAGAGATACAGACTCTGCTTCTTCACTTGGTGCATGCCAGAAAGAAACCCAGTAGGTGTATCATGTTGTAATACGTCAGTCTGTTCTAGGTTGTTTTATTTAAAAAGTGAAGTGATTGTCACTTGTGATACACAGCAGCACAGCACACGGTGCACACAGTGAAATGCACCAGCCATCACAGTTTCACCCTAAATACCAAGCCGTGGTTTATCTTGGTTGTTAATTAATATTAAATGCTTGTGTAATAATATGATGGCTGTGAGTAATGGTATTGGTAAAACCAAAAAAGTAGTGCGTTGTCATTTAACCTTCCACAGTATTGATTATACAGTGGGTTGCAAAAGTATTCAACACCATGAAGTCCAAAGAACACAACAGACAGGTCAGGGATAAAGTTATTGAGAAATTTAAAGCATCCTTAGGCTACAAAAAGATTTCCCAAGCCTTCAACATCCCATGGAGCACTGTTCAAGCGATCATTCAGAAATAGAAGAAGTATGGCACAACTGTAAACCTACCAAGACAAGGCCGCCTGCCTAAATTCACAGGCCAAACAAGGACCGTGCTGATCAGTAATGCAGCCAAGAGGCCCATGGTGACTCTGAACAAGCTGCTGAGATCAGCTCAGGTGGGGGAATCTGTCCATAGGACAACTATTAGTCGTGCACTGCACAAAGTTGTCCTTTATGGACGAGTGGCAAGAAGAAAGCCATTGTTAAAAGAAAACCATAAGAAGTCCTGTTTGCAGTATGCTACAAGCCATGTGGGGGACAGCAAAAATGTGGAAAAAGGTGCTCTGGTCAGATGAGACCAAAATTGAACTTTTTGGCCAAAATGCAAAACGTTATGTGTGGCTGAAAACTAACACCGCACATCACTCTGAACACACCATCACTGTCAAATATGGTGGTGGCAGCATCATGCTCTGGGGGGTGCTTCTCTTCAGCAGTGACAGGGAAGCTGGTCAGAGTGGATGGGAAGATGGATGGGGCCAAAAACAGGGCAATCTTGGAAGAAAACCTCTTGGAGTCTGCAAAAGTCTTCAGACTGGGGCGGAGGTTCACCTTCCAGCAGGACAATGACCCTAAACATAAAGCCAGTGCAACAAGGGAATGGTTTGAAACAAAACATATCCATGTGTTAGAATGGCCCAGTCAAAGTCCAGATCTAAATCCAATTGAGAATCTGTGGTTCACAAACACTGTCCATCTAATCTGACTAAGATGGAGCTGTTTTGCAAAGAAGAATGGTCAAGAATTTCAGTCTCTAGATGTGCAAAGCTGGTAGAGACATACCCTAAAAGACTGGCAGATGTAATTGCAGCAAAATGTGGTTCTACAAAGTATTGACTCAGGGGGCTGAATAAATACGCACACCCCACTTTTCAGTTATTTATTTTTTAAAAATGTTTGGAATCATGTATGATTTTCGTTCCACTTCTCAAGTGTACACCACTTTGTATTGGTCTTTCACGGGGAATTTCAGTCAAATAGATTCATGTTTGTGGCTGTAATGTTACAAAATTTGGAGAAGTTCAAGGGAGCCGAATACTTTTGCAACCCACTGTACATTACATTGATTTATGTGTAAAAACGTTTCCCTTCCCTGTATTTTACCAGGTCAGGCATCAAATGACCCTGCAATAAACAGCAGTGGGGACAGCAGGGCTGTTAGCTGACAGGTGATTCAACATTTAACACCGGAATGGTGGTTAAATTATGGCAACTTATGCACTACCTTGAAAAAGTTACGTTAAATGATTGGTTCTGATAACGTAAATGTTTTTCTCTGCAGCAACCCACTGAGGAAACTAAGAAACAGCATGGAATTGTGGACCTGAAAACCCAGGAGAGATGGGACTGAGCCTTTTACATTATGTATACTTTTGGAAAACATGTAATATTTTGTCTGTGCAAAATAAAGAGTTTCAAGAAAAATATTAAACGTTTTTAGTAAAAAAAAAAAAACTTGACCAAGCAAAATTTTATTATTGTTTATTAAAAAAAATCTTTGCGGAAATTGGCCAATCGGCTGATTTCCGCTTCCTGCGCCTGCCACGGCCAGTCAAGTGAAGATGGCGGCCGCCGAGTCCGATCGCGATCCACCGTCCGCCCTGTGTAGCGAATTTCTCCAGTTCTCCGCAAAGGACACGGCTGCGGTATGCGACAGTTTTCGCGTCGAGCGCGGCGCGGCTTGAGCTGTCACGTCAGGAAGTCCGCTCGATTTTCCCGCTGCTCCTCCTGTTTGTTTTTCACCAGCCGCTCCGTCCGCAGTGCGTTGCTAACCTCAGCTGGAAAACACTGGCTACTTAGCATAGCTTTAGCCTAGCGCGCTAATTGCTAGCTATATACCGATGCTGCACTCGATAGACACTTTTTTTTACTATTATTGTTATATTATTTAGCCCGCTGTCTTGATTAACATTTAGGTATGAAATAAAATAAATGTCAGGCCGGTGCAGGCAGTAACCGTCTTCTACAAGACATTCGTGTCAACAAATTATACGTGTCTTGCTGAGCAGTTTTGTAGCCTGACTTGGCTGGTTTTTTAGCCTTTTGACAAACTTTTCGCTTTTGTCATGTTGCAGCTTTTATGCCGATAGACTGCAGGATTTTTTTTAAGGAACGGCGATTTTAGAATAAATAACGGGGTTTGTTGACTTGAGAAATATTAGAAAGATCACAGGATAAGTCCTCCATATTGTTTACATATTAACTTGCTAACGTGTGTAATTGTTCTGCGGACGTCTTTTCGTGCTTGTGTGAATATGAATATTTCACCATCATAGCACCTCATATTATGCCCATTGTTCTTCTATTTTCCCACCCCTGGATTGGGTTTTATCTCGGCTTACATACAAATTTCCGCTTACTGTACACAGGAGGCAGGCATGGCTCTTTAAATTAATTCTCTGACCTAATAGTTGCCCTAATTCGAAAGAATTGTAAAGAATGATGTGGAAAGGTGGTGACCGGTGTCCTGCTGAAAGTGTCCTTTCACACTGCTAACGTTTAGTCAAGATCTCCGTTGGCTTCAGGAAGAGAAGTCTGGCTTTAGAACCAGACTTGGAAAATGAAAACAATAAGGCATATTTAATTCTAAATTTGTTGCCATAATAGTGCAACTGACCTAGCATAGCCTAAAAAGCTACCATTTGACACAGAATTGCTTAGAGGAATTGAATGCCATGTTTTTGCAACTGAATGTGTCTGAGGTGGTCAGCGCCTGTCTCATCATATAAGGGATGGTAGAAGACCACAAAGTCCCAGGTTCAAACCCCACTTCCTACCCATTGCTCCCTGAGAAAGACACTTAACCCTGGTAAATGTCATAAATATAAGGCCTTTTCTCTGTAGCTGTGCAACAGCCTTTCGTGTGTTAGTTTTGGAAGGCTGGTGGCTTTAAAGTGTTGGTTTTGTATCTTTAATGTGCTGGATAAAAAGAAATCCATAGTTTATAGTTGGAATACAGTGAGACCTGGTGCATTAAAAAAAATTCTATAATACTGTATTTTGGAAGTCAACTGGTCTTCTCTCACTTGCACAGCAATGGCTGCAGGCGACAGACCTACCCAGTGAGGTGTATAAGCACCTGGCCTGCTATGTGCCCAAGATCTACTGCCTGGGACCCAACCTCAACCCCCAGAATGAGGAACTCCTCGCTGGACTTCTACTGCAGGCACCGCTGGAGTGGTACCTGTGTGGGGAGGATCCCTCTGCTGGCCTGGCCAAACTGGAACAGAACAACCAGCCTTCCCAACTCTGCGGCCATGTGTTCAAAGTGGGAGAGCCCACCTACTCCTGCAGGTCAGAATCCAAAAATGTGCCTGTAAAGATGATTTGTTGACCCTGTGCAGGATCACAATGCCTTCCCTGGCTCACTTGGCGTGGCTCAGATGTTCCAAACCGGAACGAGACCGTGTACGGTGCTGTCCTCCTGTGACACAGGGCTTGGCTGAATTAGGTCAGGACGGTACTGGGTTAATTCTCAGTAAGCTTGTGCAGATTGAGATTGGTTCTCTTCCCTCTGAACAACAGCTCACATTCATTCAGTGGAGCTAAGAGAGTGGTAAACATGTCCATCCAGCCACATGGCAGAGCACTGTGTAGAAAGCAGCTAGACATGATCATGGTTAAAGGGGTAACATGGTGATGGAATCCCTGAACTTAACGGAGTAGCGTTTACACGTTCATACACTGTGCCATAAAGCTGCCATCACCACACATTGTCCCCTAAACCTCATCCTTTTAGTCTTTCCATGTCCTAAGAGTCTTTTTTTTTTTTTTTTTTTTTTTTTTTTTTCCTAGGTGAGAAAATGTAACAATTTCAAATGCGTTTGACCTCATTGTCAAGCTCATCATTTCCAGACAGATGTCATGTCCCAGTATAAACGTAACGAGAGGAGTGTCTGTTCTTATCCAGATGATTTCCTCTGTAGTGACAACAGAAGTAGTATTAGATATCTGAGCTGCCAGTACTCTCTTTCTTCCTTCTGGTCTGCATTTGTTCTCCTCACACATGTTTTTTTTTATAGGGAGTGTGCAGCGGATCCAACATGTGTGTTGTGTATGCAGTGTTTTCTGGGCAGTGTGCACAAAGAGCACCGCTACAGGGTAAGTAAACACTGTGCTGCACTGTAACGCTGTAAATAACTGACTGAGTAATAATACCTGTGTAGTGTGCCCGCAGCCTTATGAATAAAGAAGACTGTGTGTGTGTCTGTTTGCAAGCAAGTTGAGTACGCAGGTCACAGTGTACATGTCAGTGTCAGGATTATCTCAGCTACTGAATTTACATTGAATTTGTGTTTATTAAGAGTAATTAGAGATTCTACAACACCTCTACCACCATCATATTACAGATGTACCAGTTATGGCTCTGTTGGTAATCAGCACTTGTAGTTTCCCAATAGATGTCAAATCATAAGTTTTTTTTTATTTATTATTTACTAGAGAGTGCATGTGTGATATTTGCACTCCTTTTGTTGATTCCTTATACATCAGGGATTCCATTTTCTTCTGTGTGTGTGTGTGTGTGTGTGTGTGTGTGTGTGGCAGATGACTACCTCTGGTGGTGGGGGATTTTGTGACTGTGGTGACACAGAAGCCTGGAAGAAGGGCCCTTACTGTCAGAAACATGAGCCTAACATCAGCGATGGCTCTCAGGAGGTGAGTAACTCCTCAGCACTAAACACAGCCATCTCGCTCATCAGTAGACATATCACTGTGTAACAAGCACACACATTGGGGCAGTGGTGGCCTAGCATTTAAGGAAGTGGCCCCGTAATCAGAAGGTTGCCTGTTCGAATCCCGATACGCCAAGGTGCCACCGAGTAAAGCACTGTCCCCACACACTGCTCCCCGGGCACCTGTCATGGCTGCCCACTGCTCACCAAGGGTGATGGGTTAAATGCATAGGACAAATTTCACCGTGTTCACAGTGTGCTGTGCTGCTGTGTATCACAATGAAAATCACTTCTCTTTATTATACAGTAATTTAAGCATACCACACTCTGATGGCTAGGGACTAGTTTCGTTAAGGTTTGAACGGTAATTCTTCTATCGATATCACTTTTCCACTCGCTTTAACCGTACTCTTACTGGTACTTTGTTGGGTTTTTTTTATTAAAAAATGAAACAAATTGAGAACAGAAATAACATTTTATTTTTTAAATGTAAAATAATTGTCTATAGCTTAGAAAACACCAATGTTTGCGCAAATATCTATTACACGAACAAAATCAAAACAAAACATATAGATAAACACAATTTTCTTGAAATTGAATATATAGTGATTTAAAGTAAGATAGTTGGGCATGAACTAGTTGCTTTTAATCCTTGAAAATACCCTCTCACCAGGGGTGTAGGAGGCTTGAGCACAGAGGTAACTTGTTGCAATGGTTGTGAGGAGTGGCAGTTAATCTCTCTTCTTCCACCACTACATCACAAGATCTTTAGCCGTTTTGTAGCATTCAACCTGATAACTGAGGGTGAGGGACAGTTTTCCTTTTGGATCCTGAACCTCAACTCCCAGTCCTCCTCTGAGAATAGCTCCTCTAAGGCACTCCTTTTTATTTGCAATGGAACGGCAGTCTCCCCCATTTTCTTCTCCTTCTGATTCCTCCTTTTCCTGGTGCTCTGTGCCTGTTTCCTTGTCCTCTCATCTGAGATCCCTGTTGTTGGTCTCACATTGGACTCAATAGCTTTCCTCCTCTGCCTGTCCCAATTTTCATTACTTACTGACCTCCCTTTGAATCTGGGGTCCATTGCTGTGGCCTCATGCAGGAAGGCTTAATGTCATCATTCTGATTGCGCTAGGAGAGGTTCTCCCACACCTTCTCTTTGATCAATGCCACAAACGTTGTATCTTCATCCTTCATAGTAAAATACTCTTCTAGTTTTTGAAGGAATTTGATGATCTGTCCACGGTGGCTTTTTGTCTCACATGACACACACAGTGTGGATGTATAGAGGATGTAGAGCTGGACAAACTCCTCATCCTCATGGAAGTCCTCATCCTTCAGATGATCCTGATTGCTTTTCAAAGGCGTGGGTCCAAGGCTGCTGCTTGTATTGCTGGAATCTGCTCCATGAATCTCTATCGCAACACTGCCTTGAAGAGTGAGGACCTCATGAACCTCACGACCACAATTTGGACTGCCCATTTATCAATGCAAACAATTTTGTATATTTTAGTCCTCTGCCACTACTTCACCAGTGTGAGACTGTGATAATCCTGCCCCTGGTGTGGAGGACCTTCTCTTTTAGAGACTGGTGTAGTGTACTGTAACAGTAAGACGGTGGTCCTGACAGAGGCTGATCCACCCATCTGATCACATTAGCCTTTTCAACATCATACCAGGATGGAATTAATATGTCACTGAGATAATTCCTGCAACTCTTTATATGTATATACTGACTGACTGTTACCTGAAAAAGGAATGTAGGCCTTTCACTCTGAACTTGGTCAAGGATAAGTGGCAATCATTCACGCTCTCCTCAGGCATCCTCCCTCTAGCTGCCAATGTGGAGGGGCTTGTGCTTTGTTTGGAGCAGATGCAGGAAGAGTGGGTTGGTTCACCGTAATTGCAGCTTTAACAACAACAAAAAAAAAAAATTAAAAGTTGCAGCTAAACTATCATCTCTGGTTAAAGATTTTCACATAAATTTGTTAATTTAACATGTATTAAAAGTAATACAGGTTTGGAACTTTGCAATGTACACTAAATTGAATGTATTTAATCAATATAAATTATTTTTTTTTAGTTTATTATTATTTATCTATTTGTAAAAGCAGTACTGCAAAGGCCTTTTAATCTTTAATATTTAGGCTACTGCATAAAAAGTACTCTAAATGTTTAGCCTATGTATAGACTATATGTAACTGAATGTGTGTTTATTTAATTATTAACATTAAAATACCGATATAGAGAGACCTTTTGTGATGTTTGTCATTAAGTTTAGTTAGCATAAATACCTGAGGAGGTGGATGATGAAGCAGCCAACCTTTTTTCTGCCTTTGCAAGCAAAAATCTTGTTGTGATTGTTGCAACAAGCATTGTCCGTGCTCACACGGGTGAAGTGTAACCATACTTTGGATCGTTTGGCCCTCTCCGCCATTGTCACTCCGTAAGCGCGAGCTCTCCTGGGTTGTGTGCATGCGATCTCCGTTTGCTGAGGAACGACTACATTATTCATCCAATACTGACAGCAGAACCGTTAATGTCAGAGCTTATCGACACTTCGCTCTTTTATAATTAGGCACCCGAACCTGTTTAGTACCGGGTTTCTGTACCCATCCCTACTGATCGCTATCATTACAAGAGGGAAAAAAAAGAAAATCAACCATTACTTTTGGAATTTTTTTTTTGCTGTGGAAGAGTGGACAGACTAGTGATCTGTTCACATTTTGTAGAAATAATAATATAATATGTTAATATAAAATGTATTAATCAAAGCATGTTTATGATTTCTGCTAATCCCATATTTGTCATTGAGTTGCAAGCACATATTTAAACTGTTTAATATTGAATATGCTTTTGTTCAGGAAAAAACAAACGTTATTTTAAGCAGATAAATAACCCATAATAAAATCTTGCTCAGAAAAACAGTATTGTCATGTTGTCATTTCTTATGGCTTCCATAATGTTTTTTGTGCAGGACCCCTTGGCAAACCTGTCAGATGATATGGTGGCTCGTACATATAATGTGTTCTCCATCATCCTGAAGTATGCGGTGGACATGCTCACTTGGGAGAAGGAGGACGAGTTGCCACAAGGCCTGGAGTCTCCGTATGTATCAACACTGATTTAACTGCATGATGCTGTATCATCTTGGACCCTAATCCAAATTCTAATCTTTCCCTCTGTTTTTTCTCATGCAGGGAGCGAGGAGACACGTACTACTGCATGCTGTTTAATGATGAGGTGCACACATACGAGCAGGTCATTTACACACTACAGAAAGCTGTGAACTGCACACAGAAAGAGGCGGTCAGCTTTGCTACCACCGTGGACAGAGATGTGAGTACCCACCTTCATCTGTTTATATTGACACACCGATGTCCTGTCAAAGTGAGGATGTTTTACTGGTCCACTTTTAATCATTTGTCACATAGTTATTACACTGGGAGACAGCGGTAATTTCATTACAATATGAAAATCAATATTGGAGTGTGTTTGTGATTGTTTTATTTTACAATGCAGGGGAGGAAGTCAGTGCGCTATGGAGATTTCCAGTTTTGCGAACAGGCCAAATCTGTTATTGTGGTGAGAGCACTGATGACACGTTTTTTATTTTTCGGTGTTTTGGTATAGGTTTAAAAAAAATTGTGTATTTACAGAGGAACACAAGTCGTCAGTCAAAGCCCTTGAGGGTCCAAGTCATGCACTCATCAGTAGTGGCCCATCAGTGCTTTGCTCTTAAATCCCTCAACTGGTTGTCCAACATTATTAGATACTCTGGTGTGTGCCCTATTTGTTCTATATATATATATATATTTACAAGGACAAGACAGTCACAGTGACAGCCCCTTCTCTGTTTAGATGCTCTCAGGAGGATCCTTTGTCAGGTGGGACTGCAGAACGGACCAGAAGGGGAAAACTCCTCTCTGGTGGACACACTCATGCTGTGTGACTCCAAGATGTGGAAAGGTATGAAGTGCCCTTTATAAATCAGCAGTCAGACCTTTGCTGCTTTATCACAGAAATGTCTTCTGGGATTTATTTGGAAGTTGATCAGTAATGATCAGTGATTGATTTTTTTTTTTTATCCTAAACGTTGGGTTCTGTCCTTTGCTGTGTTTTTTTTTTTTTTTTTTTCGTGGATTTCTGAGGTGTGGTAGTTAATCTGCATGCCTTATCTGCCCTGCAGGTGCAAGGAATGTCTATCACCAGCTTTTCATGAGCAGTTTTCTCATGGATCTGAAGTACAAGAAGCTGTTTGCCATCCAATTTGCTAGAGTAAGACTGAAGTGCACAGAACATATCACAGTACATACAGCAGTGTTCTTCAAAATCACAGAGATTTGGTGCAGTGGTGGCCTAGTGGTTAAGGAAGCGGCCTCATAATCAGAAGGTTGCCGGTTGGATTTCTGATCTGCCAAGGTGCCATTGGGCAAAGCACCTTCCTCACACACTGCTCCCCGGGCGCCTGTCATGGCTGCCCACTGCTCACCAAGGGTGATGGTTAAAAGATGAGTACACATTTCACTGTCACCATGTGCTGTGTTGCAGAGTATCACAGTGACAATCACTTCACTTTCATCTTACATAAAATCAGAATCAAACGATATATAAATGATATCAAATCCTGATTTGAATAACACTGCTCATAGTCCTTACTGCACTTTTGGGAACATGTCTAGACCAGGGCTGGCCGAAATGGCCAAAAATTGATCATGATATACGATATCAAATGATTAGATTTTTCTGATATTGCCAAACCAAAACTGTAGAGACCGAAACCAAATAAACTGTTATTAACATATAAAACCATGACATGACTATCACTGCCCTGCATGGTTTTTGGCTTTACACCAGTGAACCACATCACATAGTACTGCAAGCATTGCTTCCGAATTTTAGCACCAAGCAGTCCAGACATCCCAACCTGCAAAACCTGTAGTCTTTTTAATTTTTTTGGGCAATCTCCCTCTGCCATGATACTCAAAGTTATCGTAACTTCAGCCGGTCCGCACTGAAATCTGCTTGTCTTATTTTGCATACACCTGTTCTCTTGCTCTCATTCCATCGTGTTCACACTTCTCTCAAGTGCGTGATGGACACAACACTACTTTCTCGCCTGCATGGTTTGGTTGGTAGCTCTAGTTTCCGGGATAATTTATTCAATTTGTGGGCATCAGGGAGCCGCTATCAATATGCGGAGACTCCTGGAACTTCAGGGAGACTTGGGATGTCTGGCAGCTGCTTAAAATAATATGAAATTAGTGCTAATGCACACGCACAATATACTAATTTCTGCCATTTTTATCGGGATTGTGAAAAATGCCCAAACCTTTAATTGCCCAGTCCAGACATGTCATGTGTGCATGTCTGTTTAATGTCTGTTGTGTATAGTGTTGTGTTAGCATTGTGCACTTTGTCATGTGGAAATTGTTCAGTGCTCATCGCACCATCAGTGAATATGTCAGCATATTCCTGCAGTCTTAGATCTCCCACCATTGCATTAAAACTAAAACCGGCCTGATGGAGAAAGTGGCTGAAGAAGTGGCGCCATATTGGACAGATCTTATGTCACCTCAAGAGCTTGACAGACAGAATAAACATGTAAAAACAAGAAGGACTGCTTTCTGGGAACTAACTACACCAGCCAGTTTTGCTTGTGTAATTTTATGACTCACAAATCATGAATTTCAAGCGGGAGGAGCTTGTAACATAATTGACAGCTTTTTGGGGCGGGGCTTCACAATGCTGGCCACTGTGTCTAAATGCATTGTATAATCGAGGCATCACAATGCAAATGTGGACTGTTCTGCATCGATGCAGTGCCGACCGTAATGGATTACATCATAATGACTTTGCTTGGTGATTTTCTGGTGGCAGTATAAAAATTCACGTTAAAAAGTAGTGCCTGTAGTGGCTGCCTGATCTGAGTACAGCGCTCTGAGGATTTTAAATGCTCGCTGAACACATTACGGGTTGCTGCGCTTTGTAGCAGTGTTGGATTGTAATTTGACGTCATCCGAACAGCCACCAAATGCTGGTGCTGAACAATGGTGTGGACATTTTGATTTACTCCAATGAGCATTGGATTCTGGGAGATAGAATGTAAAGTGCCTCTTCCGCTACTGCTTGTTATCACCAATAAATTGATCATTGAAGATGGCCGAATGCGCAACACTGTAAGGTTACTGTTGTCAAAGGCATTTTGCACTAATGCAACAAGATTGGCATTCATTCTCATTGGCATTATCTTTCTGTGCCCTCCGTTTCCTGTTGAGGATTAGGTCAGACTCGTTTTCAGTAAGGGGGATTCATCTCCTGACCTACTGATCTCGAAACTGCATGAAGTAGTGTTCTCCTGTCATGGAATCGGAACACAGGTCTACAACCGCTAGATCAGATAAACAGTTTCTCTACCACGACGAATCAGATTTAAGCTGCAAAAGGGGCAGTATTCTTTCAATTCAGAGGTCACATGTAATGGTCTAAAGGTGCAATGTGTTCGATGAAAAATATAAAATAACACCGTAATAATAGGTTTTGTCAAAGATGAGTCAAATATTCTGTTCAGTATCCTCAACTTGAGGTCATAAGTTGGACAGTAGAATATGAAAATTAATTTGGACTTCTGGAACATGAGTCGTGTTTATTTGGAAAAACATTAAATTGATGCAAGATTGGACTTAAATTTCCTATTTCAATATTCTGATTACGATCTGTAATTATTCTATTTAGACAAGTGTACTTGTGGTGGGTGGCTTTTAATGATGCTGCTGCAAGGAATTGTGGGATGGCACTGTCACCTTTAGTGTGCCCCATGCCCCAAAAGGGACATGAAAGGAAATCGTTGAATCACTTTTACTTCTCATTAGGCTTTTATCATGGCTGTTAGCATGCTAACCATCTAATGGCAGTCTCTAGGATGAAGTAATGCAGCTTAATGTTTACACCCTTAATTACCTCTAGGTAGTCTTCATCTATTTGCAGTAAGAAATTCCGGTGGAATTATGCCACATTTATTTTGAAGGTGTCTACGGAGTGTTTTTACATTGCACACATTCCTAGCTGCCCTTGTGATGCCTTTTAATGATTTGAGAATGTGGGTCACATTTAAATGTGATGAGATACCTTCATTAAATAAATTTTTTTCCTGGGGCTGTCAAATCTTATTTTCACAAAACTGATGCGAACTGGCAGCTCTGATTGGGGCACAGGGTTTAAATTAGCGAGGGACACAGACGAGCAGCAGGAGGGGGTGGGTTGGAAGGTGAAGGTGAACCCAGGAAGGTGAATCTCCCCCTTGTTGTCCAGAATTACCAGCGCCTTCAGACAGATTTTATGGAGGACGACCACGAGCGCTTAGTGTCAGTCACCTCTCTGTCAGTGCAGCTCTTCACCGTCCCCACTGTGGTGAGTACCCTTGTGCGTTCCGAGCACACTCACACCAACACACTCCTCCTTGTTTTCTGCCTCCCTTCCGCCCTTCCTCCTCCTCCTCCTCCTCTCCCACCCCCCTCCTACCATCAGAACTATGAGCGCTTGCAGAGCGACTATGTGAAAGACGACCACGACAGGGAGTTCTCCGTCACAGACCTCTCCGTGCAAATGTTCACGGTGCCCTCCCTGGTAAGTATGGATGTGGTGGAGAGGAGGAGGTGTGGAAGATGGCTGGACAGTCGTTTTTTATTTTATTTTTTAGTTTATTTACTACGGTACATGTTTTCAGCTCTTGTTTTGTATCTTCATAGAAATTGAAACATTTTAAGTGTAGTGTAGTCATCTTAATTACAAATTTAAGCACAGAATAAACCCCCAGGTCCTCTACCATGGAGGCTGCCATTTTATTTCACCAGTATTCTACAGTAATGCACATTGACTGGACACTTGTCTTCACTTCTGGAAGTAGCTGCCAGCACCCAGTGTCCTCCACAGATTCTAGGAAAGGGAGGCTTGAGGAAAGATATTCAGTCTGCTAACCACTAGTAGAATTTACATACTGCAACTTTTAAACATATTTATACGGTTGTAACAAACATTATTTTTAACCCATCTCTTAGTCTTTCATCCCACCTTCATCACTGCTTTTGACAGAAAAGGGCTTCTATCTGCTGTCAGGAGCTCTGAGGTTCTGTACGAATCCAGTTATGAATTATTTCATCTGCTTTAAAATTATTTCATCTGCTTTAAAAGATTAAATCCAGTCTTCTGTTGCCCAGATCAAGTGTTCACCAGTAGTTTAATCCTAAAATGAAACTGGTCTTTAAGATATAAATATAATGCTTACTTTGCCAGCACAATCAATACAGCCTATCAATGACAAGCAAGAAAAATATATTTTGTATATTAACATAACCAAAAGCTGGAAATGAAGAATTGCCTCAACTACCAATGGGCTACTGTCTCATAATCATATCTTTCATGCTTGTGCAGTTGACATCTAAATTCAAATTTGTTTCAAAGTTATTGAAAGAGATTTGATTAACACCTGGGGCAGTCTGCAGACCAAAGTCTGGAATAATTCTGAGCTCCTCTACCGACTCTGACCTTCATTCTCCTTGGTGACTGATGCTCTCCTCAGGCTCGGATGCTGATAACAGATGAGAACCTGATGACCACCATCATTCGCACATTTGTAGACCACCTTCGTCACCGTGACCTGCAGGGGCGTTTCCAGTTTGAGCGCTATACTGCGCAACAGGCCTTCAAGTTTCGCAGAGTCCAGAGCCTCATCGGAGACCTCAAGTAAGGCGGAAGTAGAGACCCATTTTAGAAACACTGTTTAAGTCAAGCTTGTCAAATTTATTTTAGTTTTAGTTTTGTATTTAAAATGTCATGGAAATTCTTAGTAAAAATGTGTATGAACCCTGAGTGATGTGTGTTTGCAGGTATTTGCTGATTAGCCGTCCAACAGAATGGACCGACAAACTCAGGGAGAAGTTTCTGGAAGGATTGGATGCATTTTTGGAGCTACTGAAATGCATGCAGGTAATCAAGTGTTTGTGTGGATAGGTTTAATTGTGTGTCTGTGTGTGTGTGTGTGTGTGTGTGTGTGTGTGTGTATAATAACCTCTGTGTGTGACTGTGCAGGGGATGGACCCTGTAGTCAGACAGGTTGGGCAGCACATTGAGATGGAGCCGGAGTGGGAGGCAGCCTTCACCCTACAGATGAAGCTCACACATATCATCTCAATGATGCAGGAGTGGTGCGCTACTGATGTAGGTCCCACCTGGTGGTTCTGGCTCTCACGTTGTTGTGTGCGTTTGTATGAACTCTGTGTGTGCGTGTAATGTAAAAATAATAATTTCATAATAACGCCCACTAGCAGCACCTCTAAAATGAATCCTTGTTTACATGTATATTTTATGTATATAAATGTAACTTTTAAATTTAAACTGCTGCAACCTGTGAATTTCCCTCTTGGATTAAAGTATAGATCTACCTATTAATTCACAAATATTTTTACATTTACAGCATTTACCAGTCGCCCTTATCCAGAGCTACTTACAATCAGTAGTTACAGGGACAGTCCCCCTGGAGCAACTTAGGGTTAAGTGTCTTGCTCAGGGACACAATGGGAGTAAGTGGGGTTTGAACCTGGGTCTTCTGGTTCATACGTGAGTTACCCACTAGGCCACTACCACCCACCCAAATATATCCACCTTAAAGCCTTTAGGGGGGACAAAGTATTCTGAAATGCTTTAGTCAGATATTCACCTTAATAGTAATGTGAGTGCTGTAAAGGCGCACTTTGTACGAGTCTAAATGTGAAGTGAGCTCAGCCCACCCATGCTTGGTTCTCTGTGCCCAAGTGCATGCTGGAATGTGGAGGAGAAGTGGCTTCTCTTTAGTCAATTCTGTATATATTCTGTAAATGTGAATGTCTGGAAATGTCACACTGACACAATTTCTTCTGTGTGTGTATGTGTGTGTCTGTGGGGCGCAGGAACGAGTGCTCATCGAGGCCTACAGGCGATGTCTGAATGCCCTCACACACTGCCACAGTGGCTTCACGGATGGAGAGCAGCCCATCACACTCAGCATGAGTGGACACTCAGTGGACACTATCCGTTACTGTGTGAGCCAGGAGAAAGTTAGCATCCACCTCCCTCTGTCACGAGTACTGGCAGGTAATGTGTACACACCCTCATTTACTAACAGTCAGTGACACACACAGTTATGAATGTATTGCAGCGCACACATCCCATTTCTTGCTTTTAGAAAATGCAGAATGTGAGCATTCATTCTGGTTTACTGTACTATTGAAACACTTTCTAATCTTAGATTAGATGTGTTAACTGAGCCGCTGTATGCTGCAGGTCTACATGTCCTCCTCAGTAAGACGGAAGTGGCCTACAGGTTCCCTGAACAGCTGCCACTGGTGAGAGGGAGAGAGTGAACAACAGTATGTCTGTCTCTCATCTGTTGCTGACAGTCTCTTCTTTCCCTCAGAGTGAGCTCAGCCCACCCATGCTTATTGAACACCCTCTCCGCTGCTTGGTGCTCTGTGCCCAAGTGCATGCTGGGATGTGGAGGAGAAATGGCTTCTCTTTAGTCAATCAGGTAAAACTCTTTATGCATATGCCACACCGTTTCCAACCTTTTGGTTTTATAATTCCGTATCTGAGTACCCATCATATTTCAATATAGTACCAGAGATTACAGTTTAAACCCCCCAGTTTGCCTAACCTCTTTCTTTTTCCCCTCTTCTGTCCACAGATCTATTACTACCACAATGTGAAATGTAGGGTTGAGATGTTTGATAAAGACCTCATCATGCTACAAGTAAGTCCATTTTTTAAATTTAGTGTGAAAATTGCAGTTTAATTGCAATTTTGGTTGACATTCCCCAGGCTGGAGCATCCATGATGGATCCAAACCACTTCTTGATGATTGTTCTGAGCCGCTTTGAACTCTTTCACATCTTCAGCTCTGCCGATGGAAGGAAGCGATATAACAGAGAGAACACTAACAAGGTCTCTTCCTGACTCTTTTTCTTACTATTACTTTTTATGCTCATTCTCTTCTCATTTTTCTGCATTTTCTGCAGTTGAACATTAAGTGAGCATTTAGTTTCCTATTCTCCCATTTTTTGGGTCCTCTACGTTACCTTTTTGATCAATTTTGCCTGTCACATGACTTGTCACTTGTGCAGTAGTGTCATGCAATATTACATTATGCTGTAAATTTAGTCACCGATGGGCACTGTAATTCCATATGGCTAAATTACCTTCTTCTTACAATGAATTGAGCTAAGCTTCCTTTTTAAATGCTCAATGAGCACCCGTTTTTACTTTTGGTTGTTTAGGATGTGGTCCAGCAGAATAATACTCTCATAGAGGAGATGCTGCATCTTATCATGATGGTGGTTGGTGAGTACTAACAGTTGTTACTGTTACTATTTGCAGAATGTAATTACAGTTCATTGAGGTAATTCTCAATCAGAGGACAGTTTAGAGAACACATGGCTCTCAAAGTTTAAAAAATATTAGTGTGCTGAATTCACTGGTCAATGCTCTAGCACTGAATTGATGGAACAGTGTTGGAGCTGAGTGAACTTTATCCATGCTTCATTAGATCCTGGGTGGATTAGTTATTTCAGCCAATTCCACTGAATTGCTGAACTAAAACTGGCCAACGACGATTCAATTAGCACAGAACTTGATTGAATGTGGAGGTCTCCTTTGTTAAGACTTTTTGTCTCTCTCAGGCGAGCGGTTTTTGGCTGGCATTGGTCAGGTGCAGCCGAATGATGAGATCAGGCGTGAGATCATCCATCAGCTGTGCATCAGGGCCATGGCCCACAGTGAGCTGGTCAAAGCCCTGCCAGAGAATGTGAGTCACAACAAAAGCAATACATGTACATACCATATTAATTATTACATCTCCAGGAGACATCGTCCTTGCGTTCCAGTCAGGAACATCTCAATGAGCAATCTGTTTTTTGTAGGTTTTTTTTTTCCCCCCATTTGCATTGTGCAAATTTTTAGACTGGTAGTAGCCTTGGAGGGTCCCTTTATATACTTAGAAATATTTGTGTGCATGTATGTGAAAGTGGAAAGTGAATTGTCATTGTGAAGCACAGCACATGTGTCCCCTGCTTTTAACCCCTCACCCTTAGTGAGCAGTGGGCTGCCCGGGGAGCAGTGTGTGGGGACACTGCTTTGCTTACTGGCACCTTGGCAGTGCAACCTTCTGATTACAGGCCTGCTTACTTACCTGCAAGGCCAACCACTGTTCCATCGGAAACCATTGGTATGCTCAGGGTATTTGGAGACAGTGTGTGTCTTTATGGCAAAGACAGTGGCACATCTAGTGGGGCTTAGAAAAGTGTACATTTTTCAGGGATTTTAAGGTTTCCAACTGTTGAATCCCTCATGTCTCATTACATGTTGATAAGGGCCAATGCTAATGTAGACTAATATTTTTGAGGAAGCTTTAAGTGATGTGGGCTATAGGAGACCGCCTCTTCCTTGACTATCTTTTGAAGATCGTATCTCGTGAATTGGGATATATTGTAAGAGTTTTGCTGCCCCCTGGTGATGAGATCACAGGAAGGTGTGTAAAGATGTCTTCTCTCTGGCCATTTTTTTTTCCACTCAGGAGAATAAAGAGACTGGGATGGAGAGAGTCATAGACTGCGTCGCTTTGTTTAAGTGAGTTGTTCTTCATTCTTTTAACCTGTGCTTCAGCGTCTTAAAGTAAAATTTGTTTGTTTCTCCACTTTTCAACATAGTTGCCTGTAGTTGCAGTTAGCAGTGTGATAAGACTGTGAATATTCACCACACTTGTGTTTCTGTGTTATAGGAAGCCGGGTGTGACTGGCAGAGGACTGTATGAGCTTCGACCTGAGTGTGCCAAGCAGTTTAACCTCTACTTCCACCATTACTCTCGTGCAGATCAATCAAAGGTGCCACACATGCTCACATCCACTCAGCTTGTCTCTTCTTCCTTCCTCCGTCTCATCTCTGTTTCTCCAATATAGGCAGAAGAAGCCCAAAGAAAATTGAGGAGACAAAATGGAGAGGACACGGGTACAGGTTTGTTAGTTTTTTGTTTTTCTGCTCAGTCCCTACCTCTTGAATAACAGTAAAATTTGCAAAGATTCTATTCAATCAGCTGCTTTAAAGCTATATGAAAAAGTTTACGTTGCTTTTCTTTTTTCCCCCCTCTCTTTGCGCGATTTGTAGCTCTACCGCCCCCTGTGCTGCCACCTTTTTGCCCGCTTTTTGCCAGTCTGGTGAACCTTCTCCAGTCGGATGTGCTGCTGGGCATGCTGGGAGCTGTGTTGCAATGGGCCGTGGAGCCCAGTGGGGGGCACTGGTCTGAATCCATGCTGCAAAGGGTGAGATTCCCTTTTGTTTTGTCGTTTTCTTCACCACCGATTTCTCTTTGCTATAAAGTGTGTTTTAATGGCTAATCTGTCACCCTCAGGTGTTACATCTGATCGGAATGGCACTACTTGAGGAGCAGCAACAACTGGAGAACAGCATAGAGGAGGAAGCCACCTTCAACTTCACTATGAAAATCTCCCGTTAGTACACCAACAAATGTTCAACATGTTCCTGATTAGACTTTTTCTTTCACTATTTTTTGCACAAATGTAGTTGTTTTCTGTTTGTAATGTGTACATGGGTATGCATGTGGGTTTCAGGCCCTGGGGAATCTCCCAGTAACACACCAAGCATCCTGGCTCTTCTGGAGACTCTACAGAATGCACCACACCTGGAGGTCCACAAAGATATGATCCGCTGGATCCTTAAGGTATGAGATCCGAAAAAAGTTTTGCGGTTTCTTGCACTCATCAAATTTTGTAAATAAGATACCCAATGAGTAACCAGTGTCACATGACTGATCAGATCGTTGCGGGCATTAAGACAATGCGGGAGCGTACAGCTACTGCTCCTTCAGGAGATGGCGAGGGACAGAGCCAGGAGGAAGTAAGTCACTGATCTCCCTCTTACAGCTGGACTAAATACGTGTATATGAGTTTTTTTTTTTTTTTTTTTAAATATGAATATGTATAAAAGTGTGTGTGTGTGTGTGTGTGTAGACTGTACGGGATAAGGATAAAGCTGAGAGAAAGCGGAAGGCAGAAATGGCTCGACTGCGGAGAGAGAAGATCATGGCCCAGATGTCGGAGATGCAGAGACACTTCATAAATGAGAATAAGGAGCTGTTCCAGGAGAGTCTTGAGGAGCTGGAGCCATCAGCATCTAGCTCACTGGAGCACAGGTACACACACAGTAGTTGGCTAGTGGGTAAGGAAGCAGACCAGTAATTGAAAGGTTGTGGGTTCAAATCCTCAACCGCCAAGTTCACACACTTGGCTCCTCTGGCGCTTTACATGGGGCGGGTTAAAAGCAGAGACCACATTTTACTGTGGTGTCACGTGATCACTTTAACTATCACTTCACATAGGTTAAGTGGGACAAATGCGTATTTGTCAATATACAGTGGTTTGAAAAAGTGTTTGACCCCCCCTTTGTTAGACACAATTAAATGTTTGAGATCATCAAACTAAATATTAGTTGAATACTACACAAGTAAACACAAAATGTGGTGAAGTGAAGGATTTTATTATTAAGGAAAAAAAATTGACCTACTTGGCCCTGTTTGACAAAGCGATAGCCCCCTAAACCTAATAACTGGTTGGGTGACCCTTATTAGCAAATACTGCAATTTTTTTACAGCGCTGTGGAGGAATTTGCAGAGTTTTGTAGTTCAGCCATATTGACCGGACATTCTCCCTTTTTTGGTAGAAAGTAGAATTCATGGTTCCATTTATCACCTTCCAGGTCCTGAAACAGCAAAACAGCCCCAGACCATCACACCACCACCACGTTTTATGAAATGCGGTGCTACTTTTACACCCGATGTAATGGGACACACACCCTCCAGAAAATTCTTTAGTCTCATTAGTCCACAGAGTTTTTTCCCAAAAGTCTTGGGGATCATCAAGATGTTTTCTGGAAAGCTGAGATGATGCTTAATGTTCTCTTTGCTCAGCTGTGGTTTTGGTCTTGGCGCTATTCCATGACATTTTTGGTCCGTCTCTTTCTTATGGTGCAGTAATGAATACTGAGCTTAAGAGAGGCCTGAAGTTCTTTGGATGTTTTTATGGGGTCTTTTGTGACTCTTGGATGATTCGTCGCTGCTCTCTTGGTGTAATATTGGTCGGCCGGCCACTCCTGGGAATGTTCACTACCTTCATGCCCATGTTTTTGCCATTTGTGGATAATGGCTCTCATTGTGGTTTTCGGGAGTACTAAAGCTTTAGAAAAGGCTTTATAACCTTTTCCAGACTGTTATGTCTCAATTACTTATATTTTTTCTCCCAAATTTCTTTGCCTTATCTTTGTAGCTTTTGAGGTCTTTTTTTTTTTTTTTTTTTCTACCTTAATTTGAAAATTGTTCATTTAAACACATTTGGCTTTTACTTGTGTTGTCAGACTAATATTTTTGATGATCTGAAACATTTAAGTATGACTAACATGGAAAAAGTGAGAAATCAGAGAGGAGGCAAACCCTTTTTTACACCACAGTATACCCCTACAGAGATGATATTGACAGTCTGGTTTTCTCACCTGCAGCCCTATGTGTTCGGATGCAGCGCTGGTGTGTGTGGGTCCACGGCGGATGCGTGTTTCTGAGCGCAGGCAGGTGGTGACGTGCATTCTGTGCCAGGAGGAGCAGGATATCCGGGCAGACGGCAGGGCCATGGTGCTGGCTGCTTTTATCCAGAGATCAACTGTCATGTCCAAAAACCGCCACAGACCCCCCCACAGCCCAGGTGTGTGTGTTTATATGTTTTCCCCTCTCTCCTGCCTTGCTGAACATGATATAACTATGAACTAGCCTTCTGTTTCTTATGCTGTGTTTTAGCAGCTGTCACAAAATGTATATTCATGTATATTATAAATAAAATATATTTTTGTTTAGAGAGTTATGATCCCCTGTTCATGCATCCTGACCTGTCCTTTGGCACACATACGGGCAGCTGTGGACACATCATGCATTCCCACTGCTGGCAGAGGTATGTGTAAGACATCGTGTGTGTGCTGATTAGTGAAAATGATTAGGCTGGATGAAAGTATAGGTTTTTAAGTGAAACGTGGAGATCACTAATGCACATCCCTCTCTAATTTGATTTGTGTCAATGGTTAAAGCATAAAGGCTTGTAAACATTCATAAATCCTTTTCCTGCAGGTACTTTGAGGCAGTGCAGGCAAAGGAGCAGCGACGGCAGCAGCGCCTGCGCGTTCACACCAGCTACGATGTGGAGAATGGGGAGTTCCTTTGCCCTCTCTGCGAGTGCCTGAGCAACACGGTCATACCTCTGCTACCCCTCAGCAAAATCTCCAGCAGGTGGGGAACGGGGGGAATCACAGGATAACAATATTGTCATATTCAGTATGTTGCAGCAAGTTCTCTTCAGTATGATCATGAAGTGTTAAACTGATGTAGAAAACTGTATATTTTTTGTCTGGTGAAAGTCACACCCAAATGTTAATGTCCATGGTCTTCTCTCTCTTTTACTAGTCTGAAATGTTACTGGTTTATACAAAGCATTGCAGTGAGTTTCACTGACCATTGATTTATTAATAATCAACTGATTTATTAATAAATATATTACTCATATCAGGGTGATAGGAACCTAGTGGGTAACACAACCATCAACGAGCCAAATGAGCACAGATTAAGTAACTGTAAACCCCTCTGAGCAAGGCACTTTTATCTTGATTTGCTCCAGAGGGATTGTCCCTTAACTGACCATTTTAGAGGCTCTTTTGTCCCTGGGTTTATCAGTACTTATCATTGCATACTTATCACCAGTTTCGTGAATATTGTAGATTCTACAGTTAGTTAAAATACATGTTGTGTGTCTCCTGCCTGTGCAGTTGTGAGCAGCCTGCTTTGCCTCAGTGGCTGCACACCATTGGTCTGCAGATCAAGGCTCTTCACTCGGTCCACAAGAAGTTGGTGCCCACTAGTGAGTAACAGAGACTCGGCGCACTTGTTGTATAACACTGCTGTCACAAACTCTCATAAAAACTGTTTGTGACTACAGGTGCCGATGCTGTGGAAACTGGAGACAGTGCTCAAGAATGTCCAGCACCTGAGGGTTTTATATTGGATCTCCACCAATTGTGAGTCATTAATTTCTCATGTTTTCAAGGTCATTCAGCACTAGATTTCATTTAATATTGATACAAAGTGGTTCTTCTCGGTTTATTGTCATTGTTGATTTGTTTTTCTTACTAAAACCCCTGTCTTTGGGCAACCAGGAACCCATACTCAAGTACCATTAGGGAAATGATCACCACATTTGGGACCGCCACTTATAAAGTGGGGTTGAAGGTGCACCCTAATGAGCAGGACCCCCGTGTGTCCATCATGTGCTGGGGCAGCTGTGCCTACACCATTCAGTCCATTGGTCAGTAACATGTTCTGTGTTTATGGAATGGTTTACGCTTATGTTAGCCTTCTGAAGAATTGTTGGTTGAAAATGAATTACTGCAATTGTAAGTTCTTTTGTTCAGTAAGCGATGTTCTTTACCACAGAGAGGTTGCTGGTGGACGAGGAGAAGCCTTTGTTTGGGAGTTTACCATGCAGACAGGTAACTTTTCTATATATCACTGCTGAACTTTAGTTGGTAACCAGGGTTCAGCAATTAAAAGAATCATTCAACATTGAGTTACTTGTGTGTGTTATGTACAGGATGACTGTCTGAGCTCCTTGGCGAGGTTTGGTCATGCCTGCTGGAGTGTTGCCTCTCGATCTACAGTACAGAGTCACTTCATCCGACTGTTAGCCGGTAAGAATATGCTCAGAAAGGGTTTTTGCACCACAAGTTTTTTATCTGCCCTTTTAAGTTCTTCAGGAACCTTATCAAGGTTACATTTGGACTAATGGACAGATTAATTCATCTCACGCTAAGCTGTTTTAGAAGGCTCCATTCTTCACACTTATTTTTACATTTTTTCTAAATGAATATAGTAGCCGTTTGAAGATGCTAGAAGTGTGGGGTAAGTGCTGTTGTCTTTGCTTGCTTTTGCAGCGTTAGTTCCAGATCCCTGTGTAGAAAACTCTCCCTGCATCCTGGATGTAGACATGTTGCATTTGTTGGTGAGTACAGTCAGTACATCAAGAAGCAAATCAGTGAACAGAGTAGAAATGCTTGTATTCGTATTTCTCAGGTCAGTCTGGTCCTGTCGTACCCATCGGTTTACTCTCTGGACGTGTCAGACTTGAGTCAGGATGTGGCTCAGCTACATTTCTTGCACCTGGTCACAGTGGCGCACATGGTCCAGGTCCTCCTCACCTCAGTGCCAGGTGTGACATACATACACACACACTGACCTTTTCTGGTGTCCCATCAGGAATATTACAAAAATCTTAAAAATGTCTCATCATTGTCTTATATGCATTTTTTTCTCACACACTCAGCGGTGATGACGATGGAGCAAGAGAGTGGAGGTGAGAGGGAGGAAGAGGAGGGGATCTGCCTTTTCTATCACATGCTAAGAACAAACCTGGGCAGGTGAGCAGGAAGAAAGTGAAATTTTTTTAAATGTACAAAGTGCAGGGGGTTTGCAGTGAAAAAGGGAAAAATCCGGGAAAAAAAAGAAAATAGTGCCTAGTCTTGATTTCTAAGATCATAAGATCATTGTTCTTTTTTTGTTTTTTCTTCAGTAAAACTTATATCCTGAGAATTAGAGGGAAAACTTCCAATATTTGTCTTTGATTGCTGACTATTAGTTTATGACTAGGGTCTAGATACTTTGATGTAATATGCTACAGGTATTTGTGCGGCCCTCATAATTATATGTATGTCTTTGTCCTTGTATTTCAGTGTCCTGTGTGAAGTGGCCTCTGGTTGGCACCTGCTGCGGTGTCTGAAGTCTGGACTTATGCCCTTCCTGAGGGCGGCAGCGCTATTTTTCCACCACCTTAATGGAGTTCCCTCTCCCCCAGAGTTACGCAGTAAGCCACTGCCTTTTACACACCCTCACTCCATCTCTTACTCCCGTGAAATTGTCTGCTGCATGCTCATGCATTCACACACACACACACACACACACACACACAGTCTGATGAGTCTGTGTTGATGTGTGTTCAGCTCTCGGGTTGGGTCAGTGGGAGGCGCTGTGCGGATACCTCAGCTTGCCCTCGAACCTTCTGCAGCTGTTCCACAGCCACAAGGAAGTGCTGGATCCGTTACTGCAGAGGTACTAAACGTCACTGTCTGCAGTCTGTCCAGTGAGAAATTGGAGTGAACAGAATCAACATTTAAACCAATATAACATGGGTTTTCCCATTTATTTATGACCAAGTGCATAAATGAACAGTGAAATAAACAGCAGCTGTTCCTTTTTATGATGTTGCTCATTGGTGCTTAGATGTCCACTTTCCAGAACCTTATCAGTCCAATTCTTAGCAAAACCGGGTCCTTGACTGAAAAAGAATTTTAAAAAGTGCAGTTGTGGTTCTGTATAATGTGTGTGATCCTCCCTCCTCTAGGTGGTGCTCTCATCCTGGTATGAAAGAGTCCCTAAAGGCTAACCAGACACTTGTGAGGTGAGGACTGAACTTGAGGATTGTTTTAAGATGGATAGATTACATTTCGGCTTGCGTCTCATCACCTTTTTGTTGGGCCAGTTTCCCCCGTGAGTCCAATCAACTGATTGAACTTCCTGATGACTACAGTGCCCTTATTAACCAGGCATCCAGCTTCACGTAAGTGCCTGACTTCCCGCTGTCTAGCGTACAGTCTTCCAGCATGGCGTCTTTATTGTTTCCTGCCAGTTATTTAGGAGGTTTAATTATTTCTTGATTGACTAACTAGATTGCTTAACTGCATTTTCCAGCCGGAGCCCAATGATTTAGCACAATGTAATAGCAGCCTTCTCTAGAGATGTCACATGGTGTGTATCGACCTCTTGTAGATGTCCCAAGTCGGGTGGGGATAAATCCCGCGCTCCAACCTTGTGTTTGGTGTGTGGGACGATGCTCTGCTCCCAGAGTTACTGCTGTCAGACTGAGCTGGAGGGGGAGGATGTGGGCGCCTGTACCGCGCACACCTTCAGCTGTGGAGCAGGTGTCGGCATCTTTCTCAGGTACCTCAGTGTGGAGTTGATGCCTTCATTAATGTTCATTAATTCCCTCTAATCTTTCATCCCGTCCACATCTAAACTTGGACACACTTAGTCTGTGGCAGAGAAGCCAGTCATTTTTCTATCATCATCCATATAAATAACCAGTAATACGTAATGCCAACTGAAAGTGACGTCATGCAACATGCAGACTGTGCGGAGGAAGGTGTCTGCCCACAGCCAGGTCGTCCCATGAAGATGTCCTGGGACAAGGACGATTTAACAGCAGAGTTGAGCTTTTCTTGTAGCTCTGAGTGTAACGGTCTTGTACTGTTGCAGGGTGAGAGAAAGTCAGGTGTTGTTCCTGGCAGGGAAGACTAAGGGCTGCTTCTATGCTCCACCGTACCTGGACGACTATGGAGAGACAGACCAAGGCCTAAGGTGAGCCTGACACACATTCACTTCTTTTCTTTTTGTAAAAACAGCTATATGTGACGTTCTGAACAAGTTAACCATGTGTGTGCTTCCGTGTAGACGGGGGAATCCTCTGCACCTGTGTCGCGACCGCTACAGAAAGATCCAGAAACTGTGGCGTCAGCACAGCATCACGGAGGAGATCGGCCACGCCCAGGAGGCCAATCAGACACTAGTGGGCATCGACTGGCAGCATCTCTGAAGCCTCATACACACACACATCCACAAAAGAGGGCTCTGCACATAAGGGCTGAGGTTTCCTCACAACCTACTTCTTTGCTCTCGGACAAATGCATGAACCTTTTTTTTTTTCGCAATCTTTTGGGAGCGATTGCACATAATTTTTTGCCCAAATGCTTGCTAGTTTAATATATGAGTGCATCAATTAAAATACTAAGTTTATGCACAGAGCCTCAGCACTTTGGTGCAACACCAATGCTCAGAAAAAACTTCATAGGTTATTTAATTTTTCACCATTCAAGCTACAATTAAATTATTTTAAGGTAGATGGCGTAAGTGTTGATTTATTCCTTGGTGAATTGCTTAACAGAGCTGGAGAGTTCAGTATTGAAAGTAAGTCCCAAGTCCCCCCTTTTTTTTTTTACACCCCAACTAATCAAAAAAAACATGAATGGACAGTGTTTTTACATGTATATGAAATAAAATGAATCTCTGGTGCTTATTAACATTGCTAACGTCCTACTGAGCAAGCACAACTTGACCCAGACTGAGACTGTGAGTGACTTTGCATATCAATGCTCCAACCGCAGGTCAGAATATATCATTCAATCTTTCCCTTCCTCCATCTCCTCTTTATAGTCTGCTTTTCTCTTCGTCTCTCGCCCGCCATCATTTACTCCACAAATGTAATTATTTACTTTTGAAAGCTGAACACTGTTCAGATGAATTCAAGCCAACATCACTATGCTAGGTCACACTCATGCATTGTTTTACATGTCTGGGTTTAAAAATCTGAGTGTAAGAGTGTGTGTGTGTGTGTGTGTGTGTGCGCCTGGGTTGGTGTGTTTATAGAGTGTTTGGTTGTTCAGTTGTGTTAGACATCACCGCCCCAGATTAATTTTTTCAGCCAATAAAATGACTCGTCCTGCGTGGATGGAAGTAGTGGAATAGGCACGTGGAGGTTTTCTACAAATGTCCCCCCCCCCCAATATGAATGACTAAATTCACGACAGGTTCCACACGTCCACGCTCTGTCTTGGGATCAGTTTTTTTTTTTTTTTTTTCAGCCTTGTGTTGTGTGTTCTGTGGCGAACACCCTCGGATACACATGAACTCTGCTGGACTCGTGTTTTTCAGGCCACAACAATAGTGTCACTTTACAAACTGACTTGTTAATATGTGAATTATTGTATAAATGGTATATTGTACGATATTGTAAAACATTAATGGAATAAAGAAAACATGAATTCAGAGGGCAGTGTGGGTGGTGTGTGTTTTTTTTTTTTTTTTTTTCCTCATTTTTCCATTTTTGATTTTAGTTTATGCTTTTTGGAAGGAAAAGAAGGATCCTGAAGATTATCTGTGTTCAGTATTGTTCTGATTTAATCTTTTTCATTCCAGTTCTAACCACGTGTCCATCATTTGAAGTGTAGGGAGCTCATGTGTGACTTTATTACTGCTAGTGCTCCAAGTAGTTGGACTAAGGCTGCGCAACTGGTTCAGGCACAACAGGAGACGGGCAGCCTTGCTGGTCCAAAGGGACTGTCCCACTTCCTTCATCACTAGAAATGGTCCTGGACCATCACACGAGAGGACTCTAATCTTCTCATCAAAGCAGATTATCTCCTTATCTCCTCAGCCTCTGTTTGTGTTGGGGGCAGGGAAGATTCCAGAGGACCAGTGTTATTTTGTGTGTTCTTTGGTCCACACAGATGTCCCTGGCCTTCAGCCCAGTATTTAACGGTTCCTCAATTCTTTCATTGTCTCTCACGTTTATTTGCTGTAGTTTTATTGTAATGATGCCACATCTGTGTCCAGAGTTTGTCGCTGTTACTCCAGACCCCACCGAATGCTCAGTCCTGTGCGCCCTCAAGTCAAAAGTCTATAAACTCACAACGACGCAGCACTGCTGGGAGGATTTGGGGACGGAAGATTGTTCTTCTGTGACCCCATTTCTCCCTGAGTGAAATCCATGGATTCCACCTGATCCCATCAGGTAAAGCCGGCCTCCCACTGGGCATCTTACTGGTTCACTTGGCCTCACCTTTCTTAATCTCCACTCAGGTGCATTTAGTCCTTTTCTGACTCTCTTCCCCTTCACTCTTTCTGTTTCTATGAAGCATTCTACCATATTTAATGCAGTTAAAATTAATTTGACGTTCATAATTAGCACAGTCAGACTTTAGATGGCTTTTTATACTTTTATCTCACACAGTGGAGCAACTACACCCTCCACCCAACTCACAACACTGAGTGCTGAACCAAATCACAATTTACAAGAAATTACATGTACATGTCAAATTTACAAACCAGTCACACCAAAGGACAAAATTAAAGACTGTTTCCTAAGTGCTCTTACTGCTATACTCGACAGCTCAGAATGACTTTTTTTTTTTTTTTTTACAAAAAGTTGTAACTAATTAAAACCAGGCGTCTCTCACCAGCACACACAACCAGTACAGAAGACCCTTCCACAGTGGCTGTGGAGAAAGGTCCAGAACATCAGCAGCCAGATATTTAACCCGAGAGCAGCAACAGGCACATCAGCTGTGTGTGGGAGGGTTTGTGTCCCCGACGCTGTGGCGTCCCTTTGCCTTTCCGTCTCTGGTGGTGTACAAAAGCTTGCACGGCCTTGGCCGGACTCAGAGGCCACGACTCGATGTCCATCTCGGCCGGGGGGGGGGGGGGGGGGGGGGGGCAAGACCACCAGAGTTCCTGTCTCAGCTGCCTGGTTTAAGCTGCCATGAGAGGCTGGGGATCTGACCTCTGTAGACCTGTTCTGAATTCTTCTGAATTTGTACTGACTTGGATGTGAGTGTTGTGCCTTTGGGTTAAACATCCACTTAACTGGTTAAAAAGCCAGTAAGACTGGGATGAGTTGGGGATAGGCAAGGGGGTTAATTCAACTTTGCCTTCATATTCATTTTAAACTTCACAAAAATAACTTTGTCTATATTTGTCATTTGTATGTACATCATGGACCTTTACATAAACTCTAGCCTTCTCAGCTTCTTACCTCAATATTCACTTTCATTATTTTAGGGATTATGGCTCAGAATGGTGTAATTTGTTGTCACGGAGAAGGCATTTCCCTCTTTCCCACAAGCTTTTATATATATATATATATAAAAAAACTCCCAGTGGTGAGAGTGGCCTTAGTCTTAGTGGGGCGGGGCCAGGGCGTCTCAGCTCACTGTGGCAACGGCCTGTTCCCCTTCTGCACCCTCCACTTGGTTGCCCTTGACCAGTGACTTGATCTTTGCCATGACATCAGCAACCGTTTCCTTGACCGTCTTCTCCAGCAGCCACCCCTCGCTCTCACTTTCGGGGTCCTCCGGGTTGGCCAGGGTGTCCAGGGAGGTGGTCAGGTACTGCAAGCCCACCATCACTGCCACCTGATGGCCAAAGCAAAGAAATGACTTCAGACCCGCCTGCCAGGCAGATTTCATCCACAGTCCTAGTAACGGGGAAACACTGGTATGTGCGTCATGATTTGTGATGGCCCACTTCTTGTTAGGGTTTGTGTTCATCTTCAGATCATGATCATTCTAGGACTGTTGGCCGGAGTTCCGGATAAAGGTTAATCTCTTGGACGGGTGCACAGCTTATGCAACCTTTTCCCTGAAGATTGTTTTCATCTTAGTTTAGCTTTAAATGCTGTAACTTAGCTATCAATTTAGTTTTTAAACCCACACAAAAGTCCAAATTTGAGTCTTAGAACATCTTGCCTGTATATTCAAATATGCAAGGCAGGCAAAACTAATTGAAATTGAAGGTGTAATGGCTTCTCTCTTATTATTTTCTTAAATACGTTTAAGAAAAGTCAACCCCCATCTTATCACAAACAGGCACATAACTAATTGAATCAAGCATCACCTAATCATTAGTATTAGATTAACCGATGGGGCTGCTCTGGGGAGATCATAAGTCTGCCAAAATTTCAGTAGTGAATTGTCTTAGTGCTATTAGATGTCCAAGAACATGATGCCACTGGATAATTGAGCAAGTCGTTGGTTCAGACTGGGGTATAATTGGATGAAGATAAAGCGATCAATTATGCTAACGAAAAAAAAAAATTGCATCTCCTCACCTCCAGGCAGATGACCAAGAACACCAGCGCCCCAATACTGTTCATCATGCCACCGTAGTAGGAGACCAGAGCTTCACGACAACCACGGGTCCAGATGTTGAGCTCCTCCGTGTGGTGATCGTAGTCGTAATGTGCCGAGTTGTTGGTGAGGTGGTGCTGAATGCAGGGTCGAGGGGATCCAGGGTTGCAGCAGCTGAAGGGGACACTGTCCATCAGGAACTTTCCCTCCACGTTGCTGAGGACTCGGCTGTGCAAGATGGACACATATGAATTACATTTTATAGGTATAGCTGCCAATCGTGAAGGACAAGTCTGGTAAAATTGTGGGGTTTTTAATAAGATTTTGATAGACCTGTTCAGACAGTAATGACAAAGTGTATCACACATATTGTTAACATTTTTGTTACATACATTGCCATGCTACTGGGTTCATCACTTGATGAACTTGTAGGTTTTTATACCTAGCGGGAAAATCAGAAGGTTGCTGGTTCAAATCCCAAACTGTCAAGGTGCCACTGAGGTGCCACTGAGCAAAGCACCCTCCCCACACACTGCTCCCCAGGCGCCTGTCATGGCTGCCCACTGTTCACTAAGGGTGATACAGGGTTAAATACAGAGGTCACTTTTTGTTGGGTTCACTGTGTGCTGTGCTTATTGGGTATCACAATGACAATCACTTCACTTTCACTTTTTCAAATTTCCACCGCATATAAATCTACCCAGTGATAAACCAGCAGAAGGTCCCTGGGTTCCTTTTATCTATCACTCCTGTTTCTGCTTCTGTGTAATTCTAACTGAAGCGGACAGTAAGCTGTGAAGGACACTGAAATGAGATCTTGGCAGATTATCTACTTACTTGAGCCCTGCTCATGAACCTGATCCCACCTACACTGCCTGCCCCCCTTATTCCAATTTTAAACCTTTAACTCCTCCATCTAATTATTCTGTTAGGAGCCTTATCCAACCGGCCAAGCCATCATGACAAGCCTTCACAACACCACCAGGCCTGCTCATTGAATTACGTCTAGTTGTTGTCACTGTGCATTGTGTAATTGTTAATATGACACACTCCTGTGGTTTTATGAATGGAGGTTTGAAACCAGGACCCATGTTCAAACATGGCTCAAAATAGTACTTCTTATCAAAATATGTCCATTTATATCCTCTTCATTTTCATTATGAGCCAATCGACTAAACTGAGGCCAACGCTCAACTGTAAACAGCTGGGCAAATGGACCCATGAGTGTTTTCTATATAAAATTCTTTGCTGGATATATGAAACAGGTGTTATATAATGCCAACACAAGGCATCAGTCTTTAGAAATGTGGATCGTAAAAAGGGGATTGAATCATTATATTGTCTATTGGTCTAGTGTATACCTAGTATACCCTTGTTTTGCGCTGAAGGTAGGGTATGAATCACTAAGAGATATTCGTATCCTTCTTGCCTACACCTTTTTCGTATTTTCAAGTGGGAATACTCACTCTTTAACCTCATCGCTGCTGAAGTCCAGGTAGCGATTGCTGATCCACTGGATCTCGAACCAGTCCCTGAAGTTGTTGTTCCCACAGCAGCGAAACTCGATCTGAGTCATGTCCAATGTCCTCTTCATAAAGCATCGTCCAGGTGTGTCTGTGTCCCTGTAGAATTTCATTCCGTTCTTTAGGCCCTCCGCCAGAGCAAAGTATAAAGAAAACTGCATGGTAAAGCACAGCAGTGCAGTGATGAAGAGTAGGACGTTGAAACCAAAACAGCCGCACAGGTAGGTTTTCACCATGGGCTTCCACTTTGCAAACTTGGTAGCATCAAGGGAATCGTGGCACACTTTCCCTCCGAAAGCATTGAGGCCGCAGGCGGCCAGGCCTGCCAAGATAAGAAGGTTGGGCACGAAGTGGCTTTCATTGTTGTCCATCATCTCACTCCTCTTGCGCAGCTCAACCTTGAAAAAGAGCCCCATGCTAAACACAAATATGCCCGCCATCACTGCGAGCCAGTAGAGGAGCCACAGCCCCTGCGCCAACTTCACCCTTTTTTTCAGGTCAAACTTCACCTTCAACAGTGCCATTTTCCCCTCGCCTTAGTAACGCGGTGCCTCAAACTGCAAAAGTTACAGACGAGGAGCTCAATTCTCCAGTGATTTGTCTTCTTCTCTTGCACGGCATACAACGCACAGTTCGTCTTCGAGAAAAAAAAAAGTTTCGTCCTCAGGCAGAAATTTGTAATCCGTTCCAGACGGGAGCTGCGGTCAGAACTATGCTCAGGAATCGCCTCTTTATGCCCATTCTGACACCATGCACTTCAAACAAGTCCATAGTCTTTGTGGTCTTCACTTCTGTGACCGCACACCCAACAAAACTGGACAATTTCAGGCATGAACTGACCCAAAACTGTTAGGATCATGGGCCTATGGATGTACTCCCAGTGAATTCCTTTCCTGCAAAAGAAGGTGGCCTGCCCAGAGACCGAGCAATTCAAGCAGCAAGCTTCACTACGTCATCGTAAACCCTGAGCTAATCAGCCTTGATCCCATTTGCAACAGAGCCGTGAGCTCTAATCTCTTGTCTGATGGTGTAATTGGCTAGTTTCTTACCCTAAGCCTCCTTCCTTGTGTTTCCCTGAAGCGCGGGCCTGTACTGATGTACTCTGCAGATAGTTGAGACGCCAGGTTCAGGGAAAGCCTGCTCTGCATGCGGCGGCGGGAAGTGCTGGGTGTGGCTGGGAGGTGTGAAAGTGTCACAGTGCGCTTCCTGAAGGAAAATGCTGTCCTAAGCCAATCGAATGACATGCCAGGTGGCCCACTATACTTCTAAAGTATTCCTGGCACTGGTTTCACTTTCCGATGGGGTCAGGCCACTTTTTTTCTCGTGGGAATGCCAGCCAGTGTTGTTTGGAGACAGGTACTTTTAGGAAGGCTGCACTGGTGCTTGGGAGGCTGGTATAATAAAAATAAATATATATATATATATATATATATATACACACACACACACACACACACACACACAATTTTATATTTACCTTTAAATGCCTGTACTGGTACCCCTGGAAATGTTAGTGCATATAAATGAGCAATAAATATACACATACAAACAGAAAAAAAACAATAACATTTCATTCTAATGAGGTCATAATGGTCAAAATAATTAATAGGTAATTTAGAAATGTTTTTGTTATCCAAGGAAGGGGGTATTAAATGAATTTGAATTTAAAACTATACACAATATATTACTTAAAAACAATGATTTTATTTTCATGATCACATTCAAAATCAAGTATTAATTTGCAGAAATAACAGCTTGGCAGACCTGGGACATTCTGAATGTTTTAAGTTTTAAAGTAACAGACTATTAGTATTAGTGAACACAGTGTTCCACTGGAACTCAAGACAAATTTTAGTTGATAATGAGTCTACATACATGCAGATACTCCATTTACTACTCATTCTAGCTACAATAATTATTTACAACAGTTTTTGTCAATTTAATGTTATTCTAATGGACAAAACATGTTGAATACTAAACATTTGAATACTAATAGCTGCTTTGCCTGATAAATGTTGCAACTCATCCTTGTAACCAAAACGCAGGAAATTAGGACACTGTGGCCCGGCTGGAAGGCCCTTTAAAGGCAAAAGAAATTCTTATGAACATCATTCTACAGTTTACATTTACAGCATTTACCAGACGCCCTTATCCAGAGCGACTTACAATCAGTAGTGACAGGGAGCATCTTAGGGTTAAGTGTCTTGCTGAGGGACACAATGGTAGTAAGTGGGGTTTGAACCTGGGTCTTCTGGTTCATAGGCGAGTGTGTTACCCACTAGGCTAGTACCACCACGTTTTGTACATAATGTTTTACATGTTTTCTCTCTCCCTCATGCTTTGTGTAAATGTTCTGCGCCTGTGTACTAGTTTGGTTTGATTAAAATGGGTGGTGCAAACAGCATCTACATTGTAAGACTCGGATGTTTGCCCCACCCAGTTGTATTATCTGCACATTGTTGGGTGTAATAGCAGAACATTTTTACAGCTGTGTGTGAGAGTGTTTGTGTGTTATTATTTTGATTTCTATTCGCTATTAGAATGATGACTATTGTTACCTGTGACTGTAAATTATGTAGTACATTATTTGTATTTGTATTTATAGTGTATTAGAGCGTTCTTGCATGCACATGTGAGATGAATGATCTTACCTTTTTCCTGTCTACCTTTTATTTTGAATATTGTGTTCTTCAGGCCACCAAAACCCTGTCACCTCTCACCCTGTATACACTGGGGTTTGCAGCATGATGTGCTGGGACAAGGCCAGTAAATGTTCAGACGGTGACCAGGCACCATATGGACACGTCAGAGAGTTCTCCTCTTTATTTTGGTTGCATTGTGAAAGTGTGAATAGACTGTGAAAGTGCTACATTATTCTTAGCATGCAGTGGTCACATGTGACAAGATTAGTGGAAGCTATTGGATTGGACTGAATTACCGTCCGATCCATTTAGAGGAAAACGGAGTCACTGGAGGTGTTGCACGCAATGCTGCAGATGGGACCAGTGCGAGTGTGCCGCTATTGATCATTCGTGGATCATTGTTTTACCGCATATGAATACCCCCCCTGAGTCGTAGTTTTCTGTGTACATGAATAACACAGATGCCGGTTTGTCGAGAGTTGTGGCTCTTATTCATTCTTACAACAATCTCCTCGTTCCAACCCTACCATGATCAGACTGAGATGATCCTTAAAAGCAAATAATGGGTGTGGCAGGTTGAAAGCAGTGTGCCTGGACAATACGGCATTCTGAGTGGAGAGCCACTGCACCGCAGTTATAAAGGTAAGCATTACTGCCATCTACTGGTGGGGAGTATAGAGGCTTTTCCATTTCGGAATATCTCCTGTTAATATAAACCTGAATATATTCATTAGAAACTTTATGAAAAGCACTGTTAAATTCCTGATTTCTTCGTCTTAGTTTGAATTACTATCACAGTCTTTGAAACATGATGAATATTTGTATTTGTCATTGCAATAACACCACACATTAAAATATTATAATAATACGCATTTTCTTTGCTCAGAAACCTTTAGGCTAAATGCTGTTTAATTTTATTAACTGTTTAGTTTGCATAACAGTTTTTCATTTCAGAAGATGAATGGTGAGTATAGTTGGTGTTTCCTTGTTTGAGACCATTGCTGCTGTTGAAGAACCATGGGCGTCAAGGGTCCACCATCACCTTCATGTTCACTCACCAGAACGTCTACTATCTGTACCCCACAGAGACATGTTGTGTATTAAGCAGAGTCTGGTCTATATCCACCAGAAAATATCATGGGTATCTGTCAATGTGGGGTCAAAATCATTCTGAGGACATGGTCTACAATGGTCTAGCCTTTGTTGTTTGCATTTTTTGAAGGCTGCAGCCTCCCACACAAAAAAGTTGGTCAAGCCTTCATAGAACTAGAGCACTTCCAGCTTTATCATTTGCATTATGAAGTCCAATTTATATCTAGGAAACAAATCCAAACTACCACAACTGAAAATATTAGATTGACACCTTATGAATATGATTTTACCTTGGAGGGGCATCACTGTTTCTGACACATGGCAACAAAACTGAATCAGATGTGGAACACCATCCTCCTCTCCTCCATTATCTTCTCTAACTCCTGTCTTAACCTGGATGTTGGCAATGTGTGGAAATGTTCCAATAAAACAATGTAAAATAAAGAATGCAAACATGAGAGGACAAAGATGAGGTGAAGTGACACAGTTAGGCCCCTAGGTGGCCCTAAAAATCTGTTCTTGTTGATACTGAATATGCCAACATAGACATTCGCTTCACTGTAGTATCTACTGGGCTGGTAGTGACCAAGACACTTAACCCTAAGTTGCTCCAGGGGGGGACTGTCCCGGTAACTACTGATTGTAAGTCACTCTGGATAAGGGCGTCTGGTAAATGTAAAATGTATCTGACCTGACAAAGCATCCTTGTTTATTCTGTAACGTTTCAGTATGTTAAATAGAAATGTGATTGAGTTTATTATTTTATTACTCATAAATGTAACTGCACTTGAAATACATTAAAAACATCTTGTGTTTCAGCATTTGCTTTTTCTCAAACTTTGAAGCCTACAATCAATGGAAAAAATATATGGGCCTAAACATTAGGATTTTGTCTGCATTCACTTCCATGATCGACCACAGACTGTGATTTGTATGAACAAACCTTCAGTCCAAAGACCAAACTCTGCCAAACAGCAGCATGAAACCAAACTCAGAATCATAAATCAGGTAGAGTAATCGGCCAGAAAAGAAAACCGAAATAATCCAAGCTGACTCACAAACCAGAGCCTACCAATGGACGTGATTGAGCTGACAATGACTGTGATGACTTTGAGAGGGATAAATGGAATAATCAGCAACAGGTAATTGGGTCAGATCTCAACTCACTGCATGGGGACCCTACACCAGGGATGTGACGTCTGGTTTAAAGAAATAAGGATCTTTGCACTGCACTAATCATCGCTTTGAAGAACTTTTTTTATTGGAATGACTGGACTGTAAAGACTGGAAAGTCTGCTTTAGTCTGTTGTAACCTTGCAGAAAGATGCCCACTTTATTTCATATGATTGTCTTTAATATATTTAATTATTTTCCAAGTTTCAGTGTAATAATACATCTAACATTAGCTTTTATGAAAATATTTTACCTTTGTTCTTATATTAATTCACATTTAGAAATGAATTAAGTTTACATCTATTTCATTATAATTATATTATATTATACATATTCACTTATAATTTAAAAAGAGACATTATCATCACATTTGAAAGTTAAATCTAGCTATCAAAAAAAAAGTTTAGTGCTTAGATACACCCTATAAGAGCAGAAGGAATGGGGGAAATGGAAGAAGAGAATTGAGCAGTAACTGCATAACTCATCACTGGATGAGGCTTTTTTAAGTAAGAGCAGAGAAGCAGACAAACATCACTGAACACAAGTTGGAATGCGATGGCCTGCTGCTGATGGAGGCGTGTGAGCTGTCTGGCGTCTCCCTTCACTGGCCCCCATCTCCTTCTCAAGCACACGGACGTGGAAGAACCAGAGTGACAGGTTGATGGGAGGAAAAGGACGATTATTTAATCAATGAAATTGCGTCAATTTGGGAAAAATTTGTCTCCAGTAAAAACAAATGGCCAGCCAGAGTCAAACTTTCTTCTGTATGTGAGCGAAGGACGTGTGTGAGTGGAAATCTTTCTTGTGTGTGTGTGTGTTTTTCTGGAGGATGTATCTGAATGCATGCTTTATCTTACTATTTGCAACTACTTAAGTGACACTAATCTCTTTAAGGTGTAAAATCCCCTCACGCCTGGTCCTCAGTTACAAGGAGTCCATTGTAACTGCGTCAAATGTATTCACCGGGTCCTTCTTTATTATTCCACCTCTTGCCCTACTCTTGCGCTTGATCCGCTGCCACAATTGAGTTGTCACTTCGGTCGTCCTGCTATAAAAAAGAACAGACCGTTGACACTTTTTCTGGCTCTCTGACCCTTGACCTCTCAGCCACAGTGTCTGATTAAATGACAAGCATTGCCCCAGTAGGTGAAGAGGCCAGAGGTCAGGGTGCAGGGGGCTGCCGGTTGGTTCCAAATCTGAAAATGGAAGATTGTGGATTAGCTCTACTGCACTTCTTAATCTTATTTAATTGTATATAGCTGTTACCACATCTTGGCCATTATAACCTTCAGGCCTACAGCCATATTGGCACTGATGCAGTTGTCCTGTGCAGCCGTTAATAATTTTCAAATGATTTCTTTCAAACCGCTGCCCAAGAAACATCAAGAGCAATGCTGCTTCGTATAAAACTTGCTTACGGAGCAAACATGATCTGTAATTGCTGGAACATTGTGCTGTCAGTGACAGCCGCCTCCACACTCTGGAAGCCCAACGGTCTTTTTTCATTTTAAGGGATGAAGTTGAGAAATAGAGCAGTTAATGTCGTCTGCACAGCACAATTTTACTGTCAGACCAGCTTGACAGCTTTTGGGAAGCCGCCACTGAAAATATTTTGTGTGAAGGGAGGTTTTCAGTTTTAAACTCCACTTTTGTACTTTTTGAGCACGTGGCCTGCGGTTGGAAGGCCATCGGCCGTGTTTTAAACAGGCGCAGGCATGATCTGGGCTGGAGCAGCACCTTAGAACCCTCACATGTTTGGATGAAGTCTGATTTCCCCCTTTGCACACCTCAACTGATCCTTTCTGATCTGAGGAACTGTTTCAGACTTTTTATATCGTTCAGTCTCATAAATGCAAATATTACAAATGTAAAACACGTCGTAAAACGTCTCACCCTGAGTGCATTGCATGGAGTTGTAAGTAGTAGAATGACAGGTCTGTGGATGGGTCCACTGCGGCTGGATCTGATCAACAGAGGGACCGCATTCATGCAAACTAATATTGTAGAAGATTAGCATGTCATAAAAGATGGATTTGAATGGTCACTGTGCACGAAACTGTCTGTATCCCTTAAGTATAGGTGTGTGATCGTGTGGAAGCGTGGCCTCAGAGCGGAAGGGAGAGATTAAAGCAACAGAAAAATCTGAGATGCGTGTTTCTCGGCCGCCTCCTGCTATCCCCACCCAGCTGCAAAAACATCTTCAAATTGAAAACTCTCCAAAGGTGGCTGAGGGCATGAGAGGAGTATCATCTGGCCTGGACTTCCATCACCATAGAAACTTACTACTGGTCAGGATCCTGAGGCAAAACATTCCCTGCTCATTTAGAAAGAGACCAGTGGCTTTGTGAAGTGAACGTGAAGTGATTGTCATTGTGGAACACTGCAGCACAGCACACGGTGACACAACAAAATGTGTCCTCTGCTTTTAACCATCACCCTTGGTGAGCGGTGGGCAGCCATGACAGGCGCCCGGGGAGCAGTGTGTGGGGACGGTGCTTTTCTCAGTGGCACCTCAGCGGAACCTTGCCGGTTCAGGATTCGAACCCACAACCTTCTGATTACGTTGCCGTTTCCTTTCCCCTTTCCTAGCATCACCATCTGTCCCTCCCACATCTGAGGCAACGAAGGGCCAACATGGACAGTGGACGAATGCAAAAATGACCATTACAGCCATATGTGTTAAGATTTTGGGGGCCTTAATAAAACATTTCTATCATAAACGGCCTTGATATTTATATAAAAATCTAAAATTACATTTAGGGTGTGTGACTTTAGAGTTTCAGTGTAAATATTTAATCTCAGCGCTCATATGATTACAGTGTGGTCATCCCGGTTAAACTGTCTTTTTTAAATTAGCTGCTCAGATCTGATTTCTCCAAGAGAAAAAAGTAGAGCTGTACTGTATTCACCATCATGAATTTGGAGTCCTTATCTGCAGTGCTGAGGATTGCTCTGTTGTATTTGAGTCCCTTCCAGAGCATTTGCTACATTATGACATGTAAAAATATATATATGTAGGACTCCGTACTGCCAAGAAGCCAATCCACCTGGCTTATATTCCTGGTCTGCATTCCAAAATTCCTCTGTCGCTGGGATGAGACATTGCGGAGACAGATCTGAGCTGAGAGCAGACAAACACCAGGGATGAATGAACGAGACCCAGCGAAAAACCAGGAAAAGAAGGAGGTAACTACCACAGCCCAGTGCAGGGGTGCAGGTAAGGGTGGTGAAGCTTTTTTCTATTCCTGTAAAGACATATAAATACACACAAAGAAGAGGACTAAATATTTAAATAAAAAAAGATAAATTAGTTATATTCTTATATAGTGGATTAGCAATCAAAGGGATGCGGGTTGAAATCCTGAACTGCCAAGGTGCCACTGAGGTCCCCTTGATCAAGGTACCATCCCCACACACTGCTCCCGGGCGCCTGTCATGGCATTTTGTAGTGTCACCATGGGCTGTACTTGCTGTGTACAACAATGACAAATACAATCATTTTCACAAAAAATTGGTGAAATTGTTTCAGGCATAGATTTCATTTTGACACACCGATGGGGAGACATTCAGTCCATTTATCTTCACACCTGTGCTAGAACCAGTTGCTGCCATATTGTCTTTCTACAAATCCACATAAAATGTATTTATTTATATACATATATGTCATTGTTTTTACACACAATAATTTCACTCACATGCACTGTGTAATGGTGTCATGTAATGTGACGATAAAAAATTTTTGATTTGATTTGCTCAGAAAATAATTTGTGCCGATGTTGTTGGTTTCTGAACATTCACAGTGTATGAGAGAAGGATTTTGACAGGTGTGAGTGAGTAACGATGCTCTGTGAGACACATACCCACACAATGACACCACACTGTGTGTGTAACTGACCCTTGACCCTTTCACTCTGACCTCTATTGGTCACTGGTGAAGAGATTGTGTCATTGTAAATGCATTTCTACTTTGAGAAAATGCATGTAGAGGGTGTAACTGTCAAAAATGTGGACTGTACCTTTAAGACACATTGTATTATGTTAATTTATGTTAATTTTATTTTCACTTTTGAAATGAATTGACATTAGGGGACATGTGGGTCGCCACAGTGGATCACAATTCATTTGATAAAAGTTTTACGCCGGATGTCCTTCCTGATGCAACCCACCCTATTTACCCAGCCTTGGGACCAACACCAAAGAACCACTGCAATTATTTTATTTTACTTTAAATACTTAGTAAAAGTAGTAACTCTGTAAAAGAAATGAATGCATCTGTTTCTTGGATGGAGCCTGCTCTGTGGCATGGTTAAAAAATGTATCCTAAGGTCTGGTGACTGTGGAGGCCAGGCCTCCACTTTTTGTTAAGTACATAACTCCACATGTGTTCATTCATAGTTTTGATGCCTTCAGTGAGAATCTACCAACGTAAATGGTCATTAAAAATAAAGAAAACACATTGAATGAGAAGGTGCGTCCAAAGTTTTGGCCTGTACTGTATTTGTGACTTTTTTCCTGATTCAGTTTATTCAGTTTTTCACAATTCCTACCAATGTTGTCAACACTAAATCAAACTCTCGAACATCAGTTGATGTGATTGGCTGTAAACGTTTTAGACATTTGATTGGCTACCTTTTAAAAATAACACATTTGGTGCGTTAATTGATGACGTCGACACTCAGGGACGGCTCTAGTCCTTATGCAGAATCTTTTAAAACAACAAGTTCCTAGACCAAAATCATCTGCATTATATTTTATTTAATTTACCATCATAGTCTGCAGGGTGTTTTTAACCTTATTTTTAACCTTTTTTGCTTTATGGACTGATGAACAGCTGGTATAATGCTTGCATATCTTTCCACAATGACAACAACTAAAAATGGCGTTTGTTATATATATAAAAAATATCAATGCATTTTAAATATCGAAAACAATTCAGTAGCATGAATAGACAAAACACATTTATTTTTTATGCATCTTACTAAAAGGCCTCAATTTAATGTAATATTTCCTTATCAAAACTGGAAATAAAGCAGTAATGATGGTAAAGTCCTAAAAATAAGCTAACTGGGTCGGTCACTCGACTTGAATAAGACACAGGAGGAGGAGTGTGTTGCCCTTTGAAAGCGTGTGAGTGTGTCCGCTCTCATAAAGACCCGTGTGTTGCCGGAGATATCAGTCTTTTCTCATTAAAGTCCTGTCACATGTGAGGACAGCGAACAGCACAAAGGCTCCTTGAGTCGGCAGCATTTCAACTGTCAGTCAAGTGGCAGGAGGGGTCGAGGTTTCCTATTGGGTCATTATCTTATATGTGCTCCATAACCGCGGCACTGCTGCCAGATGAAAGGACCCTGCAGAGGTGACCCTGCAGATGCCTGCTGCTGCGGTGGTTGCCCTTAGAGGAGTACCACATGTCACGCCTTACTTCCTTTACTAATAAATACGATTAGAGTCGCGTTGCATTTGCATCACGTAAAGAATGCAGATTTGGTGACTGGCCCACATGGTGGTGTCAAATTCCCATTTTGAATCAATGAATTCTAAGTAGATTATTGAAGTGCACAAATTCATTTTTGTCAAAGGTGCTACTACAAACAACTGTGCCTTTACTGTGCCTAAAAGAGAGCAGTGAGCAGTGATATGAACAAAAAATAGAGGGGGTTGACACAAAAAAAACTATTTTGTGTATTTGTGGAATGAATTATGTAAATCACATACTTGGCCTCATCTCAAGCAAGTGAACGTCTATTCGAGATCTGGATAAACATCTTAAACCGTGTCTGCCATCAAACCACAAAATGAAGGAATGTTCACGGGAAACAAAAAAGACCCTCCATAAGTAATATTAATAAGACTTCAATTCGTCACACAACTGTGGGGCACACAGAGAGAAAAACTGTCTTGTCCCTGCTCTCCAGCTAGATCTTTACTCTGGTGACATTCATATTGTCTCTAGAGCTTCTGCTTTAAAGCCCATCGGTGTGAACACCTAATACTGGGAGAAATGATGAAGAATGCTGCGTTCTGGCTCCTGCCTCTGTGACCCCCACCCCAGGTCCATGTTTAATAGGGCATAGTGTGCAGACTGATCAGATGGGCTTCCAGCAGACAGGCTTAAAAGCCATTTTCTCCTTATTACATGCACAATTTTAGTTGATCCCAGAAAAGCAAACATCCAAATTCCCCCCAGACCTCTCCCCTCTCAAACCCACAGAGGGAGGTGGAAATGTGTTTATGTGTGTGTCAGTGCATGTCTGTGGTGAGTTCCGTACCTCATGTTCCTGCCAATCATTTGAAATTGTGCCATTCTGGGATGTGTCCATTATTAATCGGAACATTTATTAATTTATTGTCACATTGGAAATATGTGAAATTCACAGAAAATATAATATAGCATGGATATACATTCCTTCTCTCTAGTTTTCTTAATTTGAAAGCATGCACCCAGTGTACAGAGGAAAAGCATTTGCAGTTATTACTAAGAAAGGCGCAATTATAACTGCAACAGTTACTAGTCTGTAAAGGGGATATGTATGTACTGTGCAGTCAACAGTTTAACACATGAAAAAAGTCCAGTCACACGCCACGTGCTAAGACAAGAGGTGAATAGACAAACCCTGCGTCTGAGTTTTAAACAGACTGTCTCTTCATAGGCAAATACTGGGATCAGAACCGCTGTCTCAGGGGACAAGGAGAGGCATTCGCTTCCACTAGAGAATAGTCGTCATCTGGAGCAGCACATTTCACATCACAGGGGTCAAATTGCCTTTAATTAATTCTCTGACCATATAAAAACTGAATGCCACCAAATGGGCATAATAAAATTTATTATGAGGACAAATGGAAATCATCATAGACCACATGAAACATTCAACATTAGAAACCACTAATCTGAAATGATATTGATAATCTGGTTGAAATAGAAGCAGGGCAATTTGACATGTAATGATGTGGCTGGACCAAATGTCCAGTACAACACATCTTGCGATGTTCTGCTGTGCCCAAAAGGGCTCCGGGGAGCAAAAGCCAGCGAACCAGTGGCATGGTCCTGGGTCCTTTTATCACACAGAAGAGCTACTGCAGCACAAACTGCTGATGATGCCTCCCTGTACAGGAAGTGTATGACAGGGAGAGTCTTTGAAATCATGTGGAGGATCACGTATTGATCGCTTAGATAAGACATGGCTGCAAGATTCTCTAGAAAAGTGGCAAGGTGGCTCTCTACTGGAAAATTGGTGGTCTTGTCATTACTAATCTGATGCCTACCTGACAGAAAGCTTCACAGCAGCAGTGTTCCCTAATTGGTGGTGACCTGGCACTCAAATTCCATAAATTCCAAGCTGACTAAGCATTTGATGGTTGGGCTGAAAATACAAGATGGTTCCATGGAGCTCACAACTCACAGGAGCTGCTGCTCAGGCGACCTAAGGATCTTCACATATTCTGTCCGGTTGGTATATTTTACAACTGAATGCAGCACATCATTACACCCTCACCATTGTTGTATTTCTGGCACATACTACAGTATGAAGCTGTCTTCCTTCATTAATATTGGTCTGTATTATAAAGTGGAAGTCAAAAAATGTTATGGACTTATGAAAATTATCTATAAACAGTAAACAGGAGTTTGAAATGGTAATTAATGAAGACACCACAAACACAAACTGTGTAGAGGAGTCTTGGTGTTTCTCTCCTAAAAAATAACCCACAGGACCGGGTCTGATTTATACCTTCTGGCTGACGAGTTGATCTGAGAGTGTCAGCAGAGATGGATGCGTGAGCAGCAGGCCGGCGAGGCGATTATGGCGCTCAGAAGCGCGGCGAAGCCGAGCGCCCTGGAGAATGAGATCCAGAGATCCTTCCTGCCTTCCCCCTTTTTGATGAAAACATTACATCAGAATCATGTGTCACACACATGTGCGCCGGATCTGAACGCGCACTCCATAAATTACACCACTGCGCACGGGTGTGGCCAGGGATCGCTGGAGATGTGTGTGTGTGTGTGTGCCATGGTGAGTAGTGTTGTGTCTCGAACACCCTCTAACAGCAGTTAGCTATTAAATGGTTAATTAAACGGACGTAAAGGATCCGTTTCTGCTTTAATTGATCTACTGGAACGTTCTATTTGTTTTTTTTTTTGTTGTTGCTGTGTTCGTGTTAGATGGAGTGACCTGCTAAACCTCAACAGTTGAGACATTTTACTGGATCTCTTCGGGAAAAGACGAGGACTCAAATTTAAAAGACAACAGATTTGTTTTTGGTTACTGATGATAGATGCAGGGGAGGAGAACGATAGGAGTAATTGAACATTTTACAGGCCATATTACACATTATGAGACATAATTAATGCCTTTCATCCTCAAAAAGATAAAAACCTCTGTGTATGTGTGTGTGTGTGTATGTGTGTGTATGCGATGCCCGTGTCAGCTGCAGATGTCACGCCGAGCTTCCTGTGAGCTGTGTGGATTGTGGTCTGAGGCTCAGTTCCTCTGGAATCTTAATTCTTCACCAAAAACACAAATAGAAGATAAATCCTCGCCCAGAGCTGTGGCACAAGACAGAAGAGAGCACCGCACTTTCATGTGGCGAGGATGATAATGACCCGCTCTTCCTCTCCAGCCCTGGATGCATATCTGTGTACTTTTCGTCTCCATCAGCCCCGGCTTGTTGCTCGGTTTTCTAAAAATTGCTCACAGCAGCGATGGGGGCCGGGGGGATCTTGGCCACTTTTCCCAGGGAAGAGACTCCACATCTTTTCATGGGCCATTAGCATGCTTGCAGAGTTAAGGACAGAGGTTTTGTGTGTTATACACATCCAAACAGCCCTGACTACATGACAGCATGAGTGTGTTTGTGTTGGCCAGATCTGTTTTGCTTGTGTTTTATCATTCCTCTGCGTTTATTTTATCTAGCCTAGACTCCTGAGTGGTCCGGATCCTGGGAAACTGCACTGGGATCGGAAATGCGCCAGACTCCTCTCTAGACCCCAGGACAGAAAAAGTAAAGCTGGTACCACTAAAAAAATCATCAGACTTTACAATTTTACTCACACGCACACACACACACACACACACACACACACAATGTATTGTGTTGTTTGATAATGATTCAGGAGACATCACTCACATGCATAATTCCAGTGCATTCCCACAATTACTCTGTATAGTCATGGCCAAAAGTTTTGAGAATGATGCAAATGCTGTTTTTTTATTTTTTTTACAAAGTTTGCTGCTACAGTGTTTTTAGATATTTTTGTCAATTGTTTCTGTGGTGCATTGAAGTATAATTACAAGACCTCTGCAATTCCCCCTCTAATGTTGTCAATCAACTTCTGGACCAAATCCTGACTGATGGTGACCCATTCCTTCATAACCAGAGCTTGGAGTTTGTCAGAATTCATGGGTTTTTGTTTGTCCACCCGGCTCTTAAGGATTGACCACAATTGTGGTCAATTGACCACAACTGTATTAAGATCCAGGGAGTTTTTCAATGTTTTGTTCCCCGAGCCACTTAGTTATCACTTTGGCCTTATGGCTCCATCATGCTGGAAAAGGCATTGGTCTTCACCAAACTGTTCTTGCATGGTTGGGAAAAGTTGCTGTCGGAGGATGTCTTTGTACCATTCTTTATTCATGGCCATGTTCTTTATGCAAAATTGTGAGCGAACCCACTCCCTTTGATGATGAATTTTATGATCTGAAAAATGGTTGATTTAGGTGCAATCTTAGTAGCATGACTGTTTGGCACAGCGAGGCAGGTGATCTGAAATTATGACAAGACATGATAAGGAAGAAGGAAGCATTTGCATGACGGGGTTTAATCCATGATGAGCAGGACAGGGGAGACATCTGGTAACATGTAACAATGACCCGATGGTCAAAAGACACGAACAGGGCAGCTTTATACGTTCAGACACAGGTGAACACGATCAGGAAACATTACACAGTACGAACATGAAACTCCGGTCCGGATCATAAACACAGAGTAACCCCTTCTGGACCGGATCATTCAAATTCAAATTTTATTTGTCACATACACAGTCATACTGCAGTGAAATGCTTTATCGACTGCTATAGACTGCATTATTGCAAATATTGCAAGTATACAGTGAACCAATATGCAAATATTGCAAACATAACCAAATTGAGTACAGAAGTGATTGAAAGTGAGGTGGTGGTGAGTGTGGAAGGGATTATCATGTTAAATGCCGAACTGTAGTCAATAAAGAGCATTATAACATAATTTCCTTTTCGAGTGTCCAGGTAATGAACTGTAGTGGGTCGAGTGTGTCCAGTAGGGAAGAAATGATGATGTCTCTGACAAGCCGTTCAAAGATCTTCATCACTACTGAGGTGAGGGCTACAGGGCGGTAGTCGTTGAGGGGTGCAGGATGGGGTTTCCTCAGGACCGGAACAATGATGGACTCCTTGAAGCATGTGGTGATCACCGACCGATAGAAAGAGGTTGAATATCCTGCTGTCTTCCTGGTGTTCACTCTCCTGAAGGCTCTCCTCACGTCATGATGAATGTGTTTTTGGTGCTTCCTGTCCGCAGCTGTAGGCACCACTAGCCTTAGCATCGCTAGCGTCTTTAGCTGCAGCCTCAAAGCATTTGTCATACCGGATGTTGCTGCTTTATTATTGTCCTTAGTCCCTGCCACAGGCTCATAGGGTCACTCTGTTCGAGTTGTGACTGTAATTTCTTCCCGGATCATGACAATCCTTGCCTGTAAAGCCCCTTTTTTATGCAATGCAATGCCCCCTTCAGGGGCAGTGGTGGCCTAGAGGGGCAGTGGTAACCTAGCGGTTAAGGAAGTGGCCCCGTAATCAGAAAGTTGCAGGTTCAAATCCCGATCCGCCAAGGTGCCACTGAGGTCCCCACACACTGCTCCCCTATCATGGCTGCCCACTGCTCACTAAGGGTAATGGTTAAATAAAGAGGACACATTTCACTGTGTGCACCGTGTGCTGTGCTCAGTGCACAGAAATGTATTCCTTTACAGATTACAGAATACATGCCCCAAAATGTAGTTTGTGAGTAACGTATTCTGAATACTTTGGATTACTTAAAATATTGTCATGCTTTTTACAACTACATGAATGTAGCAATCACAGATAATAACCGTTTCTTTATTTATAAAGCTAAAAAGTGCAAGAGTATTAGACAAACATAAAATATGCCATTGAAAAGTATTTACTGGTCACCAACATATTCCATCACTTAGTTAAAATAAAAAGGAGCCTTTCACAAGGAAAACAACAGCATTTTCAATGACCCTCTTCCTGATTAGGACAAATACGGATTTTTTTTTTTAAAGAACTTACTTCCAGATGTTTCTTTAGGTTGGATGTGGAGTCTTTTGACGCTGAGAGCAGCTTGGTTGCTGGCGAACAGAGTTTGCATTGCATGATCAGATTTGCCCATCCCTTTCTTCTTTAAATGTGAAGTGGTGTCGGAATTTCCAAGTAAGAAATGCATTCCTGCCCGGCCACTGCTGGCTCTGTTGTGCTGGCTCCGGGTCTACCAACGTTAACAGGACGCGCACATTAGAGCCGCTTATTGCGTGTTTTGTTTGGGTTTCCGGTGTTCTGATGATTTATGCTGCTTTGTTGGTGCTACCTTGTAGGGTTCCATTACAATTTGTGCATTTCCGATAATAGTACAAATCCCTTTAAATGGCACCAATACTCAGTTCATGTGCACTGTAATAGTATAAAGATCATGGCGTAATAGTGAATTAAATCATATTTATTTTCAATGTCAGGGGTAGCATGGATTTATGGGCGCTGAAACAGAGCGTAAACTTGACGGACTGCGCATGCGCACGTCCGCTTGGTAGCACATCTCGATAGGCAGCATGTTTCGACACCTGTTATGCGTGGTCCGCGCAGCGTGGAATTACCAGAATTCCACTCCGTGTAATCCATTTATTTCAACAATGTAACTCTATTCTGATTATCACTCATTTAAACGGTAACTGTAACGAAATACAGTTACTCACATTTTGTATTTTAAATACGTAACGCCGGTACATGTGTTCCGTTACTCCCCAACACTGGCTGTGCTGCTGTGTATCACAATGACAATCACTTCACTTTCACTTTCACTGATGACTGCACGTGTTTCCTTGCACGTAACCATGGTTAACAGAGGAAGAACAATGATTTCAAGCATCACCCTCCTTTTAAAGCATCCAGACAGCTATTATAACTCAGACAGAATGATCTTGTGCTCCTCCACACTCTCATTTATGTTAACGAGAGGATCACTGAAATGATCTCAGCAGGTACTTCTGTGGCAGGGCTGAAATGCAGTGGAAGGTTTTTTTTTTATTTAGTTCATTTTCATGGCAAAGAAGGACTTTGCAATTCATCTGATCATTCTTTATAACATTCTGTAGTATGTGCAAATTGCCATAAAAAAAAAATGCAGCAAACTCAGTATTTGGGTCATTCTCAAAACTTTTGGCCATGACTATAGATGTAATACACAGAGATTAATCTGTGCAAGAGCAAATCAGCATCAGTGTGAATAAAATAACACAAATATATTATTTTATATCTTCCACATCCGCATATCACAGCAGATTCTAAGAATTCTATTTTAAATTCTAAAGATTCGAAATTCTAGATTCTAAAGACTCTATTCTAAAAGCAACAATATTTTAAACACTGTATTAATGTAACAGAGACAATACACAATTTCTTTTGTATTCTGTACTCTTTATCTGTGATACAATAGTGAATTCTCTCTTTTCTCCTTGGCTCTTTAGCGCTGCAGAATTTACTGCCAAAGATCCAGTACTCTTCTATGAAAGAGGCACAGGAGCAGCATCACATGGACTCCACAGAGCTCCTTTGTGAGACGAATCCGTCAAAAATGGGATTGGGCTGGAATGTGGCATAAAACAGTTTACATTCAGGGGGTCTTCTGTCCGAGCAGCAAAAAAATTTACTGCTCATTTAATGTAATTTAGGCCATTTATATGGCAACGATGATTCAATTTAAGAGCACTCCTGTAGGTTCCACTTCACTACTGTGCAGGAAATATAAATTTACCTATTGTAGTGTCACGGCCATCGCTGCAATGCTTTAACGGTCTCTAACTAGGATAACCATTCACCATTAAAGATAGACAATATTAGTAGAGTAATTATAATAATAGATGACTATTATTAGCATTGTTATTACTGTATTACATGTACAGGGCAACAAAGTTACTAACAGATGAGTGTGTGTACTTGTGTGTGTGGTTGGCACTGTGCCTGTAACTACAGCCCTAATTATGCCATAAATGAGAGGTTTTCCCCTCTGCCCTCTCTCCTGTTGCACACACTCTGCTCTTTAATTTCATTCCTTTTTACTGAGCTGCAGCAGATAAATCATGCTGGCCCAGCTGTCATCTGCAGCTACCGCGGGGAGGGACAGGGAAGGATGGGGAGGGGGTGAGAGCCGGAGAGGAGACAGCGGGAACAGGGAAAAAGGAGAGCGAGACACACAGCAGGTCACTCACAACCAGGGTAAATGAGACGCCATTTCCACCTCCATCAGCAGAGACACTAAACACACACACACACACACACACACACAGATCAACTCCCTGTACTCTGGAACACTACAGTCACAATTCATGTGCTTTTCTATGGCCTGTTTTGTCGAATCTTACTGTATTAGTCATGTGCATGTTTTTCTAATCTACTAGATTATTTTCTATTCAGAACAAGTTCAGACATAATGGACGTTTTGAAAGCTGTACTTCTTACAGATTTAGTTAGCTATGTATGTTTGAATACATGTATATGTTGCTAATTATAACTGGTTGGATAACTGGTTGGATTGCGAGTTCCTGGCTGGAACATCTGTACACGTCCTCAGTCTCACAATCTCACAGTCTCTTCCCTTTGGAAGGTCAATCAAGCAGTTCCCTTGTCAAACAGGACAGAGGTCCAGTCTGTAATTAAATGGTGAAGTAGTAGAAGGATTACTGGACAGATTTTGTTGCAAATAATCGCCGGCCATCACATTATATGGATCTCTATTAATGAATTAATTAATGGTTGACTCTATTAATACAATTTAATACAATAGCTGTCTCTATTTAATACAATTATTCTTTTTGTTAACTTTATGAGAAATAATTCTGAACAAACACAGGTTGACTCTGTATGACACATCTTGTATGCAGTTTTTCAGCTTTTTTCTTGAAAAGGATCCCACTTTGTAAACAGTCTCAAACATTATACCAAAATTAAAACATTTTTAATATTCCAAGATAAGGCACAGATGAAGAACAAAGAACACAGATGAAAACAAGAACAAATTTGGTAATTCTTCTTAAAGCTTTCATGGAAGGTCTGCTTGGCCCAGGCCCAAATGGACAAATTATCACTGAAGCAGGAATCCAGTAGTTGCAGTGACCCCCGAAACATGGTGAAATTCCTCAGGATAGCATTTAACCTAAGCGGGAAATCCAATATGAGCCAGAATTTTAAACATACCCACCATCATCAGCATCTACAGGGGACACCAGATAGAATGTGAACGACCTGCCCCGGCAGTGGGTTTGGCTGGTGGATGGTATCTGGCCTGTAAAAGGGTCGGTAAGAGTTCCAGCCTTCATGCGGCGGCCACCAGTTAATGGTGCAGACGAGGGAGACCCCCTCACAGTTTGTGGGTTAAAATAAAAAACGAATAGGAGGCAACAAAAATCTCATTCGGCTTTAATTATGGGGCCTACGAAGAAGGAAAGCAATTTTATAGCCTCACAGCGAGGTGGTTTTCCCCTTCTCTGCTGCTTTCACTTTTTTCCTCACTCCTCTGTACTTCCCTTTTTCTCAAAATGTCGTCTCGCAGTATTTTAGATGGCACATAAATCTAGTTTCAGGTTGCTGGCTGTATTGACAGGGAAAACAGTGTAAGGTACTGCAGATATATGTCCCTGTACTCACATCTCTCCTCCTGTTCTCACAATTATAAATATTTCAGAGAGGACCAAGAGTGACCATGAGAACAAAGAAAACAGACCTTTGCAGTGAGTGGGAAAACGCTGAAAATATTGGCTTTTAGAAATTTAGGAGGATGGTTGGCATTAGGCTTAGAAATGCTTTGTTATTTGGAGGTAAGAAGACATTTCCTATATGCATGATAGGTGTGTGTGTGTGTGTGTGTGTGTGTGTTCGTGTGTGTGTATGTCCAGTGGGAAAACATCTGGAGAAATGCCGGGCCAGATGTGGGCTGGTGTTGATGGAACCTGTGTCTCTTATTGAACTGAATTCTACTGCAGTGTGCAAAGCCAGGCCTTTAAACCCTCCACACACACCCTCGCTTACCTTCACAAACACACTCACTTCGTCAGTTAACAGCATGGGTGTGTAAGCACACAACAAGAATAGACACACACACACACACACACACACACACACACACACACACATATATATATATATTTCTGACATTTTCTGTATTGAAGTGAGGTGGTCAGTTATCCTCTGTTTGTTATGTCTCCAACAAGGTTCCTGGTTCTTATAATGTTCTTGATGTAGAAACCTGTTAGAGCTCCTCTGTCTCCCCTGCCTTCTTATACCGTTCCATCTAACGTTACGGTAACGATCATCAATGCCGCACAGCAGGTGATAAAACAGGGTGAGAACTTGCAAACTTCAACAACCCAAACTTCCAAGACCCCTCATTCTCTACCGTTGTTCTGTATATCAAAGCACCACAAACTTTACCAGCCTTTTACATATACATTCCTGAAACTGAAACCACGTCACATGCACACCCACATAGACATTCACACTTCAGTACAGAGATGAAAGACGTTCATACGAGAGCACCTTCAAAGGCAATGAAAATTCATGCAGCATCAGTATTCGAAGTTCCATTCATGAACTGGATGGACTGTGCTGCCAGGTCGTATATAAACATGTACAGGAGGCTGAACTGCAGAGTTATTCCCACTGCAGAGAACAATATCTGCCCTGTAAATGCTCCACTGACATTTTGCATTTTCACAATCTAATTATGGGCAAAGATGGGCAAAGGAATCATTCATTTTTAAAGACCTATTAAAACATTCCCCATCTGGGATTTGTACTGTTCAATGGAAACATCTTTTAACAGCCGTGAGCAGCCAGAGGAGCTTATAAAACTGACACACACATCCCATAAAGTCCATAAAATGCTGTTTCATGGAGCAGTCGACAAGGAAATACTAGCATTGATGGACGCAGTCATGGTAAGTTTTCTTTGACCAACGTATCATTTCCATTAAACTAAAAGTGGATTTTAAGTCATCTTTCCATCTCACGGTCTGTTGTAGCAGCAGCAGCAGCAAATCACAGGTGAATACCACAAAAATCAAGTGTTTATGAAGCAGTAAACCTGCGTGGCGTTTGATAATGCCTGCGGCCTTTAAAGGCTGCAATTAAAGTCACTCTGGTCACAGCGGGACCACTGGGTGAGTGCAGAGCTGTGAAAACCAGCTTACAAACACACACACACACACACACACACACACACACACACACACACACACACGCACAAAACAGGCACAGAGTAGTGTAGTGAAGAACAGGACAACACCCAGAACCATTCAATCCAATCACTGATGGACATGAAAAGAATACAAAACCAAGTTTTAGACCTAATGCACTAATTAATCCAGCCTTCATGTGGCATATATTGAGAATGAAATTATATATCTGAAATCATTTAATTAATAGAGGTTATAAAATAAAGAGATACACCAATGTTCAAAAGTTTTGTTGTATCTAGTTATAAATATATTTCTTTAAATAACATAAAATCCTGTTATTTAATAGCTGCATAAATGCAGATAGACCATTATCAGCAGCCATTAGTTTCAAATGGAATACGGTGTTTTAAAAATTGTTATTACCTCGAGAAATTGAAATCTAGAAGGCTCAAGGTCTGCCAAGCTGTAACTGCTGCAAATGCACAAGGGTTCTTTGCAGTGTACTCGCTGGAAATAGAGAATTCTCTGACAACAGTAAAATTTATTATTTAAAATAAAATGTTTAATTTTTTTATGGAAAACAAGGATATTTTTAGACTCTAGACTTTTTAGAACTGTGGTGTATTCATTTTTCCTGACATGAAAACCACAAAAATTTAAAAACTGTGTACATAATAATAATAAACTCTGGACACATTCTAAAATACATATGCATATTAATATTGTATAGACACAGCTATATGAAGACCAGCCTCATACACACACACACACATACACACACACACTTACATATACGTGTATAAATCAGATTACAGAGAATTGAGAGAGCACACGGGGTAAATGCATGCTTATTGATCTGGTGTGACCCTGTAGCTGTAGGCTTCCTAACTAACAGACACACACACATACTATCATCAGCTCTCTCTCCTTCACAGTGACACATCTTACACACACCGCCTCTGCATTCCTCACACTTTGTGACTTTTATTCCAGTCATTTGATGGCGTGCTTCCCATGTTCTGTTTAGTTCTCTTTCTGTCACACATACACTGACCTTTAACAACATTCTTCATTTTTCCTCCACCAAAACAGCCAATCCATCTCCATCAGTCACAGGTCCCACAAATTAACACCTCACGCTGTGTTCCCAACATTCTCCCCAAACTCTCTCTCTCTCTCTCTCTCTCTCCTCTTTCCCCCCTCACACTCACACACACTGCATGAACTGACCCGGCATGTGAGAGAGAACGCGGCCCGGTCAGCTCCCCCGCACAGGGACACGTAATGTTTCCATCAGCCTTTTGCTGCTGAAAGCATTCATTAAGAGTTTGGTCCACAGATGTGAATCACTGCTAGCCTTGGCAGACCAGATAAAAGCCGTGGGGCGGCCGAAACCGCAGAAGAAGAGGCCAGTTACAGGCTCAGTGGCCGCAGAATCCGCAGGAGAAGAGGACAAGCCTCCAGATGATTCCTGCAGATGGTGCTGACCCACTGGCTTTGCAGTGTGTATGATGGAGCCTGACAGGCTAAGAACGTCTGGGCGTGTCTTCATATGAACATCACGGGGACATAAACAGCGTGATAAACCCACATCAGCCATACTTCTGAAATCTGTTATTACTGATCAGAATCAGACATTACATATTGACAGAACAGTAATACATGCTGCCCTCCTGGTCTTCAGAAGGTCTGTGGCCCACGTCCTCTAAAACCTTCACATCACAGCTGAAAAAAAGCAGCAACTCATTCAGCCCGACATTTACTGCCAAGAGAGGAGGAAGGTCAGAACTCTCGCCAGATGTGCCTGCACGTCCACACGGTGAACATTCATTTGCGTGAAGCTTTCAAAGGATGCTGATTGTCATTTAACAATTTTTAAATGTGCAAAACAAAAATACTTCACTGTATAGGGTCAGGTTCAATGACAAAAATGTGACTGGCCAAGGAACACTGGCTAAACTAAAAAAAATTATTAACCTGTCACACCTAATAATTTAGCCTTGACTAAAATATTAATGTGAATAAACAAACCTGCTGTCAGTAGCATTATATTAAAGTAAAAACAACAATCTAGTTATAAGCATAAATTAAACTGCTTTGTTTTAAAGACCAAACTAATATTTTTGTACTACTGTAATGAGAAAAAAAAAACACTTTAATCAAACAACAGCTGTGGTTGACTATTTTCAGTGCGTCTATACACTGTTAATTACACTTAATTAGGTGTGACACATTACTTACATTTTTAGCCAATGTTCACTTTTTACAACAAGGAGCTCAACACCCTTTTGACATTTTCTGGTGAGGGTACAGGACAGGACAGGACGGGACAGCGTTGGGAGGGCAGCAGGAATAGTGGCACAGGTTTCAGGTGTTTGTTCAATTGTTCAATTCTCACTCAAGGTCAATTCAGAAATAACATGAAGTTATTGTCTACACACCTACTGAAAGTGAAGTGATTGTGAAACACTGCAGCACAGCACACTGTGACACGGTGAAATGTGTCCTCTGTATTTAACCATCACCCTTGGTGAGCAGTGATCAGCCATGACAGGTGCCCGGGGAGCAGTGTGTGGGGACGGTGCTTTGCTCAGTGGCACCTCAGTAATAAAATGAGAGAAATACTGAAGAGAAGCCTGAAATCTGTATCTGCTGGTCTGACGTAATTTTTGTGTTTAACCGCTGCTTCTTAAAACAGCCACGGAGCCTGTGAACCTCGGGCAGCAGTTTTCGGTTCTTTTTGGCAGAACATTAAAGGTCTGAGGACCAGGAGCATGAAGACGGGGACTCATAGCCTGAGAGGCAGCTGACATCAGGGGTACCTGCTGGTGTAAAACTCGTTTTTTCTTTACTGGTTTAGTCAGCCACCGGCTACAGAGCAACAGCTAAATGCAATTGAGAATCCAATTTTAATGCTTTCATTTTTCAAGTTCACAGTTCTCCATAATGGAACGCGTAAAATGTGAGTGGATGATTATCATTTGAGTCAATAATGCATGTTTATTTAATGCTGCAGATTCACCAGGAGTACGGTGGATGTAAAGATTTCCAATCTTACTCGCGTTTATTTGCTTTTATTGTTGAGTAAAAAGTGAAAATAAAATGGAGCTCATTGCAAGTGGTCTAGTCCCAGCATGTCGCATAGCTCCATTAAAACAAATCCCAAAAGCGCACCACGTAAAATAGTTCATCTTCAAGGCACATTTCACAGTTTCAACCATATTTGAAGCCTTCCAGGGCAGGGTGAAGGGAACCCTGCTGTATTCAAACAGAACCACCTGAAGATTTGGAGGTTGACTTTCATTTCTCTCGTGGCAACCCTATGAGCAGATACAGTATCACTCCAGGGAGCTGAGGCCGTGTCTCACTCACCTTCACACCACAGTGGTGGGATTAAACATTAACTTGTTGACCCTGAGGGCTGAATGGTAGCAGGGGGAGCAGATTTGCGGCGCGGAATTGGACATTAACCAGACGACCTCTCGTGTGGAGGGACAGAGAGGTCTTTCCTCAGCTTTGTTTAACCTCCCAACACCAGTAATCCAATCAGGATGTCCCGTCTTTGAAAAGTTCAGGGAAAATTCAGAGTTAACAGCAACATCCTTGCTCAAATTGGCGTTCTGTAGCCAGCCACTTCTTCAAGAATCTTCTGGAATGTAGCACAGTAAACTTGCCAGTTTTATTACACATTTTACTCACATCAGCCCATCTTACTTTATTATGTTTCCTTGTCATTTGAGAATATTTTGTGTCTGTAAAATGACTGTAATTGTAATTAAATAAATTGCTATGGAGCATAAATTAACAACAGAACAAAACCTTTGCACAGCTGAGTTGATTTCCCACATTCCCCAGGCCGTATTCTCACCGAAACATGACCGTGTGGAAGACATTTTTTTTCAATTGACTGGAGAAAAGCCACTGTGGCCAGTCCTCATGGCAGCAAGCACCTCAATTATGTCATTAGAAGAGAGTCTCCTCTGCTGTCTTTAACAGATAGTAGATCATTATCCACAATGTCTGTCTTTCCATCTCTCAAAACATTTGCACTTCACAGGATAATTTACAAGGATTTTGTTGTCGCTGGTCTGGGAAGAAAAATGGGAGACAAATGGATTCCTTCAACAGGAAGGCAAAGTGAGTTAACTTTTTAAAAACTTTGGTAAAGTACGTATTCGGGAAGAGCTTTTTATCAGACGCAAGCAGTAAAAAGTGCAAGTAAAGAGCGTTTCAGCCCAGTTAAGCACTCATTTTAGCAGGAAGACCATACTGTAGCCAGACTGGAGGCTGTAAAAACAAGCTGAGAGCCTGGGACTGGCCGACGCAGGAACAAGAAATCTGACCTCCACAACTCTCCACTGCGAGAGGAAATCAGAGTTACATATAGAAGGTAAAAGATATGCAATAACAGAGAAATATGAAGACACCGGGACGTGTGGGGAGGAATCCCTACAGCGAATACCACTGTGGATAAAAGCAGACTTTAGAAGCGTTTTGCATCTGTAAATCTTTGTGTCTGTTTTAAGTCGATTTTGTATTTTCATGATTTTTTAAAACACTTTTTGCATTGTAGCAGGATGCTTCCTCCATTTGAAAGTGAGTGCCGCTATGAAGGATATTAAGGTATTAATAGAAAATTTGTTTAAACCCATACAGACACACTCACACAGACAAACACACATATAGGCAGATGACTGTCTGGAGTGCGGCCTTTGGTTAATTACAGGTCAGGCCAGCAATGGTCTGGCCAGCAGTAAGGGCAACCCTGCAATCAGAGGTCAAAGGGTCATGAGGTCATGAATCAAGGTGCCTAACAGGAGTTGGCTGTGTTTGTTCGAGCATGTTGTTCCCATGGCAACAAGACTATCCCATGATATCCCATGACCATTCCCAGGAATAAGGTGGAGTATGGGAAGTGGAGCAATGGACCAATGAGGGATCATCTTTCCTGCTTCTACAACAACATTTTGGAAAAAACGTATCCCTACCCCTATCAGGACCCCTGTATTGTGTAAATGAGTGTAAAACGATGCAGAGACAGGACAAAGTGAGTAAAAATAGTGAAAAGTCCTTCAAAAATCGAATCATGGAAATCAAGTGGAATCAAGTCTCCAGCAGATGATGACTCTGTTTCACTACAGATGAAAACACCTCTTTGTTTTCATGGACAGGGAAAGGCCAAATGTCAAAAGATGCAGCTTGCAGCAAATTGTCCTCGATTTCGAATGAGAAACTGGGAGTCAGGATACAATCTCCTTCTTTGTTCGCTTCAACTTTGTACATGAGACTGAAACAAAGCCTTAGATCTGATATGAAATTACATTTAGGCCCACAGTTGGTGCTGTGCTTCATCCAAAATTCCTTGGATCCTTGAATTATAATTAGTGGTTTCAATCAATTAAAATTTGAATTGTGTTCATCAGTAACAGATACAGGCCATGACTGATCACAGGTTTAAAATTCTTGTATTTACTGCATTTTTTGAATGTGGAATGCTGATGTGGTCTTGTAACAAAGAAATCCACAGCAAATCGGTGAGAGTAGTCACACTTTTTCTTTTTTTTTTTTTACGAAAAAACAATCCAACAACAGCGAATGCTAACGTCATTAGCCATTAGGGGACATTTTCGCCATCTTTTCACAAATCACTGTTTCATATTTGTCCTCAAATCTATTTATGCACTGTACCTACATTAAATAAATATGGAAATAATCTGGATTCTTTTCTATTAGATTTTGCATTACTAATGACAGATGGGATTTTATCGGTTTGATGTGTGAACAATCAAACAATCAATCCTTTATCAATTTTTACATCACAATATCTGACTCTCAGGGGGGGGACTCTTTCACTAAATTCCAAAAGTGCTTTTTATTCTGTTTTTGTAGTCTCTGTGTGGAGAAATGTTTTTATAAGTGCCTGATACCAATCATTTCTTACTAGTGTGAGTCTAAGAGATAAAGGCGAGGGTGTCAGACGTAGCCAAAGCAGCTTCTAATTCAATAATGTTTTAATAACGGAGGGATTTCAAACAGGAAGAGAGAGAAGGGAAGAAAGAGGGCAAACACACAGGACTTTGTTTGAATTCTACTGAAAGCACACACACAGCCAGCACTAACCGCGACCAGAAAGCGCATCGTAGCGCATCACACCTGGAGCGTGGTAGAATCAATGGTGAAATTCAGTTCATTTGCATGGTTAAACAGCAGCTAGGCTCATCACGGCAGCACGTCCCGCTGTGACCCTGTAACAGGCTGTAAACAGTGACTGATTAAAACCCCGTTAATGAAACAGCGGGAGTCGACTATCTACTGGCCCTTCAGGCACAAACAACTGCCAGACTCAGGAGTTTTGTACAAGCATTTAATAAATGTTTTATTCAAGATGCTCTCCTGACCACTAAAGATGTCCATGACTTATGTAGGAACATTCAAATCATAATGGCTCATTTGCTTCCATTAATTGCTGCTTTCATTGAAATACAGATCTAGCATTCAACTGATTTGTGTGTTGACCCACTCCACTGTCCGTGTGTGTCCGTGTGTGCCTGTGTATGGGTGCAGTGTGGAGAGTTTTGGAGAGTGTGGCGGTATTAGGATAGTGTCAGGTTACTCTTATCACCCCAATATTTACAGCCATCCAGTTAGGAGACCCAGCCTCTGCCAGCACTCCTGCTGATGGCTTTAACACCAGCCCCTCCACCCCGGCTTGATGGAACCGAGAGAACTCGATACTAATGCTGAGGAAACACCCAGCAGATCAAACAATAAATTCTCCGAAGCCTGCGTCTGTGAGGGACCAAATCTCGGAGGGGTGCGTGAGATTTACCAAATCCCAGGGCCCTCGTAGAAAAGGCTTCATTGTGCATTGCAAATAGAGTGTAAATAGAGTGACTTGTTGTAGCTACAGCTTTGGTGATCATGGTGAATTTTGAATTGAATGAAAGAGCATTGAAAGCATTCATATAAAATATACAATTTAAAACAAAAAAAAGTGTCTGACAATCTGAATATTTGCATATATTTGTCTGTTAGATATCTCGGCATGTAGAGCTTTGATAGTCTTGTGAAATGTAGTTGTTACAGTAGTTTTTATGGTTTTGTTACAGCCATGAGAATGTTTGCTTTGGTCAGCCTGCTGAGTTTGATTTGAGGACCAAGCATTGTTAGCTGGACCTCTTTGTCAGTCCAGGGTACGAGAACGTGAACCGTGTTCCAGCTCTGCATACTGGCAGACACCAAGCTAAAACCGTAGCTTATACTCTCGCAAAATTACTGTTAAGTTAATGTGAATTGAATCACACACACACACACACACACACACATGCTGTATACACAACACGGTATACATGTATAGAGAAGGGAGTCGGCTGGTGCCGACAAATGCGTCTGGGCCCTGGAGGAGCTCCCTTGTCTGTGTGGACTACAAGAGACTCTTAGTACCTGTCAATCAATGCCGAGTAGCTTCCTGTTGTGACACTGGTGTCCTTCGACCCCTGGAGCCAAAACAGACAGCAGGGGGGTCAGAGTTCCACAGAGATCCTGGGAGCCCACAGGACACTCTGGATGCAGAGTCAATCCGGAATGTTAAATCGTTAAATGTTACATTCAGGGGATCGAACTCTGTGTCACCGTGTTATGGATCAGACTGATTCTCTTTATGTTATGAAGGTTGTGTGTATTTGTGTGTTTGGTGGACAAATGAAATTCCTGTGTGAGTATTATGAAATTATGAACCTCTGTAATGATTAATTAAATACTGACATTCTAAATAATACATTTAGTATTTAGAATAGTAGATAATAATTTTCATGTGTGCCTGAGGATATTTTGTGTGTCTGTGGGTCTGTTTCGTAGCAGAGGAACTAGAGCTCACTTTCTGCTGTCATTGTCAATACAAAGACAGGATGAGATCACAGACTCAAACTCATAAGCGTTCACCAGTTTTCACTCAGACACACTTTCACCCTGTCAACTCGTTTGGACACGGTATCATCAGACCATGCTCGCAGTGCAGACGCGGAAGAAGTATCTCTCCATTACTTTGACCAGAGGGTGTGTGTGTGTTTGTGGGGGGGTGGGAGGTCTATGGTTCGTGTAAAAATGATAAACTGCTTGGCAAATGCTCTGGACACAGAAAAAATGGAGGATGAAAAGTGGATTGTTGGCAAAGGCAACTGTAATGTTAGTGGGTTTGTCACTAAATATTTGGTGAATATTAAAACAGAAATCCCATATTCTCCACCAAAGAAGAAAAAAGTTGTCCATGGATATCCAGGATAATTTTATTTGAACAGAAAACGACATGGTTGTTCTTAGAAAGTGATAGAGAGAGTTTTATGATTGTCCAGACATATTGTTTTTGGTCAGCATTTTGTTCAACTCGTGTTTAGTGCTGCTAATCCTAACTATAAAGTCTATAATTAGATCGATATTAGATGCAGATAATAATGTCATAATGTATCAGTAGAAGCAATTATTACAAAAAGTGTTGTGTTCTTAAATGTATTGAAACATTGAGCCTAATGATTTGTATTTTCACACAAGAAGTTCTGAAACGGTTGCTACTTTTAAAAACTAGTCCACTTTAGATTATGGCAATGAAATGCCATGTTTTTTCGTGCTGCGCTCAAAATCCTCAGATTCAACTTTTATGATTTTCTAGAATAAGGAGCTTTTAACCAGTGTGTTCCAGTAGCAGTGAGGTGAGAAACGGGAGCTGAAGCCCAAGAATCTGGACTTGGCCGTAAATTACAAGGCTGTGTTTACACAGCCTGCAGCCAGCGCTCGCAGCATCCCAAAAAACGTTCCCTCAATCCCCAGCTGCCATGAGAATACCATAGACAAGGCCGGTCCCACTGTTTACCCGCCCCTTACACACACAGTCACATGCATGCACTCACGGACACATATGCTAGCATGCACATGGCTCAATGGAGGGATAATGCTCCCCAAAGGGAAGGGGGTCCAGCAGACCTTCTGTTCTCAAACCGGATGCAGATCTGAATCAGCTGTAAACGAGCCAAGGCAATAGGATTACATGCTCCATGGTTTAGGCTGGGGGCGCAGAGTGTCAGCAAATTGGATGTTCAACTCAATATCAGCATGGCAGAGGGTACAGTCATGTGGCTAGAGCTGTAATTGGGCCTAAAAAGCCAAACAGAATTTAGCCCGACCCAACAAGTTTTTTAAGCGTGGCTTGCTTTGTGCGCGTTGTAAGATCTAGACTGAGAGGGAAAGGAAATGTGCGAGGAAATGAGTGGTTTCAAAAAACCTCAGGTTTTAAAGCCTCCATTTCACTTCCTCAGCATCCATTTTTGCCTCTCTCGCAGGATCATTTAAAAAGTGCAATTCAAATAAGCATTTCATTAAAAACATTTACATTTAATAAAACAAACTTTCAACATTTCCAATCACCGAAACAATTTACAAGCACAGAATCATATGGAAAGACAGGAACAATTGATCGGAAGTTTGTGTTTGCTGACTGATCATTTACCCGAGCCCGACCCTCTGCACCCCAGGTATTTTTATTTTGTGATATTCTGTAATGCTAACATGCCAAAATGAATCCAACAGTACGCTTATGAAAGGGCCATAAGCTTTTTAAGTACTTTTGTATGTCAACACGTTTGAAGTAAGCCCTATTGCAGCTAGATCTGTGAAAATAGGCACAGCCTAAGCGGCTTTAGGCCTCCTGCTATTTCAGTAATGCCCTGTGTGATCAAACTTCACTGTGTTTCATGCAAACCTGCCGACCTTTGACCTTCCAGGACTGCTGACTCTGGCAGAGGGCAGGCAAGCTGGTAACTCAGTCCAGGCCTCGCAGCTGGCAGGTCTGTTTGCTTTGCTAGTTCGGACTCTCTTCAGCCACATGCACCCACTCGCTGAAAGCAGGACTCCTGGAAAATAACCCCAGACCTATAACTTCCCCCTCTCTATGCTTTTTATGGGGGTCTCCAGGGTGCATCCCACCATTCCTGCTGGTCAGGGGGGGTTTGGAGAGGGGGTTTTGGGAGAGGAACACAAACACAACGTGAAGAATGATGGCGTTCTGTTTCTCTTGTATGTTCATGAGGGATTGTTGGGTCTATGAAACGGACACCAGATGCCAACCTCATGCAGGGTTGGGAACAGGATACATATTCACAATACAAATATTCTGTAGCTGGTCCATGTTACATTTTACAAAACAACATTTAGAATACAGTTTCTTTTTTAAAAATACCTGTTGTGAAAAAAAACAACAACATAATATTCATGTTAGTTATGTTGATGCTGATATGAGAAATGTATGACAGGTTCACCACCATGATGCAGCACAGCTGTGTGTTTTATATGGATTATAAAAGTATTCTGATTCTGAGTAGTTTTTATGCGCTGTAACAGAAAACATTTCCAAATGGCCACTCCATCACTTGTGCACTTTGTGCACAGCAGGGCTAGTGCTAGAACTGACACATCTGGCAAAGTCAAGTTTGATTTTTTTCTACTTTTGAAGGGCCTCAAAAATCATCTAAATGCAGGGTGAGGGTAAATGTTTTTGAACCACATATACTTTATATGGCTTTGTGTGGGAATAAATGAGTGTCTTCGTCTTGATAAAAGACACAGTTGGAGTAAAGACACACAAACAGATGGCAAAACACACAAAGAGGGCAAGATTGTTCTTTAGTCTACATACACTTTACACTTGAGTTTATTTCTCACAGTGCAACTTCATGCCCCATTATCAACAAATACTATACTACACACACACACGCACACACAGACACACACACACACAGAGCCAGAAAGACTAGCTTTAAACAGGAGTTTATCACTAATCAGCGTCTCAGTCCAGGCCACAAACAGACAGAAGACACACATACACACACACACACACACACTCTGTGGAAACAAACCTGTCCTTCATCTGTGGACAAGTTCGGAGCTTACTCTGATAGCTTTCTCCATGAGTTAGTAGCTTTTGTGGCCTTAATGCAGGAAGGCATCCCCTGAATGTATGTGTTCACTTCAATAGCAGAGCAAGCCTTTGAAAGCAAATTAATGCCTGTGTCTGTTCTAGTTCATTTGGTGCGTATTAAATTGCAGCTTCATGTGAAAATCTGGCTCGATTATATCATATTTGAGTTCTGAGCAAATCTGGTCTGGACTGTTGTTCCTGGGATGTGTCCAAAACGTAAGCCTGTCTGCAGAAGATCACTGGAGATGATGTCATATGAGCATCTACCATGTTTCGGCCACTCTGGGGCGCGTTTCATCCCGTCATGCTCTGGGGTGAATGGCTGAGGGATGCAGAGTGTTCCTGCTCACGTTATTGTCAGTGATGAACTTCATGCAGGCTTCTGGATCGTCTGCTTTATTTTATCAGATCAGGGAATCTCCTGGTGGTACCATAATGTGTGAACGTACATATAGGACTGTCTAGGGACTAATCATATTGTAATTTATGTCATATTTCTGTGTATGTAAGCTGACATATTATACTTATTGTTAATGTACAGTACAGGCCAAAAGTTTGGACACACCTTTTCATTCAGTGTGTTTTCTTTATTTTCATGACCATTTACATTGGTAGATTCTCACTGAAGGCACCAAAACTATGAATGAACACATGTGGAGTTATGTACTTAACAAAAAGTGGAGACCTGACCTCCACAGTCACCGGACCTGAGATGGTTTGGGGTGAGCAGGACCGCAGAGTGAAGGCAAAGGGGCAACAAGTGCTAAACACCTCTGGGAACTCCTTCAAGACTGTTGGAGAATCATTTCAGGTGACGACCTCTTGAAGCTCATCGAGAGAATGCCAAGAGTGTGCAAAGCAGTAATCAGAGCAAAGAAACTAGAATATAAAACATGTTTTCACTTATTTCACCTTTTTGTTAAGTACATAACTCCACACGTGTTCATTCATAGTTTTGGTGCCTTCAGTGAAAATCTACCAACGTAAATGGTCATGAAAATGAAGAAAACACACTGAATGAAAAGGTGTGTCCAAGCTTTATATATTGCTGAACTATCAAAACACAAGACCTGTTATTACATTTCATCACACTTGTTACTTGGGAACTGTTATGACTTATTTTATTTTATATTACTTGTTTTATGTGATATTACAGGGGTTTGATGCTGAAAGTTTTTTTTTTTTTTGCATTCCATGCATGTGCACTGTTGTATGTACAAGAGAGAGAGAGCTACACTGAGGCAGAACACTGGAAAGAATTGTACATTGTTAAAGGCCTATTGTGGTCTTCCTCAATACACAAAATGGCTGTTCTGTGGTCAGGACCCCCTGCGCTCCACAGGGCAGGATATCTGTCCATCATGTCCCGCTGCTGCAGTGCAGTGCTGTGCTTAGCTGAGGAGTGTAATTTCAGCCCCCTGGGTGCCAGGCAGAGGAGACAGCGCTGACTCAACCAGAACCCTCCTTCCAGCTGTGCGACATCCATCTCTGTCCCCAACCGAGCCCGCTCTCCACCCCCCTCCCTGCTCTCACACTCACTCTATCGGCTTCTGGCCCCTTCTGTTACTTCGCATAGCTGACATATGAACAGCAGGTAAGGCTGGTGACATTTTTTGCTGTGACGGCTGCATGTGATATGGGATATGTGACATTAGACATTATCACAGTGCATGTCGGAGTGTTGAATCCCATTCATTCAAGGTTGCAATTACCTTCATGTACCCTCTTAAGCAGTATGGCCTGAGTGAAGTAAGGACTTTCACTGGGCCGATTGCATCCCATCTGGTCACAAGAAAGGAAAACTGAGACATTTCTGGTGGCAGTGACCAGTTAAGTTAAAACTTAACAGAGAACAGAGGGGCATACATTTTTATGATTCAATATTCATGAAGTGAAGTGATTGTCATGTGTGATACACAGCAGTACAGCACACGGTGCACACAGTGAAATTTGTCCTCTGCATTTAACCCATCACCCTGAGTCAGAAGTGGGCAGCCATGACAGGCGCCCGGGGAGCAGTGTGTGGGGACGGTGCTTTGCTCAGTGGCACCTTAGTGGCACCTTGGCAGATTGGGATTCGAACCGGCAAAAATTCAGCCTAATAAAGATATTATTATTATTGAAATATCTGCAAATATATAGTAATATAGTCACACTACACTGGCTTGGTCCAGCAGTACAATGGGACCAGATGTCCCATAAATGCTGGGGTCATCTGTCTGTTGAGACAGATGTGATCTAATGTAAAAAGACACGTTATAATCTACATCCGCTACTATTTTAACAAGTGTGCGCAGGTCATACTTGTTTCTCCGGGGACGAGAAGCTTTTCACGGGCAGCAGGCCCTGGTTTCGGGTCTGTGGCTGGACGAATACGCATAGCAGGCGAGCACACAGCCAGCGCAGGTGAACTTTGTGACTTGGTACCTTAATGAAGGAAATTCCTTGTGGGATTGTGACGTCTGCGCATGCGGCCAGGAGACAGTGGTGCTGTGTTTGGGAGAGGGTTGTCCTGATGGGCAGTGGGTCCAAAAACAGCTACAGGTGCCAGCCAAACAAAACCTGCCCTGTGTTTTCGTGGTGCAATCCTAGTGTGATGGCGTGAACTGACATTGAACCGTAGATGCTGCTTTATCATTATGAATGTCAGTTTTCTCTCTCACAATATCATCTTCCTGCCAGGACCTCATGTTCTCCCTTTCTCAGTACATTTACTCCTCCTTCCTTCTCAGGTTTTTAACTCATATCATATATGGCTGGTGCGGCGCAGTCCTACTGCTCTTCCTCCACTTCCTGCTGATCCCGTCTTTCATCTCCCAGATACTCCGCAGCGGCAAGGGGAGTGGGTTCCCAGCACTAGGCCAGCGCTGTGCTCCATATACATTTGTGAGTGATGCAGATTGACTACTTTCTGTTCGTTAGACTCAATTTCTTCCCCCGTCTCGGCATATAGTCACAATGCCCCTCTCTCTGTCTGTGCCTTGGACTGGAACCTGAAAGCTAAAGGGTTCCATTGTGCCCCAGTCAGTTCCAGGCGCCCGCTGCGTCGCACTGAAACATCCCGTTGTATCGGGTGTCCCGTCCAGGGTGGGTGACCATCTCCCCGGGGCACTCTTGCATTGCCGACACGGCCCTGTGACTCTGCCGTATGACGGTGCAGGGGCAGACAGACGGGGGTCTTGGTGACCGGGCCAGATGGCTGTCTTAGCCCTGGACACCCAGAGGGATCAGAAGGAGGGGGCTCTCACTTTCTGTGACCGAGCCAGTGGGCTTTAGGAGAAAGACACTGGTAACAAAATAGGGGAAAGGACTTCATTATGAACGATGAAGGTGCTTGATGGATGGAGAATTTAGAACTTCTCGTTTTATAAAGATATGATCTTGCCATACAACTTGCCTTTGAGCATTCCTATATGCCACCTGTAGTAAACAAAAGGTTTTTGGGGCAGGAAATAGCCAATTTGTCAGGTAGAATCACAAATTATATCCCCGGAGAGACCCAATCACATGATCTTGGGTCATGCTGGTCCACAGGTTCCAGTTCTCCCCCTCATACATAATCTAATCAGTTATCAAATATCGGCTGAGAGGCAACCTGATACCTGCATACGCACAAACACGTAAACTCCACCAGCCTCTGCATTAAAACGTACAGAAGAACAAAGAGCGGGACGGAAAGCACAGCAAGTGTGAGGAGGAGAGGAAGGACAGAGATTAACACTAACACATTCAGGGACACCAACTTGACCATGCTGCACAATGTGTAGACATGAAGTACGTGGATGTGGGTGGAATGGAAGGAGGGTATTGTGTGTGTGTGTGTGTGTGTGTGTGTGTAAGGGATGTGGATGGTGGGAAGTGGGGTAAAGGCAGGAGGTCTGTGGTTTGCTGGTTAACTGATCTATCCCCACCCCCTTACACACACACACACACACACACACACAGGTAACAGCTAAACCAAGTCCGGTGGAGCCGGCCAGCGAACATTTCTGTCTTTCCCTGTTTGTTTGCTTTTGTGTTGTCAGCAGAAGACGTGTGGCACTCTTCTACATGCCCGGGAGAAATTGGATAATGAGTGTGAGATCCAATCAACTTCGGGGGCATCCATTCAATTTTCTGCCTGGCTGCCACCAGGAGATGGTAATGTGTGCTGATACACTGACTGGGGCCAGGCTCAGAAGTCCTGATTGAAAACATCTGTCCATTCCTCTCTTTCGCTCACACACACACACACACACACACACACCACCTCTGCTGGCTCTGCAGAGCAGATTCTCTCCATCTATTTGTGCTTATTTCAGAGTTCCAGAGTAGGCAGCGTGAAATGTGATGCATTAGAAGATTTTAGCACTTTTTTTTTTAGGTTTTTCTGATAAAAATGTGAACTTAATTAACATGTGCCCTGTTTAAACACACTTATATAACTAAAGCCAAGTTAAATACATTATACATGCTGTATATGTGTGTGTGTGTGTGTGTGTATGTGTAAAACTCAAATAAACTCTGCTATCTGCCAGACTAATTACATAAAATACTGCGACCTAAAGCAAGACCTACATTTTCCTACATTATATATTATAATCACCCGTCACCCTCGTGCCAGTGTCCTGCTCTTCTATGCAGTGACAACATGAAAGTGTATGTGTGTGTGGCTTTCATCAGAACACCTGTGGAGGAGACGATATTAAAGAACACACATGTTTGCCTAACCTTCCTCAGATAAGCATCAGCCAGAGCATTTAGTGCCAGGCAGCACTACACACACGCACGAACACGCACACACACACACACACACACACACACACACACACACACACACACACACACACACACACACACACACACACACACATTTGAAGGTCACAATCACACTGTAACAAGGAGCTAATAAAGACAAGAGGTTTTTCCCCTTCTTTATCTGTCTCAACTTCTCTGTATAACAATTAAATGTCACAATTATACAGGACTGTGATGTATCTAGTCCCAAAGCATTTATTAAAAAAAGAAAGATAGATCAGCAAAATATTTTCACCAGTAATGAGCTCAGTGCCCTTTCTGACAAGGTCAGGGACACAATTAATAGATTTTGCTTGTTTAAATGAACATTTTAAGAACCTGTGCCAGCTTTGGGGCAGCTTCTGCCTAATCTGAGACCAAATCGAGCCTCGAAAACATCATTTGGGGGGTCCGGGGTCCCTGTTTTACGCTCACCGTTTTATGTAATAATAATAGTTACTGCGGCAATAATAAAGATTTTACAGAAAAGCAGCCATAAATCTGCCAATCGCGTCCCCTGTCTGGTCACCATAAATCGTGGTCATTACAACTTAATGACGTCGCCCGCGCGCTCCTCTAATTAATACGCGGCCCGCGGGCTATAATTAACGCCCTGGAAAGAACAGAATGCGAGGGGATTAGGGCGGCCGCTAATATGCGGTCACAAAGGGACAGTGAGGGCTGGACATTCCTGCGCTGCTGCGCGCTAATCCTCCGGGGAGACCCCTCGCCCGGATCCCCGGGGGTCCGGAGGGCGCATTGTCCGCGGAAAATCCCCCAGAAAATCAACTTATTTACGGCAGATTATTAGGCGGCGACTGTAAAACGAGCCCCTAACCAGACGAGGACAGATTTACGACTCGCAACAAGCCCCGCGTTTATCTCTGGCCGCGCACTTCATGCCGACCACGTTTTAACCTGCACAAATTAAGTGGCGTAATAAATTAGCAATAACCTGTTATGTCGTGTTTAGTACTATATATTCGTGCTTTTGCTTTATTTGATTATTTGTCGCCGGCCGCCCCGCGGCGAGTCCCCGCTGCTCCGCGCGTTTTGTTTGCGACCTTTCCAGGTTGATTGTGTTTGTTAATTAGTCGCTAACAGCGCAGTAATGCGGGGTTGATGGATGGCCATGTCGCCGGGACTCGGCGCGTTGCCTTGTGGCGGGTCGCAGATCGGCTCGGCCGCGGCTCCCCCCCAGTTATAGAGAAAGAAATCATTCAATCCGTCAATCCGTAACGCAATTAAAAGGCGAGTGTAATAAAGACGGCGTCCATCATGGTTCATTAGGACGGCGACCCCGGCGTGACCTCGCAAATCAGAGTCCTCCAGAGAAAGATTTATTTCGGGCTCCGGTGCTGCGGGGATCATTTGAGGCTCGCACCAGATCCCAGGCCGGAATGCCTTATCTCGGCCGAGTTAAACGGCGCTTCGGCAGTGTCCTGTTATTCTTCCAGCCTCCTGCCCCTTTCCCGAGCTTCGCGATGTCTGTTTTTCATTTCAACTTTTACTTCCACGACCCCAGAGACATAATTATACACATTTTCCTTTCCAGAGCCCGGCTGAAGCTGAGCCAGGAGAAGGCGCCATTTCTGTTTATTTGCTATCGCTAATTAGCTAATGCTAATCTTTTTTTCTATAAAAATAAACCTTACGTTGTTACTCACATCAACGTTTTTTTTACGCTATGTTCATTAATTATGCAGACTAGTAACAATTTGGCGTTACCTAAGCGGTGATAAAGTAATTTAATGAGACACAGTTATAAGCACAGATACTAATGTGCTATTAATTATTAGTCTTCAACGCAACACGTTCGCTGACAGTCATTCTTTCAGCAGCTGGCGCGTGCCATTACAGTCTGCCCAGTGATTGGGCCACATCGTGGCACGTGACTCGAGGGCATTTCGTCGTGGGACATGTAGTTTCCCTCTCCGCTCAGTTCTGCGCAGTCTTGCGACGAAGAACTACAGCCCTCACAGCTGGCGCGAGCGAGGCGAGCTGTCAATCACGGCGACGTCGGAGGCGCGCGGTGCGGGTGCGCGCACGGCCAGCGGGGTCTGCAGGCGGACGGCAAGTGTCACCATGATCGACCTTATATGGAAGCGGCATATATCATAACTGCAGGATGGTGGCGACGACGGCGATGAGGACGCGAGCGCAGGGCGTCTGAAGCTGGGCTGCACCGGATCGCCGCGAGCGGCGCCGCCGTGTGCCGGGCTGCTTGGCGGAGGCTGGAGGAGGAGAAGCAGATACTTTCTGTTCGCGCTGATTCGGAACAGGATGAAGCGCCGGAGGATCATGGTGGCGGCGGGCTGCTGCCTCTCCTTCTTCCTCGGCACGCTGCTCAATTTGCTCTTCATTCCCGGATTCGAGCACCACCAGAACCGGGGCTTCCACACCGACCGGCGGCGCGACGCCGCGGCGAACCACGAGCTCCGGCTGCAGATCCGCGAGCGGCTCGAGGAGGTGCTCCGGTACCGGTCCGGTGCCGCGGACGTCGCTCGGCCGCTGGAGAGGAGGCGGCTGATGGACCTGGAGCCGGCGACGCGCCGGGACGCGCACCGGAGAGCCGCACCTGCGCCGGCGCTGGGCTGCGGCAGCATGGACAACGTGACCGACGTGCAGTACCTCGGCTCCGGCTACACCAAGGCGGTGTACCGGGCCGCGCTGAACGCCAGCTTCGCGGTGGCCCTGAAGTCGGTGGACTTCGGCGGCCACGACATGGAGAACTGCGTCCAGAGGTTCGCGTCCGCGCCGGACTGCTACAGGCTGGCGTCCTTCAAGATCGTCAAGGAGATGACGCTGATGGAGCGGCTGCAGCATCCCAACGTCCTGAAGGTACGAGCCGGTTACCACGGAGACCGAGAAAAACCATCGTCAATCACAAATCACAAATATGAATGAGTATGACAAAATGTCGTTATGAGGACGTATTGATGGATCCACAGTTAATCCATTATCTGCATTGATAAATCTCGGCTGTGGATTGGTGCGTGTTTCGGGTAAAACAACCGCGTTAATGAGCCGCCGGCCGCGTTAATTGCGGGTTTTTGATTTATTGTCGTCGTCTTTTATTTTTCATTTTCCCTCGGGATTATCTTATTTTAATCGTTTTAAATTAATGATGAATGTACAGACAGATCACATCTCCGTACAATCATGCACACATAATACAGACATTACTGCATTACAGTAGATCTTAGTATTAATGTCACGAATCCACCGCGTCAAAATAAAACTTAATGTTAACATTTTAAATTAACATTTACATTTTTTTTTTATTTTTTTTAGATTTATATTCTCTTTCGGATGAAAACTAGGCATCCTATAGATTAAGTTGTAAAAAGCGTAAATGCAGCAATACTTATGCTTTGTTTGAGGGGAAAATTTCCCATAAACGTCTGTAGCGTGCATTATTTTTTACGTTCGTTAAGGCGATTAAATAAAGTAAGTATCCACGCTTGCTTTCCATTCACGTCAAATGGCCGGATTATGTGGATCGTATTTCCCGCTTCAAGTACAGGGGGCAAAGTAACTGTAAATATCATGTCTGAAACCCCACAGTGCTGATTAGACTGTATGTATGCGTGTGTGTGGGAGCAGATGGAGACGGGGTCAGTTGTATCATCTCATTCCCACGAGCCCCATAACAAGAAAACACACACAATATAATATAATATCCGAAAATTTGCTGTAAATTGTGTTGGCCCGTGCCACGCGCTGACCTCAGATCAGTCTGTCTCGCGGCGTATGTACACGAGCTACCGTCTACAGCAACCCCACCCAACCCAGGCTGGCATCGTGGCCAACTGTGTGGAAGTGGAGTTCGGCGGAAGGCATGTGTGTGTCACTGATGGAAGGTCAGGGGGGAACGGAGAGAGCGGCCGGCGAGGATGTGGAGGAGAGACCACGCAGGATGTTTAACAGAGAACTCTCTGTTTTGTATTTAAATCTCTGTGAGGACCACGATCGTAACATTTATATGAAACAGCAGTAACCATATGTGATATATTAGTGGTGGTAGTAGCCTAGTGGTAACACACTCGCCTATGAACCAGAAGATCCGGGTTCGAATCCCACTAACTACCATTGTGTCCCTGAGCAAGACACTTAACCCTAAGTTGCTCCAGGGAGACTGTCCCTGTAACTACTGGTTGTAAGTCGCTCTGGATAAGGGCGTCTGATAAATGCTGTAAATGTAAATGGTACCATCGCTGTCTCTGACTCTGCTGCTACAGGCGCCTAGTTTTCAGCTGGTTTGTGTGTGTATGATGGCGTGATCTAAATCAGCCGGACTAGCCAGTGAAAACAGATGGTTGAAGACAGCAAATAAACTCGTCTCCTCCTGGACCTTGGAGATGGCCGTGATGTGTGTGTGTGTGTGTGTGAGACACCGATGACCCTACAGGGACCTCTCGGGTGTAGCCGAGGGGCCTGATTAGGGTGGTGTAGTGGGATTATATTTACATTAGTGCATCTGAACCCCCACCACATCTCTTCATCAGTAACCGGCCCCTAACGCCAGTGCAGAGTCTCAGCCACACCGGCCTCGGGGTCATTTTCTGAGTGTGTGTGTGTGTGTGTGTGTGTGTGTGTTGCCATAGCTGAAGCTGCAATTAAGCACTTTAACCCCCCAACTTCCATGGGAAGGAAGTTGAGGAGAAAAAAAATGGCACAAACCTGCACCCTCAGACCCCGGTGGTTTCACGGCTGAAATCTGTTGTGTGTGTTGCGGGCCCCACAATCATCGGCAAGCGCTGAACCCTGCGCTGCCAGTCGCTGCCAGGCTCGGCATGATCTATTTATATACATTATTATACAGAAACTGCACAACATAACACATTATTCCCCAATATTCAAATTGATTTAAAGTGATAGTATTTTTTGTATTAATTGATAAGGTATAATTTCTCTGGTATTAATTCTACATGATTTTGGAGAAAATTCCAATGTTTCTGAGCCGCACAGTGCTGCTTGTGTCTGTTGGTCCCTCCCCTCCTCCGACAGATCGAACTGCTCTCATCCCTCTCTCTCTCTCTCTCTCCCTCTCTCTCTCTCTGAAAGCTTGCTTCTATTTCAACTGGCCTGCACGCTCCTCTGCCTCAGACACTAAAAATGCGGTGCTGCACAGAGCTGTGCAAACACCCCAAAAGTCAAAAGATTTCATTGACGCCCCCGTCGCTGGCGCTTTTCAGCGCCGTTAAGTCACGCTGAGCGTCTACAAGCCTCTGTGGCTTTTTTATACCAGCAGGATTTTTCTGGTTTTGCAAGGGCAAGAGAAAAATGCGTTTTAATGATGCCGTGTGTGATTATCTTGTTGCTTGATGGTTCCTCATCCTCTGTGGTTCCTCATCCTACTACGGGTGGTAGTAGCCTAGTGGGTAACATACTCGCCTATGAACCAGAAGACCCGGGTTCGAATCCCACTTACTAGCATTGTGTCCCTGAGCAAGACACTTAACCCTAAATTGCTCCAGGGGGGGACTGTCCCTGTAATACTGATTGTAAGTCGCTCTGGATAAGGGCGTCTGATAAATGCTGTAAATGTAAATGTAAATGTTTTCATTTCCCTGTGTGGGAAAGAAAAACAGGAGTTGCCAGATTTGCCAGTTTCACACCGTTTTATTTATTTAGTCTCTCAGTTTTTTTTTTTTTTTTACAAAATTGTATTAAAGAATTTCCTTGCTTTGCTTTCTGGGCCTCAACTTCCATGAAATTTTCCATGAACACTGTTCCTTTAAGATGTTGATTTGGTCTCAGATTAGGCTGAAGCTGCCCCAAAGTGGGCTTAGGTTCTTAAAATGTTCATTTAAACAAGCAAAATCCATGAATTGTGTCCCCTAGACACACATCTTTGTCAGCGAAGCACGTTATAGCCAATTTCCTGCTGCCCTGCATCATCTCTAGCTAAACACAGGTGGGCCAGCGGCGTGCAGGGCGTCCTGGTCGAGGAACCACGTGGCGTGAGGGCGAGGAGAGTCCGGAGGACCAGGTGTCCAGTTCTCTGAGCTTCACACCCATGTAGTTGTGAAGTTTTAATTTTCTTATTTTAAGTTGAGAGAACTTAAAAATGCTTTGCAGCCAGTTGACTTAATTTAGTAAGTTTTCCCAACTTTTTCTTTTCAGTGGTACAGAACTGATCCCAGATCAGCAATTTAGAGCTCTGGTGTAAAGAAGGTTCTATGGTTTATGTCTCTAGGACTGCAACTCATTATTTAGGTGATGTTGCGAAATGTTCATATTTTCATGTGTTGCTTGTAAAATAACATTACAACTTGCCAAACTGTAGCATACACAATTTTATTTGTAAAAAATGGAGAACCACCAGTAAACTCTTTCAGGGTTCTTTTACACGACTTGGCTGAAGAAGCCATGCAAAAAATAAAAGAACGTATCAGAACCCTGCGGAACATCGTCCCGTACGGCTGGGTCTCCACTTTTCACCCACTCACGTCGAACACACACTCACGCATCTTCGGTTCCACAGGGTTCCGTACGTTCCCCAGCAGAAGAAATGGCCAGGGGCGGCGCTCGCCATGAACTGACCTTTGAACCGACTCAGACAGATTGGCACCATTTCCCCCATACAAACACTGTTTCAGCACAAACACAGTAGCGCACATACACACACACACACACACACACACACACAGAGCTGTTATCTGTAAGAGTCGTACAGCGCTGCCGAGGAGTCTGCAGCAAAGTCTAAATGCTGCTGTGTGTGACGAAACAGGAATGCATCTGCCATGGTGTGCAGATGTGATGCACACACACACACAAACACACACACACACAAGAGATGACACTCAGAGATAATGCTCATTACAGCCACTGAATCACAGATAAAAGCCCTTCTTTATCTCCTTCCCCGAGAACAGAGGCACACACACAGTGTTGTACGCATGCACACACAGGCCCGTCCTGAGACAGAATTGTCCAGTGGGAAATAATGCAGATTGAGTGTGTGTTGATGAACGTTTGATACCAAATTTGGTTCATTTCCTCCTCTTTAGCCCTCTGGCCAAGTCTGACGTTTTCCCATATACACAGGACTCCAGATGGCAACACACACACACACACACACACACACACACACACACGTACAGCTGGCTCAGGGGCTCTGTCACCACTCAGCATCCGACGTTGCTTTCTGTCAGATCCCCCTGTCAGATAACGTTAGTTGGGGTGTCTGATGTTTCCAAATGAATAAGGAGCCCCGAAAGTTTCATTCTTCCAGAGTGACCCCGCCCCCTCCCGACAGCCATCAGCCGATATCGAAATCAGACGTCGTTCCGGATAAAAAGCTTTTACTGCGCCTCCTCCCTACAGAATAAAGAGGGGGACGTCGGCGGGCTCCTTTCCGAGCACCGGGGTCTCCGGCGGCGACGGTGGTGGTGCGCTTGTCGGTTCCACAGCTTATTTTCCTTCCAGATGAAATTTCATGCCGTTGTACTTTAACTAGCTTCTTTGGCTCAAATTAGCTAAAGAAAATGTTTCTGCAAGCTGAGAGCCAGACACTCAGAGGGGCGAGACGCGGCCTGCCCAACTCGGCCAAAAAGCCACACCCACTGCCGGCTCACTGGGCGTGCACGCAGCAGGCCGCTTGGAGGATTCGATGGCGTATTTAGTCCCCTGTGTGTTTGTTGTCATGCGTATGGATGGAGGACGGGGACATCATTGGGACTCGGCAGCGGTGACATTAATGTTGGACTCCAACGTTGTTTTTCAGCTGTACGGCTACTGCTACCAGGACAGCAATGACATCCGTGACACGGTGACGGCCATCACCGAGCTGGGAAGTCCGCTGGAGATGATCCAGCTGTTGCAGACGCCATGGGAGGAGCGCTTCCGAGTGAGTCTTCCCACCTCGTCACACACACACACATATGAGAGGAATGAACTTGATGTCACTCTGTAGCTGTGAAGAATGACAGAGATGAAAATGTTTAATATGTTTCTCTTGGTATGTGACCAGGCTACATGGTGAGAGAGTTGTATATTTTAAAAATATTTAAAAAAATACAGAACTTTTATATAATACGCAATACAATACATATAATCTAACAATAATAATCATAATCATGATCATGATAAGTCTGCTTCATCCCCATCACAGCCACACAGCCCAGGATTGTAGGGTGACCCCAAATTCGGCCTGTCCAAACAGAATCCAGCTCTGACGATATGTACGCAGAAAATATGTAATTCTTTTTATTCAGTAGGGGTGAAGGTCTGTTCTTCTGTGGAGTCTCCAACACACACACACACACACACACACACACAAATCTAAAACTTCAGCTTGGCTCAGTATAGATATTTCATCAGTTTAAAGTGCCCCCTTCCCACACACACACACACACACTTCACTAGTGCTCATGTCATCGCTGCAGTCTGTACTTCATGGGCATCATTCATAACTCGGCCGGCTGCGGATATTAATTTCTGTTCACTCCGCTCGCTCACTCATGTCAACGCCGCACTCATTTTTCATTTTAAAGAGCGAGAGGACGACCGTTTCCTCCCAGAGCTCCGGCCCGGATGGGACTGGGGGGCAGCGTCCAGTTTTCTGCTTCTACACAACCTCCTAGAACGTAGTTGTTTTTATTGCAGGTATAACCATGATTTCAATGAGTTCGTTGGACGAATTCGGCCTGGGCGAAGGAGGCCATCAATTTGGTTTTGGTTCTTTTTAAGCAACTCTTTTTGCCCCCTGTCCCGTTGTGTAGAGTGAGAGTTTGTGTTAAAGCATCTGGCTTCCATCGCCCTCCCCCAGCAGCGGGGCCTGCATTTTGAGTGCAGAATGAAAGGAGGCCGGTCCCGGCGCGCTCGCCCGACATTTGCAATGCGCATGAGGCATTAGTGGACTCATGGGAGGCAAACCCGCTCACTCTTAAGCGGTTCATTTAGGTCCGAAGCCATTTCCTCTGTGTGCTGCTGAAGCCTTTTATGCCCACTGCTATGTGTGTGTGTGTGTGTGTGTGTGTGAGTGTGTGCGCGCCAGAAACAGAGGGCCGCACCCATATGCCTGCCGTTCAACAACATAAACATGCGCACACACACACACACACACACACACACAGTTAAGCAGATTAGAAAGGGGTATACACACACCTACATACCCTCACACTTACACATTCTCATGCTTACGTATATATATTCATACGCCAGTAGAAATGTCCATTTTTGGTGTAGTTCTGTAGAGCGTGGAGAGCTGGGCAGACGTCAGGACCACACAGGCTGGTTTCAGATAAGATCACGTTCCTAATTGGAACTTCCTCACAGTCACAGGCGGAGGTCGGGTTGGTTGGTACCAAATGGAGGCAGATAAGAGTCGGACGATTCGAACCCCCACTCCCCTCCACTCAGGTCGAGGCGACCCCTCTCACCGGCTCCTAATCCCGACTCCATTAAAAACAGCTTTTGTCTGCGCTCAATGGAAGCGAATGATGTTTAGCTCCGCCCACTGCTCTGGGGGCTGCAGTACAGGGACAACAGCTGCTGTTGTGGGTAGGAGTGTGTGTGTGTGTGTGTGTGTGTGTGTGTGTGTGTTCGGGCCAGCCTGTAACCTCTCTCCGAAAGTCCCCTCCAGCATACGGAGAAGTCACCCACAGCGACACGGGGGTTAATCCGGAGTCTCTCCTGTCTCTCTGTCCTTCTAAATCCCAGAGAATCATCTTCCATGGGCAGCGGGTGTTTGTTTGTGAGGAAACGTCTTGCGCACGCTGCCGTTTCTGTTTCTGCACGATTAATAGTGTTTGAGCGTCGGTGCGGGATTCTTCCAGAAGCCGCGCGGCCGCCAGTCTGTGTTTATGCTGCGCCAAATCAAAACATGCTGTTGCTAGGCTGGCGAAGCTCATGCCAGCGTGTAAATGCCTTATTGCAACGCGATATTGATCTTTTTTTATAGACGTTCACTGTTATAGGCCTTAATAAAATCTTTCGAAATGCGGCGTTGTCTAAATAAATCTGCATTTTGGCAGACGAGGTGACTATTTCCAGCCAGTTCACTGCACCAGCTGAAAGCTTCTAAAAGTGGAATGAGGACATGATGTAGGGGACGGTGCTGAATCTCGGTCTTCGCCTCGTCTGCTGCAGATCTGTCTGAGCCTGGTGAGGCTGCTGCACTTCCTGGCCCACTCACCCTTGGGCTCGGTGACCCTGCTGGACTTCAGGCCGCGGCAGTTCGTCCTGGTCGGAGGGGAGCTGAAGGTGACCGACCTCGACGATGCCAGCATAGAGGAGACGCCGTGCTCCACGTCCTCACCCGGCGACTGCGTCATGGAGTTCCCCGCCCGCAACTTCACTCTGGCCTGCAGCGGCGGGCGCTGCCAGGGCTTCAACGAGAAGAGGAACCTCTACAACGCCTACAGGTGAGGGGTCATGTGACCGACCGAGAAGAACTGCTTTTTATAAACTCAGCTTTCTTTGCGGGTTTAAAATATCCTCGCCAGAGGATTAAAAAAAATCTAATTAAATGTGTTTAATTAAACATGCAAAACACATTTACCAATCACCGATGGTTTACCGCTCGATTCAACCCGACCAGACCCGAGCTCGAGTAAAATGTCGAGCCCAAACCCGACTCGGGCCAAGATCAATGTGAGCCGGTCAAGGGACCATATGAATTATGATTAGATCTGACCATTCTGTGCATTTCAGGTTCTTCTTCACCTACCTGCTGCCTCACAGCGCCCCGCCCACTCTCAGACCCCTGCTGGACAAAATCGTCAACTACACCGGTGAGTGTTTTTAGTTTGTTTGGCCAGAGTCCATGAGTCTTGATGAAGGGTCTTTGTTGTTTTCAGGTCAGCAGTGTTCCTGTCCCGTTTCGGGGCACATTCTACACAGATCCAACACTTTAAAGTACATCTGATGCTTACAAGTTCTACAAAGACCTGAGATTATGTGGCGATAAGACTAATAAAGGCCTTTTATACCCACCTTAATATGATGAAAAAAGTGAAGTGATTGTCATTGTGAAACACTGCAGCACAGCACACGGTGCACACAGTGAAATGTGTGCTGTGCTTTTAACCATCACCCTTGGTGAGCAGTGGGCAGCCATGACAGGAGCCCGGGGAGCAGTGTGTGGGGACGGTACCTTGCTCAGGGACACCTCAGTGGCACCTTGGCGGTTCGGGATGCTTCATTACCAAACCACCTCGACATTTCCTGCTCCCCCGCAGACCTCGCCACCATTTAACTCCGGAGTTCCTCCTTTTCTGCTCCGGCTGTTCCCTTATCTCTTTATTTCATTGGATCCCTTCCCCCCTTTCTCATCATCCCTCCACATCTGGGAGCTCAGCAGTGTGACCTGTCGGTTGGTGTTTGGGATCTGTTTTGCTGGGACACAACTGGCCATGACGCTGCGGGCTTCAACTGATCCTATCAGTGCCCTCCACCCACGCATGTAGTTGCAGCGCAGCCGATTGACTTTTCCTGAAGCCTGGTCTGAACTTGGCTTGTAATGTCTTCACTTTTGTAGGACATATGCTGCTCTTTTTCAAGCATGACAATTGAATGTAGTGACACACCTGATTGTTTCTTATTGTTAACATTATTTTTAAAATCCTAACTGACTAATAATCATTAATCATTACCATAGCATGTACTACATGCAATAAAAGAACAGAACAGTGTTACGTGTTGAGAACTGAAATAGACTGGCAAGCCGACATTAATGTAATGTGTGATCGGTGGTACATGATTATGATCTTCAAACTGTGTCGTGAGATTCACACACACCAGTCAGAGGGGACTCGGTGTGTTGCATTAAGCTCTGAGAACGTTTCTGATGTATGATGACCTTCAAAGGCCGTGAGTAATTCAGCCAGACTCAAGTCATGCATTTCAGATGAGTTTCAGTCATCTATCCCCAAAATCTGAGGTCACTGGAGGGACGTGACCAGCGCCTGTGTTTTTTGTGTTTGCTGCAGGAGAGCTGCTCTGGGGGATCGACGAGACCCAGGTTCACCTAGAGAAGGTGCTGCACCTCTACAGAAGCGGGATCTACCTGCAGAACAACACAGAGATGCACAAATCAGGTGAGTTAATACCCACGCTCACAGTCACACACACTACCAGTTCCTGTTCCTAACAGGGCGGAACAGCAACTCTCCCTCCATTTCCCATACCCCCCTGCTGCACGTCTGATAACGTCCCCGGCGCATCACGTTCCCACAGTGTGGGTGGCGTGCGGCAGGCAGCCCGCGTTCCGTCACTATCCGCTGTCAGCTGTCCGTCCCCGAGGAGTCTCTGGAACGCCATGCTGGTGGAGCTGGGAAAAGATGGTGGTTCAGGGAGTGACCTCTGGAGTGTATGCAGGCATGCGTGTGTGTGCATGCGCATGTGCAGAAAATATTTTTCTTCTCTTCTCTTTTATTTTCTATTTTTCATGATCCTTTTCACTTCTTATTGGTTTGGGTTTTTTTCCACTTTTTTTTAACTCTCTCTCAGTTTGCCCACCATGGTTGCTCTGTCCTTTCCTCGCTCCGTTGCCAGTGTATAGCAGATGCACACGCTTGTTGACTGACAAGAGCTTTAGGCTTAAGAGCAGCATCGGTGTCGTCTTTTTTTAACTCTTTCCATCCTCTCTGCTCATCACCCATCACAGCAGACAAGTAAAAGCGGCCAGGCAGTGAGGAATTTCAACATTTCGCTCTCTGTAGATGTGCATGCTGGGAATTTTGAGTGGTAGATGATCCAGAATCACAGTGCACCAGACGCATATTAAAACTTCCCTATTTTTTTTATTTTGACATCCGTAAATGTGACCGAATCGCTTCTACTATGAGCCTCTCATGTTATGATCCGCTCCTCTCCCATGTTTTTGTGCCATTGGAGTCTGGAAGTGTGGCATCCGCAAGAAAACGTGAGCCCCATAAAGCAGTAATTAGGGTCAAAAAGCATCTAATGGCTGCAGTTATTAACTGCGGGCTGAGTCTTCCCCGTCCTCGGCCAGGGGCTGTGGAAGGAAGACAGGTTTTGGAAGAAAAGAGGGAATAAAAGAATGAAAAAGAAAAGAGAAAGCGGGTAACACCAACATCTGAACCATTTACAGACTCCTCCACCCTTCCGAGAACTGGGAAGCGGGAAGGGGGTAATGAAGAAGAGCAGGAGAGACAGACTCAATGATTCATGGTCCATCAACTGGGAGGCTTGTAGCGGCAGCGGTGGGGGTCGTCTGGCTTTGAAGTTCCCCTCATCAGCCCCATTGTCACAGTCCCGTGAAGCTGAACATAAAGGGCGTCTGAAAGCGCCATTTATTCAGGGTCGTGCCTGCTGCTGCTTGAGTCAGCTTACTGCGTGGAATTCGGACCTGCTTTAAATGATCATACAAAATACAGATGTTAAAAGAAGGAACCTCCCGTAACTGGATGTGATTGATGAAGTGATGATTGCTGATCATCGTCGCTGATCAGCGGCGGGCTCCCAGTCACTGCCGATCCTAATGAAAGAGCAGCGACGCCCCTGATGCCACCTGAGGACCCTGAAATCAGTTGTATAAATCTGTTAATATTTGTTTCTTTATGTCAGCAGAACAACTTCCTGTCACTAATTTACAGAAAACCCCGCTGAGAGACTCAGGGTTAAGAGTCTTGCCTAGAGACACAATAGTAGCGGAACCTGGAGCTTTGTTTAGACTTTGTAACAAGCTAGATAAAAAAGAACAAAGCTTAGAGCATCATTTTTGTGTCATGCTAAAAGCGAGTGGTGCCGTTATAAAACATTTCACTCAGCATGAAAAACCCGGAAGAACGCAGCGACCGGCGGATAACAGGCGGATTGAAGGCTTGTTGGATTTTATTTATTGGATCTGCAATCATTTTAAAGCCTTAGAACTGTAGATTTAAGGATTACTAGTTTTCTGTTATAATTTATAATCATGTTTAAGGCGTTATTTTTTGGAAACTTAGTCACCAGGAGCGGATATTTCTCTCAGAATTTATATCGCATACAGCTTATGCCGCACAGCCCTCACCACATCTATCTGTCATTATTAAGATCATTAAAACGAGAACGTCAACCTGACTAGAAGAAGAAACAGGCCGCTCGCAGTTTACTGGGGCTGAAATTCCACTTGACTTTAATTCTTAATGTACTTTAGATTTCAGCCCTGGTTCTCCTGTTTTCATTTCATGGTCCAGAGATGACGTGGACCTCCAGCATGTTTGAACTTCATTACTGCGATCGACGTGATTATGCAGCATGTGGTCATATTTTTTTTTCTTGTGTAATAATAAATCCCAGCTGATTTAGACAAATTGTGCTGCATTCCCTGCCTGTAGGGAAAAATATGGGACCAGCGGCAGTGAAAGGGGGGTGTTGTTGGTTTAGTCCTCAGCCTGAAGCCCCACATCTCATCATCCTCCACTGCTTTCTCCTGAGCGTTGCCAGGAAACGGGTGTGTGCACAGAGACCGGGTCAGGATTAGTGGCATTTGCAGAATGTGTTAAATATATTAGGGGTGTGTGGGGGGATGATGGGCGTCACACTCCACGGACCTACATGACTAACCCGTCCTCCACGATCTCTCATCCTGGGCAGAATACAGACGCGTGGCAGATGCCTCCATCGGAGGAGAGAACTACCGCTGCTGGCCGTCCTATCAGCACGATGGCTGCATGCTGTCCGTCTTCTCTCTCCATGAGGCCATCGGGGTCTGCGAGAGCCACGCCCAGTGCCGCGCCTTCATTATGACCAATCAGACCACATGGAGTGGTGAGACAATGTGCACAAATGCATGAGATGTGTTGATGTCAGTGAAAACTGCAAGAAGTCTATGTCGGTGTATATGTGTGAGTGTGTGAGTGTGTGTGTGTTGACAGACATATCCCTGATCAAACAGGGGACTTGTTGTAGAAGCCTTCTCCGCTTACACTCATCTCTTATCACTCCCTGTCCTGCTCTCAGCTACCTCTGCACTTCCTCCCTGGACACACACACACACACACACACAGAGTTTTATTAAAGTGCAGACTGAAAGAGAGCCATCAGCGAGGCAATTGCTAATCTTTATTGAAGTGCGGTTGTACACCAGACCACTTGCACATTCCTACTCTTGATTGGTCTCTCTCTCTCTCTCTCTCTCTCTCTCTCTCGCTCTCTGGCAGTCACAACTGGAGGATAAATTTGTGGGCACAAGCCAACTTCCCTCAGATTGACAAAGTTCTGTGGATGCAGAATGAAACGTCTCTACATTAAAGCTTTCCCTTTTTTTACATTCTGTTGAATGGTTTAGTTTTTTTTTATTAATACACCTAGACCCAGATGTAATATGTCATTAATGAAACTGTTCAGGTTCTGCTGTATCAAATGGCTTCTCTGCTTCTCTGCCGCCTGCAGGTCATCAGCTTGTCCTGTTCAAAACGGGCTCAGGTCACCTGACCTCCAGCAAAGGCCATGTCACGTACATCCGTACGGACAGTTGAAGATAATGAAGGAAGACAAAGGCACGCAGAACACTGACCTGAAGACGTGACCACCTGCCACAGTGAATTCTGGGAAAAGAGAGAGGGCCCTGAATTTTGCCACTGCGACACCTCGATCAGCCGCACCAAAGGGAAGGTCAGCGATCAAAGAGAATTAAAGTGCAATACCGCCAACATGAAACTGCACCCTCAGAGGGTCAGCAGTGTGGGGCATTCACTCTCTGACATCATATGAACGTCTCAGGTGGTTTTGAAAGCCCTGCCCTCCGTGTGGCTTTCTTTGTTGTCTGCAGACGGCAGCACTTAAAAAAATAAAAACGGTGGAACAGGGAGTCCAGTCTCTGACTTTCCTAGATCCTCGGTTTTAAATAGTTTGAAATGTTTGTCCATGTGGAACCGATCTTTCTTACACAAAGACATTTAGAAAAAAAATTGTGAGGAGGTTCAATAAGTGGATGCCCTCTGGTTTCAGTGTGGGAGTGGCATGATGACCAAAGCCCTGGGCGGCTGAACGGTATCCCACGGCCCTCCTGAATCATTAACTACCTGACTTCGACTGCCTGGTGTGTGGAATGATTAACCAGGAAGTAATTTTCCCAAGGAAATGTTCAAGGAAAAGCTTTCTGTGAAAGCAACAAAGACCCAAAGGAAGATACCTGCATCATTTCTGACAGTGAATGTGAATTTGCAGACAGACATGTGCAGAACACACAGCTACATCTTGCCTGACGCTGAATGTGAATTTGTAAATAATGAATCACCGATGACTCCAGATTAATATTTTTCTATGGGTATTAAAAGCCATGTGGCGATATGCACATCTGTCTGTTTTATTTTTGTATCTGTGCTGCTGCTTTTTAGTTCATACTGGGACCAGACAAGACTGGGAATTGGATCCATTTTTGGTCTGGTGAAATGTGTGTGTGAACGCCTAGTTTCCACACAAGCCTGCTGCAGTTGTGAAAACAAAGAAAATGTGGCTAGAGTATGTAGAACACGTGAATGTTGTGTGCCTGGTGGGAGAATGTGTGTGTGTGTGTGTTAGCGGACATTCTTGTACTGGTACAGTACTACTGACGATGAAACCAAAAAGCTTAATAAATAACTGTGGGCAACTTTTTGGAGACATCCCTCTGGGACATAGAAATTGATCTGAACTTTTCTTGTTACATATTTACATACAAAAAAACATAGAAACAGAAGAATATGTCACACATAACATACATGGATTCTTAATCAGGTAATTATTCATCAGAAATCAATCATATTGTCATCATATGTACTACAAGAAACTTAATTATTAATTAAGGAACAGGAGTCGAAGTGAGCTGATGATCAATATATCCCTGCTGGTAGAACATTAAACATAATGACCTATAACCTTTGGCTTTGTAACCCTTGACTGGTCAGAATGACAGTGCGGTAAGACTTTACTGCCTATTTATAACCTGAATTCCTGAAAAATTCCTGAAAAATCCTGATCAAATTTGATGATTGCCCATTCCATTCACGCCTGCTATAGTTTTCCAGCTTCTGAAGAGTTTTTGGTTGTCTTTGGCCATTTTCTGTTTAATGATGAAAAGTTGTGGACTGCAGTTCTCTGACAAATCCACAAATCTGTAATAGCTGCAGAATCTGGTTTTGCATCGTCCTACACAAGGCCTTCCCTGAAAGAGATGTTGTCCAGAGGGGAGCAAATGTTGCTCTAAAACCTTTACATACCTTTATACCTTTCAGTATAAATAGTTCCTCCTAAAATATGCAAGCTACCCCATGTACAGTGGTAGGTATCATAGGTATACTTCAACTGTGAGAGACAGAATGTAAAAAAAATCCAGGAAATCACATTGTGAGATTCACCTACAAACAAGCAAGAATTCTGGTCCTCACAGACCTGTTACATCTTCAAAATTTTACACCTGCACAAGACTGGGACGAGTCAATCTACAATAGGCAATCAGCTTGTGAGAACTGAGACGGGGGGAACTAAACGGGGGGAACTGGTAAATGACCTGAAGAGAGCTGGAATTACAGTAACAAAGTTTACCATTAGTAAAGACACTACATTGTCATGGATTAAAATCCTGCAGGGCTACTTAAGACAGCGCAAGTCCAGACCCGTCTAAAGTTTGCCAGAGACCATCTGGATGATCCGGAGGAGGATTGGGAGAATGTCATGTGGTCAGATGAGACCAAAAATAATTTGGAGGGGGAAGTTGCATCCCAAGAACACCAGACATGCTTTGAAGCATGGGGACACGACTATTGATCGGTATTAAGGAAAGGATGAATGTGTTCATGTATCATGAGATTTTGGCCAAAAATCTCCTTTAATCAGTGAGAGCACTGAAGATGAAATGTGGCTGGATCTTCCAGAATGACAATGATCTGGAACACATCACCTGGGCAACAAAGGATGGGCTTTGTGAAATACATTACAAGGTACTGGAGTGGCCTAGCCAGTCTCAAGACCTCAGTCCAATACAGAATCTGAGCCCAGTGACAGCCCCAAAACACCACAGATCTTGAGAAGATCTGCATGGAAGAATAGTCCAAAACATAAACCTACATTGTGTGCAAACTTGGTGAAAACCCACAGGAAACGTTTGGCCTCTGTCATTGCCAACCAAGGTTACAGTATTGAGATGAACTTTTGTCTATTAATCAAATACTTATTTTCTGTGCCATTATACAAATAAATTCTTTTAAAACGTGATTTCCTGGATTTTCCTGGCCCTCATGTTTGATGTGTTTTGATGTGTAATTTTCACCACTGTGATGAAAATAACAACAACAACAACATTTATTTCTTATATAGCCCAACATCACATACAGTATGTCTCAATGGGCTTTGACAAGCCCTACATTTGACACCCCCTGCACTTGACCCTTCTGCACACACGGAAAAACTCCACATAAAAAAAACTGTAGGAGAGAGAAAAAAAGAAAGGAAGAAATGTTGGGAAGGAGTGATACAGAGAGGGACCCCCTTCCAGGGATGAGTGAGCCTGCAAATGGTGTCAGTGCAGGTTTTGTGATGATTTGGCCAATAAGAAATAAAAAAATAATAATAACAAGTCCTACAGTTGTAGGGCTGGAGAAGTCCAGAGTGTAGTCCAGTGTCTTGGTCTACATTACGTGTCCATTATGATATTACTGATCCATTTGAAGTTGTTGAACTGTTAGTTGTTATAGTGGTGGTGGATGTGGTGACCCTCTGGTTCATTTCATGCTGAGTCATAATTTAGCAGTTGTCAGGAACCAGGATTTAAGATGGCTCCATGCATTTATCTGCTGGTCTCTTCACTGGAGTCTGCCGGTGATCTGTGTACTTGATTCCGTGTCTCCAGAAAACATTGTGGTCAACATTGTGGTCAAATTTCCTAGTTCTAGCTAGAACTCTGGCTGTACTAGCTGGAGTTTACTCGCTCATGCACCTACTAGAGCATCCAGACAGTAATGCATTGCAGTAATCTAACCTTGATGTAATAAATACATGGACCAACTTTTCTGCATCATGCATTGAAATTATATTTCTTATTTTTGCAATATTTCTAAGGTGAAAGAATGCGTTCCTAGTGAAATTATCTACTTGTGTATCAAATGAGAGACCTGCATCAATGAGGACACCTAGATCTTTTACTTCAATACTTGGTGAGATAGAAAGGCTATCCAGAGTTATGATGTAGTCAGACAGCTTATGCCTGGCTGCTTGAAGACAAAGTACAAGAGCTTCTGTCTTATCAGGGTTTAACAGAAGAAAGTTTGTGAGCATCCACTGTCTAATGTCCTTCGGACATTTCTCTCTTCTGTTCAGCTGCTGCCTCTCATCTGGCATTGCTGACAGATACAGCTGTGTGTCGTCAGCATAGCAATGAAAGCTAATGCCGTGTTTGCGGATGATGTCACCTATAGGTAACATGTAGTAACGGACCTAGGACAGAACCTTGTGGAACACCAAACTCTACTTAACTATGTGAAGACGAATCACCTTTCATGTCCAATTACAGACTTCTCTCATCTTTTTAAGTGGGACAATTTGCATAATGTCATGGTACAAAAGAAGCAGGCACTAGCGCATGAAGGACAGAATCCCAGGTGCCGTTGATTAGGACCAGGTGATCAGGACTAGTCCAGGTGAGTCGAGGTGTGACATAGTAAACCACCCTGCGGTGCTGGGACTGCGGGGTAGGCCGGAAGAGCAGAGGCTTGCTACAGTCAGACATGGAGCTGGACATGCGCTGCAGACCTGCTGGGGCTGCACGACCAAGGCCAGATGTGGAACAGTGGGCTTCCTCAGCAACGAGTCCCTCAGCATGAAGACTGGCAGGCAGGACATCTAGGCTTTCGGTCACCACCAAGCTACCTCTGTTGTGCTGGTTTCCTGGTCTTTCCTCTCTGTTGGCCTTCCTCTCCCCAAGTCGGCCTCCTCCTCCCAGGACTTCATCCATGGGATGTACCAGTCCCTGGGATCACAGAAGTCGGAAGTCGCAACTCACTCAGACTCACTCAAAGCCAGAGTCCGCTCTGATTACTTGGGGGAACACTTGTCCCCTGTCATCTATACCAAATAAGGGGGGAACACAGAAACAGGACATAAAGCAAATCGCAATATAACATAACAGTTTCTAAACACCGTATAAGTAACTGATGCAGCCATGAGAAAACTATTGAAATCCTGATCACCCCAGGTGCCACCCCAGAACTCACACACCTGTCAACTGGCATCACCTGGCTAGTCCAGGTGAGCCAAGGCATGGCACACATTCGGTGGCTACCAAATACTTTTTTGCCCCACTGTAATTATTGCGCCACCGCGTCTTCACTGCGGCCACCAAAATGTACAGTGTCTGGTTTTAAGCACTTGTGTCTATGTATTGCAGTATTTGTGGATTATGTTGTGTATTGTGTTGTTCTGATGGTTGTGTCGCGGATTCGGGTTTATGTAGATATGTGGGTGCACACACTCTGCTACATTTATGCTCGACGCACACGCATATTCTGGAGCACACTGTGGTGGGTAAACACGCTACATTCACATACATACACAAGAACTGGCTCAAGGTGGAGGGTGAATATAAAGACAACCCAAAACCTACTTGCTGCACGGCATCATAGTGTATCCTGAGGAAGGGGTGATAAAGGAGTGCACCCCCGTTCCGGGACTTATTTTGGAGAGTTCACGTTTGCTAAGTTATCCTTATTAGTTATTATCTGTTTTTAGAGGGGTATGGTATGTTGTGCGACCCTTTAAATAGGTGGAATTATAAGAAATGCTTTGTATGTCTAAAGGAATCTGAATGTACAATGAGTTGTTTATGTTCATGTGACATATGGAATGTCCCAATTAAGGGTGGGGCTTTATGACCTTTTTAAAGAGGGTACACCTTGCAGGTGGAGTATTGCTGGAGCTCTGTTATGAGGATCCAAGTTGCTGCTTACAGCAGTGTGCTTG